>NC_141099.1:30983721-31408721 GCF_041138505.1 Cibotium barometz | reverse complement strand
ATGTGAATAATTTTCATACATCAGAGTATCCAAATTGGTCAAGGGCTCAAACATGTGAAATTTCACACCTCATTATATCAAAATTGGGTGGTCTCAAAAAAGGGAAATTTTCATGATAATAGATGTGGTGAGTTCAATTTAAGGCAAGGGGCTCATTGAAACCATACCCCTTTGTCCAAGTTCCACCCATTAAAAATTTTTAAAGGGCCTAAGTTAGAAATTCAAAGTCCCTTGCTCTTTTCAATCAAAAGTTTGTTTAGAAATCCTGCTATTTGGCTTGGGTATGGGTGGTAGAATGGAAAGCCTTTAACACCAAAAACATCAAGGTAGTTTATATCATAGTTTTAGGATGCCATTAGGAAAAGCTCTGATCAACCTTCAAATTGAAAGTTTTCCTTCATCCTTAATTTCAACTATGTGATGAGAAGGTTCTGTATAAGCTAGAAAAAAGGGTCAATTCTTTCAATGTACAATTAATCTACTTATAGAAAAAAGAGAACCAAGCCTATTGGTATGGTGAGAGAAGGTAAAAGAGCTGTAAAGGGTCTAATCTTTATTACTATTTGATACAAAGGTATAGCTCAAAGAGCTGTGACAAGAAGGAGCTGGTTCATGGCAAGCACAAGAGTTACTCTTGGCATGGTTATAGGATGCTAGTGGAATCCAATCCTAAAGATCAAGGAAAAAAACCTTGGAGGTATGTCCTTCCATATTGGAGTTACTCCTAGCATAGGTATATGAAGCTCTTAGAATCCAATCTTAAAAGTCAAGGGACATGTCTAATAGCAAAGAAAGGGACGATCTTCTAATAGCAAAGAAATATTGGAGAGATATCCTTCCATATTGCAGAATTGATCACAAGCACAAGAGTTACACCTGGCATAGGTATAGGATGCTAGCGGAATCCAATCCTAAAGGTTAAGGGTAATGTCTAAAAGCAAAGAAAGGGAGAAATCCATGAGGGATACCCTTCCCATAGTGTAGAGTTTATCTTAAGAGAGCCTTGTCACCAAAGAGTTGAGTTTTCAGTTGGGATAACTTTTTGCTACACTCAGTTTTATTTCTATATATATATATATATTCCAAAAGAGAAAGGAGGAGGCAAAACAGCTCTAGAAGTTGTGTTGTACATTAAGGTTTGGATGCAAGCAATCTTTCTACTAAGGGTAAGATTGACCTTATTAACGCTTCTCTTTCTGCTAGTTTGCTGCAGCTCGAGGCGTTGAAGCCGTGCCAAAATCTCATGTGCCATCTCGGTGACCTTGGAGAAGCTCCCATAGCTCGACTCTGAATTTTGAGCGGCCGCCGCCTCCCTCTTCGGCACGCGAGCTGCTGCACCACCATCAACTTCAAGGCCAGAAACATCACCAGGCTTCATGTGATTTCTTTTAGAAGCATCGTGATAATATGCGCTGATAAATCGAGGGGAATGATCCAAGCAGCGAGCAATATTTCGGGTTGGCGAAACGCTAACTAAGCGCTCCGCTGCATGCACGCTGCTGGCTCTGGGCGTGCACGCTTTGCTTTGCAACGCATTCATAATGTGCAGCTCATGCTGCCTTAGCTTCTCCAGCACGCTATCTCCTGCGGCACTTACTGTCTCTCTGCTCATGCACGGTTGGCTGCAAGACCTTTCCAAATTAACCCTTGTCTCCATTACCCTACCGCCGTTGTTGCTGTATAGATTTGGCGGCCATATTTGTGAGTAATTATGGTCGGGATTATGATTAAACACTCTATTAGAGCACCGCTTAGACTCTAAGCTCCGCAAGATATGGTTTAGGCGGGTGATTTTCTCACTGATTCCACCATATCCTGGCGTGCGAAGGTTGCTGCATAAGCCCCGTAATTCATCACGAGTGCCACTGTTCAAATGCAGGCTGGCGCTGTTCAAGGCGCGGCGAGTATGCAAGGTGGAGTGCTCGCCAGACATTTGAATTAATAGTTTAGGGAGGAATCATCGTGCAGGATCTCCCAAGCATATTGCCCCGACCTGCACCATGTAGATGATTGTAGCCCGTTCGATGAAACGAAGGCAACACCTGCAAGTCTGCAGAACGTCCTGCGATTGGCAGTTAGAAGGGCCGCGGGGCTTCTCAATAAATGTCAAAGGGTTCCCATGCATTTACCATGCGGTCTATAAAAGCTTGAGGAAGTGTCCGACATTTTTGAAGGCCAAAATCCAAATCCAAGGTTATCCTTAGAGGTTAGACATTTTTAAAAAAAGGAAAGGAAATTTCTCCATTCCTTGTTTTTGAAAGTGTCTTAAAATATATCCTTCAATTAAGGTAAGGCACTAACATTCATCGTTAAATAAAAAGGCAGCCACTGGTTGTAACCTTTTTAATTTTACACACATATATGTGTGTGTGTGAATCGATGGAACTTGGCACTTGCAAGTTTAAAATTTGAAGTTTAAACTTTAATGATTAGTCTAAATAATAATTAATATTATTGTTAATAAAAGGTATAATAATCAACAGGGCGGCGGCGAAGTTGGTGAATGCCGAGCTACAGGTTAGTAGACTGTAGGTGCGGCACTGCCGTGACTCGAGCATTACCCTGAGGGCCAGGCGGCCGTTGTGGCCGCTGGCCAGGCCTTACCGCCCTAGCCCTTGAGGCTTAAGCCTTAGCGGCTTAGCGTTGGGCGCTACGCGCTGCCCTACCTGGGGCCTGGGCCCTGCCGCCTGTGTGCTTGAGCCTCCACTTGAACCCCGCATGTTTCAATGGCCTTCTCATAAACACTGTAGCAGTGTAGGACGTCCAACGACGTTCACTCTCAAGGTTCAGCCTACTCTTGCAACTTTTGTGGCCTCCTCCCTCAACGGCCTGTTTTTCAAGCAAGGTTCACCTCCCTTTTTCTTCAATGGCATCTTCTTGCTCTCAACGTCCACCGAGCAGAGAAGGTAAGTTGTAACTTGTGTGCAATAGGTGATTGATCAATCATCATTATTGCCCTTGAGTCTTGGCTGCTTGGGGTTTTGTGTGCATGTGACTGTATGAGCAACGTTGCAGCGAGCTTTCTTAAAAGCTTTTGAAGTTTTGGCCCTTAATAACTAGTCTATGCACTTTTGACTTGGCATGATTCAAAAGTTCACTAATTTTAATGTTAATCAAACTTGATTTACCAAGCTCACTCTTACACTTCGGATCACCTTTACAAAAATTACAAAAGATACGGCCTATATCATGATCAAAAAGCACCCATGCCTTGTTACAAGAGTATCTTTTGTAATTTTAATGATATAGTCAAAAGTTCGGAAGTTCTCACCCATGCCTTGTTCTCCAATCTCTTCAAGCTTTTTGGTGTCGCCTTTGTATCACCAACAAGCTTGTCCTTCTCTTTGTACTCCTCATTAACTAAGTCCACTATCTCATCATTGACAAGAGTAGATGCATGCTTTCTTCTACTTAGCCTTCGCTTCTTTGAAGTTGAAGGCGGCACGTGCCTCGCCTTTCATCCCCAAAAGACTCGATTGCACAAAGTTTGACATGGTAATATCTTATTTATGATACTACTCTTAGAAAGGATTATTGGAACTTCTTATGTCGCATATGGAGTCCTAGTACTTGACATGTGAGAGATTATAATTAAGTTTACATAATAAAAATAGGCATAATAAAATCTTTCATCATGCATGCATTATAAAGAACTTAACTCTAAAGCAATTAAATTGAGAAAAAGAACATGACATTATAGGTTATGGGTCAAAGATATTACTCTTAAGATTAAAACTCCTTATGTAACATAGGCCTTAGTTCTAACCATGATATGATATGTAAAAGCTTACGTACAAGCCACACCCATAGCCGGGGCGCGGAGTACTTGGCATGTGAGAGATTATGATTAGGCTTGCATAATTATATAAGCATGGTAATAGGCATAAGGTCTTTCATCGTGATTCATGCATGCATAACAAAAAGTTGAAATTTTAAAGAAATTGAATTGAAAAAAATAGCATGAAGTTATGGATCGAAGATATTACTTGATTGAAACACCTTCAGTGAGCGCCTTTATTTTCTGAAGAAAAGCTCAAGCCTCGAAGAAGAAGAAGAAGCTCAAGCCTCGAAGCCCTCTTAGTATTAAAATTCACTTGTAAAGTTCTAGCTCAGACAAACCTCAAAGCATGGATCAATCATCATACAAGTAACAAAGCTAAAGACAAGGACGAAGGTGGCTGCACACGAGGCTTTTGAGAAAGATCGAGATGCCCAAGGGCCAAAAGTTAAAACTTTAAAAGCTTTTAAGAAAGCTCGCTCTGCAGTGCTACTCAGATGCACGCAAAACCCCAAGCGGCCAAGCCTCAAGGAGTCAAGGGATCAATGATGATGGCTGATTGCACACAAGTTACAACTCTCAAGATCGATCATCAACATAGTACAAATAAAGTTCTTATTATTACTGACTCCTTAGAAAAGAATAAAGAGAAGGTAGAACTTGCATCTTTACATCTATTTACCACCACTACATATCATGTTGCTAAGCAAGGTATTTCATTTAGTATGTACCCATCAATCTTGAATTTATTGATGTTTGTTGGCTTCTCTTCTATTCCAAGTGATACATATCATAATGATAAGGCATGTGCTATGTTTGTTCACTATATAAATGAGTCTTTATTTAGGTCACAACTTAAAAGAGTTTAAAAATCACCATTTTTTAGCTTAATGTTAGACGTGTCAAATAACGACCAATCAAAATTTGATTATCTATGTATCTTTCTTGGAGCACTTTGAGTCAATGACAATATTTTTGGTAGGGATTTTGGAGAATGGCATCATGTTTGTATAATGCTTGCATAGATTTTTTTGACTAAGCATGGCATTCACATTCAAAAAATGGTATGTTGTGGATTAGATGGTGCATCATCCATGGTTGGTCATCATACTGGATTATCAACTCACTTAAAGAGAGATAATCCAATATATATGACTAGTATTGATTGCAATACTTCGCATTAAACTAGCTTATGTCTAGTAGATGCTATAAAGCAATCCGATGTTGCTAAGGATGTTGATGTTTGCAAGAATGCAATTGCTACTTTGGTTTCAAAACGTTTTCAGAAGACAGTTCTAGAAAGTTTACAAGAAGAGTTTAGATGCATAATATTGCATGGGTGCATGCATGGTAAGGTGGTACACTTTCGACCAATAGAAATAGTGGTTTTTGGATTGTGGTTTGCAACTTGGAAATGAACTTTGAATTGAAAAAAAATAAAAATATTTTGAGAACTTAGAAAAGAAAATGTACATAATTGAAAAGATAGTGGGGGATAATTGAAAGTGGTGGGATAATTATTATTTTTTATCTGAATTCTCTACATGCATTGTCTCATTCGAAAAACTCAGAGTCAACAGATCTCTTCTCTGTTCCTCTCCCCCACTTTCTCTCCTCCACTGATAGCTACGTGAGAAAATGTATGTATCTTTACGTGGCTAGCTTGAAGGGCAGCGACGGCGAGGATTTAAAGGTGGCCTCTCTCTCTCTCTCTCTCTCTCTCTCTCTCTCTCTCTCAAATCTCTCATTAACCTGCTAATCGAGCTCCACAGATGTTGGTGGTCTTTAACTCAATATATGAGAGACAAGAAGAGTGTGTTTGCTTGTCTAACCAATGTTTTTTGCATGCCAGAAGTGGGCACCCACCAAGTTTCGCCACACCCGAAGTTAGAGACAGAGCCATTAAAAGAATTTTGTAGGACTTCATAGGATTTTTCTAGAGTATATGGTCTCAATCTTGAGGGGAAGGATGCAAGTCATCTGACTCCCAATGAGGTGCCACACCAAAGCATTGGCTAAGAGTGTTTTCAGAGCTTCCCAAAAAAGACAAGAAGGTGATGTTGCGAACGGCAAAAAAAGCATGAGCACTATCTACCCTCCATCAAACTATTATGCGGGTCGGGCCTTCAATTTTCCCAAGGCTACGTTTATGAGGTTTGCATCGGTCCTATGAAAAAGAAGTGGGCCGTATTTGCTGACCAGGTTGTTAAGCAGACAAGCGTCGATGGTTTGCATGTTTGTCTATGTTTATAGGTCAATTTAGACCACAAGAATGTGAGGCTATGGAGAAAGTAGGTGCTAGCAAAAGTTTCATGATGGGTGTGAAGTTAGAGAACTCTAGTATGATGATGGGTGTGAAGTTAGAGAACTCTAGTATGATGGGTGTGAAGTTAGAGAACTCTAGTATGATGATCATTCCACAACCTCCAAATATTTTTATGCATGAGGATAGTATGCTGATTGTGACAAAGTTGCCAAGGGTGTGACCTCGGGTTTGAAGCGAACCAGTCTATTTTTATTAACTTTCAAGCATGCGTACCATGCATTGTGCTACTCTTATGTATATGTCAAAGGAAAGTGCCTTACAGTTGGTTGTAGCCATGCCATACCCGAAGAAGCAAAAAAAAATGGTGGTAAGGAAACCACTTGGTCATGGCATGCTTGAAAAGAAAGGCAGCAACTTATACTCTTTAACTAGTTTTATTTGATTAGCACTGATGGGCATTTGTTAATACCACCTTTAAGCACTTGCTATATGCCCGCCCTTTTGAAACCCATTTACAGTGCTTCCAAGCTATTACAATGGGTGTCAATCTACTAATTGAAAACCTATTGTTATGCTCCAAACATATAAACTGGTTAGCGGACTCAAACCAATAGTCCAAAACCCTTTCAAGTGCTCCTTCTCTTATAAACTTGTCTTCAACCAATTGCCATTTGTCATACTCTCAATCTATAAACCGGTTGTCAACAAGTTGGTGGCCAGTTGCCATTTGTCATGCTCTCAATTTATAAATTGGTTGTTAACTAGTGGTGGTTATAAACCCTTCCAACCCATAAACTAGTTTCAAAGGGGTTGGAAAAAAAACCATTAAAGTGGCCCAATTTATAAATTGGTTTTAAACCAATCTATAAGTTGAGTACCGATGTTTATATCACTACAACATAAAGCAAGCATAGGCACGTAAGTTACGGGGGTGTCTATAATCGCGTCTATAAACACATCTATAATCGCGTCTATAAACACATCTATAATCGGGTCTAGTTCGTTTGAAACTAGATGCTCTTATAGACGTGGTTTTAGACCCGCTTATAGACGCAGTCTGTAACAATTTCCTATGCAATTGCAATTGTGGACCTTGCAAAGAACAACAGAATCCTTAATCCCCAAAAATATCATTTGCTGAACTATGTGCACAAGATTTTGATAATGTGCATGATTTTTTGGTGCATTTATATATAAATGAATCTCCAGAAAGCATATTTACAAGGAAAGAGAGAAAAAATAGGTATAAATCGAGTAATGTGGTGAAAGGGATGGATACATGCAAAGGCTTAGGTATATCAAGTAATGCCATGAAAAAAAATCCAAAGGATAATAATTCAATCCCCACATCTTTTCATCAAAGTGAAGCTTTTTAAAAAAATCTTGAACTTTCATAGTTGGATACATGTAAAGGCTCGGGCATATCAAGTAATTCCATGAAAAGCAGTCCAAAGGTGAATGATTAAGTAATGCCACGAAAAGAAACATATCACAATAAATCTATACATATAATCTCAAAAAGGCATGAATCTTTACATGTAATCTGAAAAACATAATAGCAAGATCACAATAAATCTATATCAGGCTATCTATGTCTCATTTGTCTAATTGTAGTTTCCATAATAAACATATTGGAATGCAATGGACTGATGTGGAGGATACATAATAAATAAGGTGATTTTCGAGACTCGCGTGCATTGTGAGTCTTGTCGATTCAAAGTGCACAAATCCATCTCATATTATCTATGTTTCATTTCTCTAATTACAATTATAAATTACTAATAAAACAATCAATCAATCACCAATTACAAACAACAAAAAGGAAGACAATATCATCATCTCCAATAGCACGATCATCATCTCCAACGGCACGATCATCATCATCAATGTTTTCCAAGCTATCTCCTTCCATAGTTGAGTTGACATGCTCCTCCATATTATGCTCAATGTGGGCACGATCATCATCATCAATGTTTTCCAAGCTATCTCCTTCCATAGTTGAGTTGACATGCTCCTCCATATGCTCAATGTGGGTGAATGTACTATAAATGGCTCTTGAACTTGGTGAGATTGGGATTATATGCCACCATCTCTTATTGTCAATTATTGGTTGATACACAACCTATTCAAGTACAAAGATACATCATACAAAAAAAATTACATCTCTACTATCTATAAATGCATATATTGTAATTACCAATAATTATATGTACCTATTCACAATGTTGTGGTAGCACTAGAGTCCCATCCTTTCCTTGCCAAAACTTTGTAGAGTCAATGGTCACGACTCACAAAGTCACCTGCATGACGCTTGATTGTTGCATTAGGACCTCTTTCCACCACATCCTTAAACCAATTGACATCCAAAATATATATAAAGAAGCTTTGAAAGTCAAGCTTAATGATATTTTGGATCAATCCACAATAACCATCCATGGCTCCATCGGCTCCTTCAAAGCTTGCAATTACCTCACAATCTTGGGTGTTCCTTTTCTCATCAATCCTTTGTGTGCGAAAATGTTTACCCTCAGACCACAAAGCATTAAACACTGTACCAAGATAAGAACAATTATAAATACCTCATTTCACAAGTTTAACATACTAAAATATGATTAAGAACACAAGTTTGTTTACCTTTTTGAAGCATCCTTGAGCATACTCCCACTCCTTCAATGTGATATGCATGTTTTCGTCTTGCACCACTCTCTCCTTCTCCTCATATAGCTAATCTATATCAAGATCCTTGGGAAGTGATCGTAGGTGCTTGGGGTATGGCACACTATGTCCATGGCGCTTACACAATGCCAACATTTCACTTTGTCTTCTTGCCTTTTCATCCATACTTTGCCACCCATCTTCTCATCACATCACTATTAAGTACTCAAAAGGTATTAAGCTTACTATGCATCACTATATCCATGACTTTGGTCTTTCCCTTTCCTTGAGGAACCTACTCTTGAGCAGTTGGCAGCCTATGCAGCAGGCACCCCTTTACCATCAGGTCCGTCCACATCCCAAAAGAGGTAGAGGGCATCTTTGGCTATACCCATACATTGAGGCTCTCATCGAGTCTCAACAATGGTTTGCTAGGGAGGTAGAGGGCATCTTTGGCTATACCCATAGGTTGAGGCTCTCATCGAGTCTCAACAATGGTTTGCTAGGGAGGTAGAGGGCATCTTTGGCTATACTCCCACTCTTGAGCAGTTGGCAGCCTATGCAGCAGGCACCCCTTTACCATCAGGTCCGTCCACATCCCAAAAAGAGTTCCTTGCCAGGCACTTCACCTACTGCCTTTACATTCATTTCTCATTCGTCAGCCCCAGTTAGTGCTACAGCATCTCCTACACCTCCACCTTCAAGAGATGTGACACCTCACAGTTATCATGGCTCTCATGAGAGTGGAAGTCGTCGTCATTAGGGAGGGTAGTCGTGGAGATAGTGGCGATCGTACCTCACACTGCACTAGCACTGAGAGTGGAGGTAGAGGAGATAGAGAATACCTAGTGCAGTGCTTTGGGGGTGGGGATAGTTCTTCAGAGTCACCACCACATCATGGTGATATATCATATTACGATATCACAAATGTGGGTGGCATAGTTGATGACTCTCGTGGGAAGGAGGTGGTAAACTACTTGCGACGCCAAGTAGTTTTTGCACACTATAAAGATTGCTTTATATGCAAAGGGAGAGCCTAGTGGATCACAACAAGACAAAGCACCTACAGACGCACACACAGACGCGTTTACTCAACTAAAAAAAAAACTTACGAGCGCGTCTATTTGCACGTCTATTAGCGCGTCTACAGACCCGTGTCTAAAGGCGCGTTTAAAAGATAGCAAACAGACGCGCCTATAGCCGCGCAAATAGACGCTCGATTATAAATTTTAAAAAATAGACAGACGCATGCATAGACGTGTTTATAGACGCAATTATAAACGTATTTTTAGACACGCAAATAGACGCTTCTTGAACAGACAGACGCGTATATAGACGCGTTTATAGACGCGCTACATAATATTTTTTAAATTTTGTGTGCTTGAACAGAATGCTGTGTATGTTGTGTATGCTATGTAGTTACAGGAATCCCATTTCCACATTGTGTAATTCAATTCTTACAGCCAACCGCATTTTAATTAGCGCTCTTGCAAGCACGTCTATAGCCGACATTAATTACAATTCCAAATAAAACATTACAACTTCAAAATGTTTAGTTACAAGGCATTAATTGTACATATTCACCTATGAATATGCATGGATATCAATGATATTAATTATTAAAATTAATTTCTATGCATAGAAAGATGCACAATAGAAATTTTTATTATAAAAGTGTTGTTTTCATTGAATTTAATTTCTATGCATAGAAAAATGCATAATGAAAATTATTTTATTTTAAAAGTGTTATTTTCAATGAATTTAATTTCTATGCATAGAAAGATGCATAATGAAAATTTTTATTATAAAAGTGTTGTTTTCATTGAATTTAATTTCTATGCATAGAAAGATGCACAATGGAAATTTTTATTATAAAAGTGTTGTTTTCATTGAATTTAATTTGTATGCATAGAAAGATGCATAATGGAAATTATTTTACTTTAAAAGTGTTATTTTCATTGAGTTTAATTTCTATGCATAGAAAGATGCATAAAAGATTTATTTTTATTTCAAAAGTGTTATTTTCATTAAAATTGATTTTATGCATATAAAGATGCATAAAGGATTTATTTTTATTTCAAAAGTGTTATTTTCATTAAGATTGTTTTATGCATAGAAAGATGCATAAAGGATTTTTTTATTTCAAAAGTGTTATTTTCCTTAAATTTAAATTTATGCATAAATAGATGCATAAAAGGATTTTTATAAAAGTGTTATTCCCACTGAAGTTGATTTTTAGGCATAAATAGATGCATAAAGAATCTTTATATCAAAATTAGAATTCTCTTAAATTTTATGTTTAAATTCTATGAAATAGATGTGAATGAATGGATGGATGGATGTGATGTGAATAGAGGTGAATAGATGTGATGAGATGTGATGTGAATCAGATAAATGTGAATGAATAGATGTGATGTGATGTCATGTGAATCAGGATGTAAATGAAGGATATGGGATGTGAGTGGATGTATGTGAAAGAATGTGATGTGGATGTGGATGTGTATGTGAAAGAATGTGATGTGATGAAAAGAGATGTGATGTGACATGAATATATGTGGATGTGAAGAGATAGATATGAATGTATGAATAGATGTGGGTAGTCGTACAGGTGAACAATTGGATGGATGTGTATGAATGAGATATGATGTGGATAGAATGTATGTGATGGGATGGTTATGAGAATGTGTGTGGTGGGTATGAATGAAGGAATGTGATGGATATGAATGAATGTGATGTGATGGGTGTAAATGGATGTGATGTAAATGAATGTGATGTATGTGAATTGATGTGAATCGGGATGTGAATGAAGGACTTGTGATGTCATGTGAATCGGGATGTGAATGAATGAGATGTAATGTCATGTGAATGAGGATGTGAATGAATGAGATGTGATGTAAATTGGGATAGATGTGATATATGATGTGAATGATTATGATGTGATGAGAATGGGAATATAGATGAAATAAATGAGGATTAATGTGGAACAATGTGGAAAGACGAGAGTTCACTATAGAAACTGTATTTATGACCTATTTTTAAAATGACTGTTTTATGTCAAGAATGCTGGGGAAGCATTTTGACCATCGAGGTCGTGGAGACCTAATCTCATAAAGTTGCAACAGCTGATGAAGAGTCAATGGAGGATGTCTTGCGTAGCAAGGTCGGACGAGGTCTTGACCAGCCTCGGTTCAATTAAAATGGTGAGCTTCCGGTATGGTGGATGAGGGACCAAGGAAGCGGCCTATGAGTGAAGCGCTCGGTGACCTGCAAAGTATCCTAGAGAGTGCTCACCATACGGTGCTCGGGCTCTGGGTCACCGAAGATACCCACACGTGCGTCGTAGAAGATATTGGAACAAGGAGTAAGAGTTGTTTTCTGAAATCGAGCATGGATCTGGTTGATTGACCTTGCTGGTCCTCAACGGATGAGTCCATGGTTATTTTATATGGATCTACTGGTTGATCTTTTTTATCTTCAACGGAGATTTCATTTTGATATTTGAATATATTGCCGAGTACTATGAGCTAGGAATCATTGAAAAGGCCCCTGAGTGGATAGGTGGTGAGCATTCTGGTTGCCAATGATGCCATAGGTACACCGATGAAGAAATGTTTGGAAATAAGGACTCAATCGGAGATTTTGAGGATTATGATCAGTGACACTATGATTTCATTAAATGATTGTTTTAAAGATAGCTGAATCTGTGAAAAAGGCAATTTCATATTAGGTGTGTAAGTGGTGTGACTAGTTTTAAGTTTCCATGAATATCCGGCTAGGGAGCCTGGGAACTCTTTTCCATGGTACCCGGGACAAAACCTAACCGAATTCCTAATTGGATCCCATCACTACAGTGGTTGGCGGTTGGCTAACCCATGGGACTGGATGGGGTTAGGCTGGACTGATGGATTCCTAAATTGAGACTCAATTTTGTTATGGTACGATAGATGAAGTAAATCCCGGACAAAAAATGTTCTATGGAAAAGAATCAACGGCTGTGCCTCTCAATGGAAAAGAATCAACGGTTGTTCCTCTCAATGAGGAAAAAAGCGTTGGTCTCTATGATCCAAGTGCAATCTTTTCCTTGATTTGACTATGGGACTTTGTGGGTTCGGTTAGAAAAGTTCAGTTAGTTAAGTTAGAGAAAAATTATCCTAGAGGAATTGCCGTGCTTTCCGAGCGAGGGAAGTTTTTTCGGGTTCGGTTTTGGAAGAACCACTGGATTAGTCTCTTGTCCGGATATCCGTGGGGGCGAGGCTCCGAGTGAGGGACCCTGCCCTAGGCAAGAAGTGCTACTTTCGCTGCTAGCACCCCTGAATTCTTGTGCGGTGGGGACAGGGATCTTTTAGCTGGTATCAGAGCAAATTGGCTAATGTGGATTAACCGAGAAGCCAAAAATGTCAAAAATTTATAAAGTAGCAACCAGTAAAAGGTTAAAATTGTGTGATAAAATTAATACAAATTGTTATTCAGACTGAAATTCATAAATTGGTAATTGGGTCTTCAAATGGAAGTACCACAATTATATGGAATCTCTGACTTGCTTGAGACCTAGACATGATCGTATTTAGCTTATAATTCCAAGGACCGTGACTACCCGTATATACCGAGGGTATAACTGCAGCTCTTTACTGGCAGTATATACGAGTAAATCTAAGACCTTGAAATTATAAGCATAAATACTATCTAGGTGATGAATTCCAATGTGGTTGATATGATTTTAAAATTCTGGTCGAGAACTGATGAGTTGATTTGGATTCTGATTGAAAAATGATGATTCCTGAATTTTGGTTGAAAAGCGATAAGCTGAGCAAAAACCACAATGAGGATGAATTGGATGAGTCCCTGTGATGATGTTCATAAATAACTGGAATGACGATACTGACTTCAGCAAATCACTATGAGATTAGTGGATTGTGTTGTCAAATTTTTACTGTTAACACTTGACCCAATGGATCAAGTTAAGGGATGACAAATTAAAAATTTGTATAATTGAAATTCCCATGGAGGACTGTTCAGATGGAAATTTTGGTCTAATGGACCATTATTGTGTTAAAGATATGAATGATATGTTTTGAATGAATTGTTATCTGATAATAATGAGTTCTATATGAATATCTTTATCGCATGATTCTGTGAGGAACTAACTAATCTAAAGAACCCTAGAATCAGTTGAATCTAAAATCGGATTTGAATCATAAATAAAGGGACTTAACAAGAATTTTCGTATTGATAGGAGCATGGATGAGGTCGCCGTGGTAGAAATAATAACCCCCAACTCGATGAGGAAGAGCTCGACTTGGATGTTCATAAAACTCTTCATAGATCGCAGCCTGGACCTTTCAAGGGTGAATGCTGACAAATTGCTACGGTTAACACTTGACCTAGTGGATCAAGTTAAGGGATGACAAATTAAAAATCTCTATAATTGAAATTCCCATGGAGGACTGTTCAGATGGAGATTTCGGTCTAATGGACCATTATTGTGTTAAAGATATGAATGATATGTTTTGAATGAATTGTTATATGATAATGAGTTCTATATGAATATGTTTATCCCATGATTCTGTGAGGAACTGACCCATCTAAAGAACCCCAGAATCAGTTGAATCTAAAATCGGATTTGAATCATACATAAAGGGACTTAACAAGAATTTTTGTATTGATAGGAGCATGGATCGAGATCGTCGTGGTAGAAATGATAACCCCCAACTCGATGAGGAAGAGCTCGACTTGGATGTTCGAAAAACTCTTCATAGATCACAGCCTAGACCTTTCAAGGGTGAAGGGAAAAACATGGGCGAGGCTGTGGAGCAGTAAATCGAAGCAATGGAAGAGTACTTCGATGTCACTGGGTACAATGAGAAGAGCAAAATGGCTCTTGCAAGGCTAAAGATAGTAGAAACAACCAGAGTGGCATGGAGAAACCACTGCAAGAGGCAAACCGTTTGGATCAGAATACCCAGACATGGAATGATCTCAAAATTTACCTAAGGATGAGGTTCTGTCCTCTCGACTTTTTGGAAATAAAGATGAACAAATTCTTAGAGTTAACCCAGGGGAGCAGAACTATTGAAATACAACACCAAGCGTTCGCTCTCCTCCTCAAATACTCGCCACCACTGGATGAAGAACAGCTGATGGCCAGGTTCATTCGAGGACTGAACGAACCTTTGAATATCCTGGTGAAGAATGCCAAGCCAGTTTCCATGGCTGAAGCAGTGCGGATGGCGAAGGATTTTGCCAAGACCTTTGATGTCAAAGTCTCTAACACCATATTCGTGAGTTTGGGAATCTCCCAAGTCCCATTTTTGTAATACTAAAAAGGTGGGACCCGATTAACATGTCTATAAGTTTCTCAAAACCCTATCATGTGACCTATCATTGGAAAGCGCTTGAAAAGAGGGATCTATTAAGCTTTAAAGCGCACAATTTGGAGTAATGGTGTTCAAGTTATGGCAAATCCAAAGTTTTGACCACGTGTTCCAAACTTATGGGAAATTCCCATATTCCCCAATATGGTGTTCTCTCCGAAGCCAGCACCATCACCTTTCAAAAGGTTTTTAATTCCAGAAGGTGATTCCAACCTTCTGCCGTCTAAAAGATATCAAGGTGAAGCCCAGGATATGGGAAGTTCCAAAATTGAAGAAATGTCCTTTTCTTGAATTTCAATCCCCTGGAATTCAACTTCAGAAGTTCCACCCTTGAGCAAGGGAGTGAAATGATATAACTGTCAAGGGAGTGAAATGCTATAACTGTCAAGGATTCGGACATCATAGTATGGATTGTCCAACTCCTTTTGGATCACGGTTTTCGGGGCAGGGAAATGAGGAATCAAGATTCCAGACTACAGCTCCTTCCTTCCAGAGTAATCAGGTTTCTTTCTGCCAAAGTCAAGGAAATCCGAGAGGTAGACCTCTAACTAACCCGCAGTCTCAATCCAAAGTAATGCAAGACCTTCGTCTCAGAATAGGGGAAGTCAAAGAGAGATGTTTCCAAATCGGCCGTCCACTTCCAAGGCAGTAACGCTGGAAGTGATTGAAGAAGAAGAAGAAGATCCACCTGCGAGACGAGATGAGGACATCTCGTGTTTTTTAAGTGGGGTAGGATACTCCCCTGCCCCTCAAGATGTCCAGATTCTCCCCCTGTAATCAATCCCCTTTTCAGAATAATAACAGATCTTGTTTCTATCTATTTTGGCCTCGAGAGAGAAAATGTCTAGAGAGAGGTAATTCAAAATTGAGATATTTTTGGATATAAAAATCCTCCTAGTGTCAAATGAATTTCCCTGAAACTGAAATTCAAAAAGAACTTTTTAATGTGCAATTGGAATTAATTAAAAATAGGTATAAAGGACCTTAGCCTAAGGGTCCAGATTTTTAGAAATTTTGAATTATGTTCCAATTAAGGTTCCTATGGACCAATAAGATTAATCCAAATGTATGGAGGAGATAAATTGAAGAATAAAAGAAAAACCCCCAAAAATGAGTAAATGCTCACATAAGATGAAGAGTTGACTAAGGACAAGGATTATTAGTTAAAAAAGAAGAGATATTTAGAAGAAACGATGCATTTTTGACACCTCAGTGTGGGGATCTCCCCTCATGAAGGAGGTGCCTATTTCACATGTGTGGAGGAGTTTTAAACTAAAAAATAATGAGATATTTTCATCTCTTCTCTCTCCTATTTCAACTAGATCCAAAAAGTAAGCTAAACTGACCCAAAAATGGTCACAAATTGACCAAACTGATCTGGAAAATTCTAGAATCAGTTTGTTTGGTTAGAGGCTCACTTTTTCCTATAAATAGAAGCCTCCTCCTTTTTTAAAAGGTTAATAGTGTTTATGCACTGTTACTCTACTCCTACCCAAAGCCAATTACATTGAATTTTCTTGATAATAGTGTTTATGCACTGTTACTCTACTCCTACCCAGAGCCAATTACATTGGATTTTCTTGATAATTCAATTGTTTTTGGCTTAATCCTCTCCAAAGTAATTGGTGGCCACTCTTGTTTGAAGCAAGAGTAAAATCCTCAATCCCTCAAGCCAAAGAAAAGCTTACAACTCCATGTAAGCTAAATTTTTCTTACTTTTTAATTTCAAATCTATGGTTTTCTTAATTTTCTTGTTTTATAGTTGATTAAAGCAAATTCTAATGCTATGCCTTGATGAAAAGGCCTCCCCCTTCTCTTCTTTACAATTCAGTCTTTCTTTATCCTAGAATGTTTAACAAAAAGATTAATTAAACTGTTCTTATTGTTTACATCTAATTGGGGTTAATTTAAATTGAAAATAGAATGTTAAAAATGAGAAATGGTCAGCCATACAAAGGAGGTTGTCGTAATTTTTTTTAAGAATTTTGTGGAAAAGAAAATTCATTTTTATATTATTCCAAAAGAGTAATTCCCACTATTTATGCATTCTAAAAGAAATATTCTAATTTACTCCATGTACATATTCACCTTATGAATATGCATGGATATCACTGATATTAATTATTAAAATTAATTTCTATGCATAGAAAGATGCATAATGAAAATTTTTATTATAAAAGTGTTGTTTTCATTGAATTTAATTTCTATGCACAAAAAATTGCATAATGGAAATTGTTTTGTTTTAAATGTGTTATTTTCATTGAATTTAATTTCTATGCATAGAAAGATGCATAATGGAAATTATTTTCCTTCAAAAGTGTTGTTTTCATTGATGCATAAAAGATTTATTTTTATTTCAAAAGTGTTATTTTCATTAAAATTAGTTTTATGCATATAAAGATGCATAAAGGATTTATTTTTATTTCAAAAGTTTTATTTTCATTAAAATTGGTTTTATGCATAGAACGATATATAAAGGATTTATTTTTATTTCAAAAGTGTTAACTTCATTTAAATTTGTTTATGCATAGGAAGATGCATAAAGGATTTATTTTTATTTCAAAAGTGTTATTTTCATTAAAATTGGTTTTATGCATAGAAAGATGCATAAAGGATTTATTTTTATTTCAGAAGTGTTATTTTTCTTAAATTTGAATTTATGCATAAATAGATGCATAAAAGGATTTTTATAAAAGTGTTATTCCCACTAAAGTTGATTTTTAGGCATAAATAGATGCGTAAAGAATCTTTATATCAAAATTAGAATTCTCTTTAATTCTATGTTTAAATTCTATGAAATAGATGTGAATGAATGGATGGATGGATGTGAATAGAGGTGAACAGATGTGAATGAATGGATGGATGGATGTGATGTGAATAGAGGTGAACAGATGTGATGTGAATCAGATAAATATGAATGGTGAATAGATGAGATGTGATGTCATGTTGTGAATCAGGATGTAAATGAAGGATATGGGATGTGAGTGGATGTATGTGAAAGAATGGATGTGAATGTATGTGAAAGAATGTGATGTGGATGTGTATGCGAAAGAATGTGATGTGATGAAAAGAGATGTGATGTGATATGAAATGCAGATGTGAAGTGATAGATATGAATGTATGAATAGATGTGGGTAGACATATAGGTGAGCGATTGGATGGATGTGTATGAAGATGTGGATAGAATGTATGTGATGGGATGGTTATGAGAATGTATGTGGTGGGTATGAATGAACGAATGTGATGGATATGAATGAATGTGATGTGATGGGTGTAAATGGAAGTGATGTAAATGAATGTGATGGACGTGAATTGATGTGATGTGATGTGAATTGGGATGTGAATGAATCAGGATGTGAATGAATCGGGATGTGAATGAAGGATATGTGATGTCATGTGAATTAGGATGTGAATGAATGAGATGTGATGTCATGTGAATGAATGAGGATGTGAATGAATGAGATGTGATATCATGTGAATCGAGATGTGAATGAATGAGTTGTGATGTAAATTGGGATGTGATATGTGATGTGAATGATTATGATGTGATGAGAATGGGAATACAGATGAAATAAATGAGGATTGATGTGGAACAATGTGGAAAGACGAGAGTTCACTATAGAAACTGTATTTATGACCTGTTTTTAAAATGACTGTTTTATGTCAAGAATGCTGGGGAAGCATTTTGACCATCTTGTGAAAATGAGGTCATGGAGACCTAATCTCATAAAGTTGCAATAGCTGACTGAGAGTCAATGGAGGACGTCTCGCGTAGCAAGGTTGGCCGACGTCTTGACCAGCCTCGGTTCAATTAAAATGGTGAGCTTCCGGTACGGTGGATGAGGGACCAAGGAAGCGGCCTATGAGTGAAGCACTAGGTGACTTGCGAAGGATCCTAGAGGGTGCTGACCATACAGTGCTCGGGCTCTGGGTCGCTGAAGATACCCACACGTGCGTCGTGGAAGATATTGGAACAAGGAGTAAGAGTTGTTTTTTGAATTCGGATCGGGCATGTATTTGGTTGATTAACCTTGCTGGTCCTCAACGGATGAGTCCATGGTTCTTTTATATGGATCTATTGGTTGATCTTTCTGATCTTCAATGGAGATTCAATTTTTATATGTGAAGATATTGCCGAGTACTATGAGCTAGGAACCATGGAAAAGGCCCCTGAGTGGACAAGCATTCTGGTTGCCAGTGATGCCATAGGTACACCGATGAAGGAATGTTTGGAAATAAGGATTGAACCGGAGATTTTGAGGATTATGATCAGTGACACTATGATTTCATTAAATGATTGTTTTAAAGACAGCTGAATCTGTGAAAAAGGTAATTTCATACTAGGTGTGTAAGTGGTGTGACTAGCTTTAAGTTTGCATGAATATCCGGCTAGGGAGCTTGGGAACTCTTTTTCCTGGTACTCGGGACAAAACCTAACCGAATTCCTAATTGGATCCCATCACTATAGTGGTTGGCAGCTGGCTAACCCATGGGACTAGATGGGGTGAGGGTTGACTGATGGATCCCTAAATTAAGACTCAATTCTGTTATGGTATGATAGATGAAGTAAATCCCGGACAAAAATTGTTCTATGGAAAAGAATCAACAGTTGTGCCTCTCAATGAGGAAAAAAGTGTTGGTCTCTATGATCCAAGTGAAATCTTTTCCTTGATGTGACTATGAGACTTACGGGTTCGGTCAGATCTGTTCAGTTAGTTAAGGCTTTTGACTACGTTAGAGAAAATTATCCTAGAAAAATTATCAGTGCTTTCCGGGCGAGGGAAGTTTTTTCGGGTTCGGTTTTGGAAGAACCGATGGATTAGTCTCTTGTCCAGATATTTGTGGTGGGCAAGGGTCCGAGTGAGGGACCCTGCCCCACGCAACAAGTGCTACTTCCGGTGCTAGCACCCCTGAATTCGTTGCGCGGTCGAGACAAGGATCTTTCAGCTGGTATCAGAGAAAATTGGCTAATGTGGATCAACCGAGAAGCCAAAAATGTCAAAAATTTATGAAGTAGGAGTAAAAAGTTGAAATTGTGTGATAAAATTCATACAAATTGTTATTCAGATTGAAATTCATAAATTGGTAATTGGGTCTTTAGATGGAAGTACCGCAATTATATGGATTCCCTGACTTACTTGAGGCCTAGACATGATGGTATTTACCTTATAATTCCAAGGACCGTGACTACCCGTATATACCGAGGGTATAGCTATAGCTCTTTACTGGCAGTATATACAAGTAAATCTAAGACCTTGAAATTATAAGCATAAATCCTATCTAGGTGATGAATTCCAATATGGTTGATATGATTTTGTTGAGAACTGATGAGTTGATTTGGATTTTGATTGAAAAATGATGATTCCTGAATTTTGGTTGAAAAGCGATAAGTTGAGCAAAAACCACAATGAGGATGAATGGGATGAGTCCCTGTGATGATGTTTATAAATAACTGGAATGACGATAATGACTTCAGCAAATCACTATGAGATTAGTGGATTGTGCTGACAAATTGCTACTGTTAACACTTGACCTAGTGGATCAAGTTAAGGGATGACAAATAAATTCTATGTTTAAATTCTATGAAATAAATGAAATAAATGGATGGATGGATGTGATGTGAATAGAGGTGAACAGATGTGATGAGATGTGATGTGAATCAGATAAATGTGAATGAATAGATGAGATGTCATGTCATGTGAATCAGGATGTAAATGAAGGATATGGGATGTGAGTGGATGTATGTGAAAGAATGAATGTGAATGTATGTGAAAGAATGTGATGTGGATGTGTATGCGAAAGAATGTGATGTGATGAAAAGAGATGTGATGTGACATGAATATATGCGAATGTGAAGTGATAGATATGAATGTATGAATATATGTGGGTAGGCGTACAGGTGAACGATTGGATGGATGTGTATGAGATATGATGTGGATAGAAGTGATGTGATATAATGTGCATAGAATGTATGTGATAGGATGGTTATGAGAATGTATGTGGTGGGTATGAATGAACGAATGTGATGGATATGAATGAATGTGATGTGATGGGTGTAAATGGATGTGATGTAAATGAATGTGATGGACGTGAATTGATGTGATGTGACGTGAATCAGGATGTGAATGAAGGAGATGTGATGTCATGTGAATCCGGATGTGAATGAATGAGATGTGATGTCATGTGAATCGGGATGTGAATGAATGAGATGTGATGTAAATTGGGATAGATGTGATATGTGATATGTGATGTGAATGATTATGATGTGATGAGAATGGGAATATATATGAAATAAATGAGGATTGATGTGGAACAATGTGGAAGGACGAGAGTTCACTATAGAAACTGTATTTATGACCTGTTTTTAAAATGACTGTTTTATATCAAGAAGGTTGGGAAAGCATTTTTACCATCTTATGAATGAGGTCGTGGAGACCTAATCTAATAAAGTTGCAATAGTCAATGGAGGACATCTCGCGTAGCAAGGTCGACCGAGGTCTTGACCAGCCCCGGTTTGATTAAAATGGTGAGCTTTCGATACGGTGGATGAGGGACCAAGGAAGCGGCCTATGAGTGAAGCGCTAGGTGACTTGTGAAGGATCCTAGAGGGTGCTGACCATATGGTGCTCGGGCTTTGGGTCACCAAAGATACCCACACGTGCATCGTGGAAGATAGTGGAACAAGGAGTAAGAGTTGTTTTCTGAATTCGAGCATGGATCTGGTTGATTGACCTTGCTGGTCCTTAACGGATGAGTCCATGGTTCTTTTATATGGATCTATTGGTTGATCTTTCTGATCTTCAACAGAGATTCCATTTTGATATGTGAATATATTGCCGAGTACTATGAGCTAGGAACCATCGAAAAGGCCCCTGAAGGACAGGTGGTGAGCATTCTGGTTGCCAATGATGCCATAGGTATAGCGATGAAGGAATGTTTAGAAATAAGGATTCAACAGGAGATTTTGAGGATTATTATTAGTGACACTATGATTTTATTAAATGATTGTTTTAAAGACAGCTGAATCTATGAAAAAGGCAATTTCATATTAGGTGTGTAAGTGGTGTGACTAGTTTGAAGTTTGCATGAATATCCGGCTAGGGGACCTGGGAACTCTTTTCCCTAGTACCCAAGGACAAAACCAACCGAATTCCTAATTGGATCCCATCACTACAGTGGTTGGCAGTTGGCTAACCCATGGGACTGGATGGGGTTAGGCAGGACTGATGGATCCCTAAATTGAGACTCAATGCTATTATGGTACGATAGATGAAGTAAATCCCGAAAAAAAATTATTCTATGGAAAAGAATCAACGGCTGTGCCTCTCAATGAGGAAAAAAGCATTGATCTCTATGATCCAAATGCAATCTTTTTCTTGATCTGACTATGGGACTTACGGGTTCAGTCAGATCAATTCAGCTAGTTAAGGCTTTTCTACGTTAGAGAAAATTTATCATGGAGGAATTGCCCGTGCTTTTCGGGCGAGGGAAGTTTTTTCGGGTTCAGTTTTGGAAGAACTGATAAATTAGTCTCTTGTCCGGATATTCGTGGGGGGCGAGGCTCCGAGTGAGGGACCCTGCCCCACGTAAGAAGTGTTACTTCTGTTTGCTAGCACCCCTGAATTCGTTGTGCAGCAGGGACAGGGATCTCTCAGCTGGTATCAGAGCAAATTGGCTAATTTGGATCAATCGAGAAGCCAAAAATGTCAAAAATTTATGAAGTAGCAATAAAAGGTTAAAATTGTGTGATAAAATTTATACAAATTGTTATTCAGACTGAAATTCATAAATTGGTAATTGGGTCTTCAGATGGAAGTACCGTAATTATATGGAATCCCTGACTTGCTTGAGGCCTAGACATGATGATATTTACCTTATAATTCCAAGGATCGTGACTACCCGTATATATCGAGGGTATAACTGCAGCTCTTTACTGGCAGTATATACGAGTAAATCTAAGACCTTGGAATTATAAGCATAAATGCTATCTAGGTGATGAATTCCAATCTGGTTGATATGATTTTAAAATTATGGTTGAGAACTGATGAGATGATTTGGATTCTGATTGAAAAATGATGATTCCTGAATTTTGGTTGAAAAACGATAAGCTGAGCAAAAACCACAATGAGGATGAATGGGATGAGTCCCTGTGATGATGTTCATAAATAACTGGAATGACGATAATGACTTCAGCAAATCACTATGAGATTAGTGGATTATGTTGACAAATTGCTACTGTTAACACTTGACCCAGTGGATCAAGTTAAGGGATGACAAATTAAAAATCTCTATAATTGAAATTCCCATGGAGGACTGCTCAGATGGAAATTTCGGTCTAATGGACCATTATTGTGTTAACGATATGAATGATATGTTTTGAATGAATTGTTATATGATAATGAGTTCTATATGAATATCTTTATCCCATGATTCTATGAGGAACTGACCAATTCTAAAGGACCCCAGAATCAGTTGAATCTAAAATCGGATTTGAATCATAAATAAAGGGACTTAACAAGAATTTTCGTATTGATAGGAGCATGGATCAAGGTCGTCGTGGTAGAAATGATAACCTCTAGCTCGATGAGGAAGAGCTCGACTTGGATGTTCGTAAAACTCTTCATAGATTGCAACCTAGACCTTTCAAGGGTGAAGGGAAAAACATGGGCGAGGCTGTGGAGAAGTGGATCGAAGCAATGGAAGAGTACTTCGATGTCACTGGGTATAATGAGAAGAGCAAAATGGCTCTTGCAAGGTTGAAAGATAGTAGAAACAACCAAAGTGGCATGAAGAAACCATTGCAAGGCAGACCGTGTGGATCGAAATACCCAGACATGGAATGATCTCAAAATTTACCTAAGGACGAGGTTCTGTCCTCTCGGCTTTTTGGAAATAAAGATGAACAAATTCTTAGAGTTAACCCAGGGGAGTAGAACTATTAAAATACAACACCAAGCGTTCGTTCTCCTCCTCAAATACTCGCCACCGTTGGATGAAGAACAGTTGATGGCCAGGTTCATTCGGGGAGTAGAACTATTAAAATACAACACCAAGCGTTCAAATACTCGCCACCGCTGGATGAAGAACAGTTGATAGCCAGGTTCATTCGGGGACTGAACGAACCTTTGAATATCCTGGTGAAGAATGCCAAGCCAGTTTCCATGGCTGAAGTAGTGTGGATGGCGAAGGATTTCACCAAGGCCTTTGAACAAGGGAGTGAAATGCTATAACTGTCAAGGATTTGGACATCATAGTATGGATTTCCCAACTCCTTTTGGATCAAGGTTTTTGGGGCACGAAAATCAAGGATCAAGACTCCAGCTCCTTCCTTCCAGAGTAATCAGGTTTCTTTCCGCCAAAATCAAGGAAATCCCAGAGATAGACCCTCTAACCAACCCGCGGTCTCAATCCAAAGTAATGCAAGACCTCCGCCTCAGAATAGGGGAAGTCAAAGAGAGATGTTCCCAAATCAGCCGTCCACTTCCAAGGCAATAATGCTGAAAGTGATTGAAGAAGAAGATGATGATGAAAGAGATCATACTCCACTTGTGAGATGAGGACATCTTGCATTTTTTAAGTGGGGTAGGATGTAAGATTCCTCCCTAGCCCCTCAAGATGTCCAGTTTCTCCCCCTGTAATCAATCCCCTTTTCAGAATAATAACAGATCTTGTTTCTATCTATTTTGGCCTGGAGAGAGAAAATGTCTAGAGGGAGGTAATTCAAAATTGAGATATTCTTGGATATAAAAATCCTCCTAGTGTCTAAAATGAATTCCCCTGAAATAGAAATTCAAAAAAAACTTTCCAATGTGCAATTGGAGCTAATTAAAAATAGGTATAAAGGACCTTAGCCTAAGGGTCCAGATTTTAAAAATTTTTGAATTATGCTCCAATCAAGGTTCCTATGGACCAATAAGATTAATCCAAATGTAGGGAGGAGATAGATTGAAGAATAAAAGAAAATCCCCCAAACATGAGTAAATGCTCACATAAGATGAAGAGTTGATTAAGGACAAGGTTTATTAGTTAAAAAAGAAGAGATATTTAGAAAAAATGATGCATTTTTGACACCTCAGTGTGGGGATCTCCCCTCATGAAGGAGGCACCTATTTCACATGTGTGGAGGATTTTTAAACTAAAAAATAATGGATATTTTCATCTCTCCTCTCTCATGTTTTAACTAGATCCAAAAAGTAAGCTAAACTAACCCAAAAATGGTGAAAAATTGACCAAACTAATATGGAAAACTCTAGAATCAGTTTTCTTGGTTAGAGGCTCACTTTTTCCTATAAATAGAAGCCTCTCCCTTTTGTAAAAGCTTAATAGTGTTTATGCATTGTACTCTACTCCTACTCAGAGCCAATTACATTGAATTTTCTTGATAATTCAATTGTTTTTGGCTTAATCCTCTCCAAAGTAATTGGTGTTTCAAACAAGAGTAGAACCCTCAATCCCTCAAGCCAAAGAAAAGCTTACAACTCCATGTAAGCTAAATTTTTCTTACTTTTTAATTTCAAATCTATGGTTTTCTTGATTTTCTTGTTTTATAGTTGATTAAAGAAAATTCTAATGCTATGCCTTGATGAAAAGGCCTCCCCCTTCTCTTCTTTACAATTTAGCCTTTCTTTATCCTAAAATGTTTAACAAAAAGATTAATGAAACTTTTCTTATTGTTTACTCTCTTGAAAATTGAAAATTGTGTAGATTAGAATCCTTTACATCTAATTGTTGGAGTTAATTTAAATTGAAAATAGAATGTTAAAAATAGGAGGTTATGGTAAAATTTTCTAGAATTTTGTGAAAAAGAAAGTTCATTTTTATATTATTCCAAAAGAGTAATTCCCACCGTTTGTGCATTCTAAAAGAAATATTCTAATTTACTCCATGTACATATTCACCTATAAATATGTATGGATATCACTGATATTAATTAATAAAATTAATTTCTATACATAAAAAGATGCATAATGAAAATTTTTATGTGTTGTTTTCATTGAATTTAATTTCTATGCATAGAAAGATGCATAATGGAATTTTTTATTATAAAAGTATTGTTTTCATTGAATTTAATTTCTATGCATAGAAAGATGCATAATGAAAATTTTTATTATAAAAGTGTTATTTTCATTTAATTTAATTTCTATGCATAGAAAGATGCATAAAAGATTTATTTTTATTTCAAAAGTGTTATTTTCATTCAAATTGATTTTATGCATAGAAAGATGCATAAAGGATTTATTTTTGTTTCAAAAGTGTTATTTTCATTCAAATTGGTCTTATGCATAGAAAGATGCATAAAGGATTTATTTTTGTTTCAAGAGTGTTATTTTCATTAAAATTGGTCTTATGCATAGAAAGATGCATAAGGGATTTATTTTTGTTTCAAGAGTGTTATTTTCATTAAAATTGGTCTTATGCATAGAAAGATGCATAAGGGATTTATTTTTATTTCAAAAGTGTTATTTTCATTAAAATTGGTCTTATGCATAGAAAGATGCATAAAGGATTTAATTTTATTTCAAAAGTGTTTTTTTTTTCTTAAATTTGAATTTATGCATAAATACATGCATAAAAGGATTTTTATAAAAGTGTTATTCCCACACTGAAGTGGCATAAATAGATGCGTAAAGAATCTTTATATCAAAACTAGAATTCCCTTAAATTCTATGTTTAAATTCTATGAAATAGATGTGAATGAATGGATGGATGGATGTGATGTGAATAGAGGTGAACAGATGTGAGGTGAATAGATGTGATGTGAATCAGATAAATGTGAATGAATAGATGAGATGTGATGTCATGTCAATCAGGATATAAATGAAGGATATGGAATATAAGTGGATGTATGTGAATGGATGTGAATGTATCTGAAAGAATGTGATGTGGATGTGTATGCGAAAGAATGTGATGTGATGAAAAGAGATATGATGTGACATGAATATATGTGGATGTGAAGTAATAGATATGAATGTATGAATAGATGTGGGTAGTAATAGATATGAATGTATGAATGTATGAATAGATGTGGGTAGTCGTACAGGTGAACGATTGGATGGATGTGTATGAATGAGATATGATGTGGATAGAAGTGATGTGGTATAATGTGGATAGAATGTATGTGATGGGATGGTTATGAGAATGTATGTGGTGGGTATGAATGAACGAATGTGATGGATATGAATGAATGTGATGTGATGGGTGTTATTGGATGTGATGTAAATGAATGTGATGGCTATGAATTGATGTGATGTGATGTGGATCGGGATGTGAATGAATGAGATGTGATGTCATGTGAATCCGAATGTGAATGAATGAGATGTGATGTCATGTGAATCAGTATGTGAATGAATGAGATGTGATGTAAATTGGGATAGATGTGATATGTTATATGAATGATTATGATGTGATGAGAATGGGAATACAGATGAAATAAATGAGAATTGATGTGGAACAATGTGGAAAGACAAGAGTTCACTATAGAAACTGTATTTATGACCTGTTTTTAAAATGTCTATTTTATGTCAAGAATGTTGGGAAAGCATTTTGACTGTCTTGTGAATGAGGTTGTGGAGACCTAATCTGATAAAGTTGCAACAACTGACGGAGAGTCAATGGAGGACATCTCGCATAGCAAGGTCGAGGCCTAGTGAGCTTCGGGTACGGTAGATGAGGACCAAGGAAGCGGCCTATGAGTGAAGCGCTAGGTGACCTGCAAAGGATCCTAGAGGGTGCTTACCATACGGTGCTCGGGCTCTGGGTCACCGAAGATACCCACATGTGCGTCATGGAAGATATTGAAACAAGGAGTAAGAATTGTTTTTTGAATTTGCGCAGGGATTTGGTTGATTGACCTTGCTGGTCCTCAACGGATGAGTCCATGGTTCTTTTATATGGATCTGTTGGTTGATCTTGCTGATCTTCAACGGAGATTCCATTTTGATATCTGGATATATTCCCGAGTACTATGAGCTAGGAACCATCGAAAAGGCCCCTGAGTGGACAGGTGGGCGTTCTAGTTGCCAATGATGCCATAGGTACACCGATGAAGGAATGTTTGGAAATAAGGATTCAACCGGAGATTTTGAGGATTATGATCATTGACACTATGATTTCATTAAATGATTGTTTTAAAGATAGCTGAATCTGTGAAAAAGGAAATTTCCTATTGGGTGTGTAAGTGGTGTGACTAGTTTTAAGTTTGCATGAATATCCGGCTAGGGGGCTTGGGAACTCTTTTTCTTGGTACCCGGGACAAAACCTAACCAAATTCCTAATTGGATCCCATCACTACAGTGGTTGGGCGGTTGGCTAATCCTCTCCAAAGTAATTGGTGACCACTCTTGTTTCAAACAAGAGTAGAACCCTCAATCCCTCAAGCCAAAGGAAAGCTTACAACTCCATGTAAGCTAAATTTTTCTTACTTTTTAGTTTCAAATCTATGGTTTTCTTGATTTTCTTGTTTGATTAAAGCAAATTCTAATGCTATGCCTTGATGAAAAGGCCTCCCCCTTCTCTTCTTTACAATTCAGCCTTTCTTTATCCTAGAATGTTTAACAAAAAGATTAATTAAACTTTTCTTATTGTTTACTCTCTTGGAAATTGAAAATTGTGTAGATTAAAATCCTTTACATCTAATTGGGGTTAATTTAAATTGAAAATAGAATGTCAAAAATGAGAAATGGTCAGCCATACAAAGGAGGTTATGGCAAAATTTTCTAGAATTTTGTGGAAAAGAAAGTTCATTTTTATATTATTCCAAAAGAGTAATTCCCACCGTTTGTGCGTTCTAAAAGAAATATTCTAATTTACTCCATGTACATATTCACCTATAAATATGCATGGATATCACTGATATTAATTATTAAAATTAATTTCTATGCATAGAAAGATGCATAATGGAAATTTTTATTATAAAAGTGTTGTTTTCATTGAAGTTAATTTTTATGCATAGAAAGATATCATACCATACTTCATGCCTAAGCCAACCATACTACCTCTGTAAAAAAATAACAAAATGCATTAGGTGATCGCACCACCTCTATACCAAGAAAATACTATAGCTTACCCAAATCTATCATACCATACTTCATGTAAAATCCAGGCATACTACCTTTGTAAAAAAATAATGAAATGTATCAGGTGATTGCACCACCTCTATACCAATAAAATACCACAGCTCACCCAAATCTATCATACCATTCTTCATGTCTAAGCCTGCCATACTGCCTCTATACAAAAATAGCCAAATGCATCAGGTGATTGCACCACCACTATACAAAGAAAATGCTTCACCTCACCCAAACCTTTAATTTTAAACTTCTACTTCAAAAGCATTCTAACATCATGTATTTAGTATCACTATCACCAGTGACAGTAATATCTGTCTTTTTCACATAAAGTGAAAAATTTACATTGGGATATCTAAAATCCAATGGTAACAAGATACTCCACAATCTTGTTTGATCATGCTTTGGGTGCCTACTTCAATCTATACAAGGATTTACATAACCTAAATATAAAATCTAGATGTGCATCACTCTCATAACCTTGTGGTGCCTCTTGTAAATTTCTTCTTACAAATCACCATGCAAGAATACATTCTTTACATCCATCTGATGTAAATACCAAACCACCTATTTGTACATTGCTGGTAGAACATGTTGGGTCTCGCGGGCTCCATGCATAGTTGTCCTTGACCTATGTGGCATTTGATTGGCATTATTATCTATGAAGCCCTGTATGATTGATTTTGCCATCTCAACATGTGTCATGCCCTTCCGTATTATCCCACTGTTGCCATACATGCACCATTTAAGAACTTCTTTCTGAGCCTATAGAACGTTGACTTACCAATGCCATGGCATTACATACCATGCGTTACTACAAACCTTCTTCCCATCAAATGTGAACTCAAAGCACTCGTCATCTTGACCTTGTCTATAGGCCATGCCCATGCAATCCAGTACAAATGTTTATCATGTACTATAGCTCTGTCCCCAAAAGTGTACCCTAGCTTGCATGATTTTGGATCTATCTCCAAATTGACATCGCTTCTCGCAACAATCAATGGTTGCGACATTGTGAATGTTTGCAACATCACATTTTTGCTAGCTCCATGGGTTTTATCATAATTTTTCATTACCCTTACCCTATGGACATAGCTCCACGGGTTTTATCGTAATTTTCATTACCCTTACCCTATGGACATAGCTCCTTTTCTTATTTGTCCCTTCAATGATATCGTAGTCTCAGTGATCATGGCATCATGGTGTCTGTCATCAAAACTATCGCCATCATTGTCCTCTACATCATCATCCTCTTTTTCATCACTTGAATTGTTTAGGCTGTCAATATTTTTTTGCATGAAGTGATCTTGAATACCCTCATCTCAATAGAAGAAGATTCTGTGTCCTTCACTAATGGTTCACTATTCTCAAATGTGAGTTGCCTGATCGGCCAACTAACCAACTTCAGACCTGAGACACAAGTTGAACTTGGATGCAAAGATCCTTCTATATTGACACCCAAGCTACTCTCCCCTAGTTCTCTACAATTTATAGCCTCGTATGGGTGGACCAGCAATACTACTCCATTGCCAAGTTTTGTAGATCTGTTGTCATCCCAAAGGATGACACTTTTCTCTTTCCAGCTCTCCCTATCTATAAAGTGATCTTCTTAATCAACAAGAAGTTCCGCAAAATTATCCTCTTTGGTATTAGTAATGTCTTTGTCCATAACAAGGTTGACCAATGGCCATTTGATGATGCTTCCAACTGCTTGAGACATTGTTCTTGCATCCATTTTGGCAAATGGAATGAGAAATGTGTCATCAAAGCTTTGTTGAACATGTATTACTGCACATGTCTCACCAATGAATTGAAAACCACATGTTTGAGATGCATCAATGGAATGAATAACCCCGCGTTGTCGTGCCATGGCACGTCTATGGTGTGAAACCATGCATGTGAGGCCATTAAATATAAATCTAGATGCATGGGATTAAGTGCCATTAAATATAAATCTAGATGCATGGGATTAAGTTCCATGACTTGAGTCATTTTATGATGCCTATGTACATATGTTCATATTGTAAATGAGGTTCAATAAGACGAGCTGAGACTGAGCCAAGTCTCGAAGCCTCTGTACATAAGTGTGGTGTGAATCATGGAGTTTTTATGCTTATGGTGAACCTTGAGGTAGCACGAATTATCAATGAACCAAAAGTAGCATCACTTTCTTATGGGCTGACAAGAAAGAGGGGTTAGTTGCAGTTTTTGATCTTGATGAAGGCATAAGAAAGACTGAAAGACCTGGCACAAGAGGCTTTCATGAGAGATGCTTCAATTGGCAACAGTTTGATCAGCATGGATGCAAAGTGTGGCTCTGTTTCAGAGGCAAGGGAAGTCTTTGATAAGCTACTAGTTCGAGATGTTGTAGCATGGAGCTCAATGGTAAAAGGATACGACATTAACCATGAGGGTTCCTTGGCTATGCAATGTTTTAACGACATGCATGCACAAAGTGTGAAGGTAGATGCTGTTACCTTCATATGTCTTTTGAATGCATACAGCCATGCTAGGCTGGTACTCAAGGGTCAAGAGTATTTTAAGGTTATGAGAAAAGGATATGGTATACTACCAACCATAGAACATTTTACTTGCGTGGTTGATCTTCTTGCAAGGTCTGGGCGACTGTGTATGAGGTGCTGGGCAGGCGGGATGATACTCATAGCGTAGAAGAGCTGAGGAAATCTGTAGCGGCTAAGTGGTTTGATAGAGGTGAACAGGCAAGTGAATGAGTTTGTAGTGGGCCATGATCGAAATGAGGAGCTTCTGGCAATCCAGAGAAACTTTGGGCTCACACGTACAACATCTGAGACGGATTTCATGACTGAATATGTGGTGACCCGATGGTGGTGCTCCTTAATGCTAACTGTGACCTGAAAATATGCGACTTTGGGCTTGTCAATACTCCTCAGGGTGGCGCCTTGTATGGCAAAATTATGAAGGCCTTTTTTTTTAAAGGAATATCCGAATTTTAAGCAAAAAAAAAGAAGGAGGCGCAGCGTATTTCAAATGGGAAAATCCGAGTTTTTGGCTGCAAAAGCGAATTCAGCCCGAATCTCTTACGGGAAAAATCAGAAAAAAACCAAGAAAATGCAGATATGAGGTGGAAGTAGGCAGGAAAGAGAGGAGAGGAAAAACCAGAGCTTGATTTTGCAGAATGTCTCGTTTTGGGAAGATAGCTTCTGTTCAAGCCTTGTAGGGGTTTGAATTAGAGAGTAATTGAAGCTTCATCTAGTGATACGCTTCCTGAAAATTTCAAAAAATGAAGTGAACCGCTGCCGATTTCATGGAAAGGAGGAAGAGCTGAAGCCTTGGAGAGGTGCCTGGGTAATCGTGAGGAAGCAGAGACTGCTGTTCGTGAGGGAGCTGCTGGTGCTGGCGATGATTGAAGCAGAAGGGGTCGCCGTCTCTTGACTCTGTAGAGATCCTGAGGTAAGTCGGAGTTTGAGAGAATAGGAGTAATAAATACAAATTCCTGTTACCATATTATAGTAGTGATGTGTGTGAACACACTTAGGACCGCCGGGGCACTTTTTCCCTCACTAGGAGGTTTTTTCCCCCGTGCATTGTATATACGCCCATTATCTTCTAGGGCTTGTAATCTTTTATTTTTGGCACTCATAATACACTACAGTGTTGTGCTCAAGCTTCCTCATCTTCTTGAAGTTGTGTGTGCATTCCTGCAACCCTAATTCCAACAATTGGTATCAGAGCAGGCTTCCTCCTCCCGGGCAGCATCACCGGCACCTGCCGCTTCATCTCCTCCGATTGCAACGAGGTTTCACGAGCGTCTGCAGGTTAGTATATGCCGTGGGTGAGCCCGTAGGGCTCGTTCGTTTCAGAATTTTGATTTGAAGTCATTTCGCCCTCCGTTGTTGCATTCCAAGTACTGCGCAGGCAAAATCGTCCTACTGTGCAGATTTTCTGTCAAGATTAAAATCTGCAGGACAGGTGCCCATTCGTCTGTTTTGGGCTGTGCTACGTAGCACAGGTCGATTTTATACAGGTTTACCTCTTACAGACAGCATTTACATCTAGTAGTACAGTCATTGGCCATGGCTGACAACAATGATGTATTCCGCATGTTGGCTGCTGAGGATAAGTTGGATGGCACCAACTATCCATTGTGGGCATATATGATGCGACATGTATTGGTAGCAAAGGGGTTATGGAACATTGTGCAGGGTATTGATGCACGTCCTATTGTGGCTGGGAATGCTGCAAACACATCAGAAACAGGTACTGTTGATGATGGTGCAGGCACAAGTGCTGTAGCAGCTGTTCGAGAACCACCACTTTCAGCAGAGCAGATTCGTTGGGATGGTAGAGATGCGCAGGCTCATGCCTTGATTGCGCTGTCTGTCAAACGTACCATTATCCCACATATTCGCTCCTGCAGGACTTCTAAGGATGCTTGGGATGTACTTGCCACATTGTATCAGGCAAGAAATGAGGCTCGTGTTGCTTATCTCCGAAAACAGTTGGAGAGTGAGCATATGAACGAAGGTGATTCTATGGATAGCTTTTTGACAAAGATCAAGGATTTCAAAGAGCAGCTCATTTCTGCAGATGAAATCCTGTCAGACAGTTCACTTGTGCAGACTGTTTTGAATGGTCTACCAGATTCTTATCAGGGTTTTGCTTCCACTCTTCGCTTGATGATGAAAGGCAATCCCAATGCCTTATCATTTGAGGAGTTAGTTTCTGTTTTGCTGCAAGAAGACCAGTCAAGGCAAAACAGGAATATTATGCGTGTCGCAGATCAAGCTTTCGTTGCTAGTCAGAGAAGCGGGAAAGGTAAAGCTGGCTTTTCTTCTAGTAAGCAGAAATCTGCAAATGCTGCGCAACCAAAGAAGGAAGACAAAGATGAGAAGAAGGGTGACAAACAGAAGACATTTTGCAAGTACTGTAAGGGAAATGATCATGTCATCAAAGCGTGTCCTAAGCTGGCTGCGAAAGAGGCTAAGAAGAAAGAGGCTGGTATGGCTGTTGCAGATGCCTCTCCTTCTAACAATGAATCTGCTAATGTTGTGCTAGATACAGAATGGGCATTCAATGCGCAGTGCAGTTATGACCCATCTTTGCATGACACATGTATGTCTGCAGTAGATTCAGATGTATGGTACTTTGACAGTGGTGCCACTAAGCATATCACCTCGCAGCGCAGTTTATTCACTTTCCTTGAGTCTGCTCCCACAGGGAATACTGTCACTTGTGCCAATAACTCCTCTTATCCCGTTAAAGGAGTTGGACAGATTGTGCTGAATGTTGCAAATTGCAACACCTTTACACTTTTTGATGCATTGTATGTGCCAGGGATCAAAAAGAATCTGCTGTCAGTCTCCGCATTTGCCAAAACAGGTTTGGTTGTAAAATTTGTGGATGACAGATGTACTGTTCATGATCTCTCTTGTGGTGACATCATTGTAGCATCTGGTTCACTATGTCGAGGGCTGTATAAGCTCAATATGGATGGCAAATGTGTAGAGGATTCAGCATGTGCTATTATGGATACGCAGGCTATTTCAGATGCAAAACTGTGGCATGCACGTTTTGGTCATCTGAATTTTGCAAGTTTGCTGTGCCTGCAGAAATCTGAAATGGTGTCTTCTTTGCCTAAGCTTGAGGCACCTGTCAAGCATGTTTGTGAGGGCTGCATATTGGGTAAAATGCAGCGTGCTTCCTTTCCCAAAGATGGATCAGTGAGAGCTGAACGCAGATTGCAGCTTGTTCACAGTGATGTTTGTGGTCCCATGCAAACTCCATCATTTGGAAACTACCTTTACTTCGTGACTTTCATTGATGATTTTACCAGGCATGCATGGGTATATCCTTTGAAGGCAAAGTCCGAAGTGTTTTTGTGCTTCAAACAGTTTTTGGTTATGGCTGAAAATGTGTCAGAAAGTAAGATGGGCACCCTCCGTTCAGATCGAGGGGGGGAGTATATGTCTTCAGAATTTAATGCATTTCTGGCTGAGCGTGGGATAAAACACCAATGTACAGTGCCGTATACACCACAGCAAAATGGTGTGGCTGAGAGAAAAAACAGGTCTCTCATGGAAATGGCAAGATGTATGGTTAAGAGTCAAAGTCTACCACATGGTTTTTGGCTTGAGGCTGTCATGTGTGCCACTTATGTACTAAACAGGTGTCCCACCAAAGCATTACAGGTTGTCACTCCATATGAGGCTTGGCATAGCCGCAAGCCATCTGTTGGCCATTTACGTGTTTTTGGTTGCCTGGCATATGTATTAGTGCCTGTGCAACATCGCAGAAAATTGGATGACAAAGCTGTCAAATGTATTTTTGTTGGATATAGTGCTGAGAGCAAAGGCTATCGTTTGTATCATCCACAGACAAAGCGCATTTTGGTTAGCCGTGATGTTGTATTTGTGGAAGATGCAGTTCAGCCCTTGGTTTCATGTACTAAGGAGACAGATATCAGCTCACGTGATGTCTATGATACATTGTTGCCTCTTTTCAGTGGTGCACAGTCAAGTGCAATACCTCATGAGGCAGTTTTTCAGCCTATGCAGGTTTTAAATGATGGCACAGATCAGCCTATATCTGATGCAGATGTGCATGATGCACTTGAGGATGAGAGACAAGAGATTGAGGGCTCTAGGAATATGCCTAGATGGCTGGTGCAGACTTTGCGTGACAGCAAGTTGGATGCCCCTTTGTCTAGTCGCACTCGTTCTGGCTCTCATGGTGCCTCTTATGCGTCAGATTGTTATGCATTGGCTGTTTCTAGTATGTGCGATGAAAGTGAGCCTGTTTCATTTGATGAGGCACAAAGTTCAGAAAATTGGATGGCTGCTATGCAAGCAGAATACGATGCTATTATGAAGAATGGTACATGGTCTTTATGTGACTTGCCCCCTGGCAAGAAGGCCATTGGCACTAAGTGGATATACAAATTGAAGCGTAAGCCTGATGGCACAGTGGATCGCCATAAGGCTAGGCTTGTTGCAAAAGGTTATGCTCAAGAGAAGGGCATTGATTTTGATGAGACTTTTGCTCCCACATGTCGTATGACCACTGTTCGTAGCATCTGTGCATTAGCAGCTCATAATGGTTGGAATGTACATCAGCTGGACATAAAGACTGCGTTCTTAAATGGAGATTTGCATGAGGAGGTGTATGTATCGCAGCCTCGTGGTTTTGTTCAAAGAGGGCAGGAAAACAAAGTGTGCAGGTTAAAAAAGGCTTTATATGGTTTAAAGCAAGCTCCACGAGCTTGGTATGAAAAAATACATGCATATTTGACTGCACATGGGTTTCAGAATAGTCCAACAGAAAGCACTTTGTATGTTAAACGTGTGGATGGTGTACATCTAATCATTACTCTCTATGTCGATGACATGCTGCTCACAGGACCAAATGAGAGTCATATTGCTGATTTTAAGGCTGATTTGAATGCCTCTTTTGAGATGTCAGATTTGGGGCATTTGCATCATTATTTGGGGATACAATTTAAGCAGTGTGATGGAGGTATTGCTTTGTGTCAGACAAAGTATATTGAAACATTGTTGCGGAGATTTGGCCTTGAAGACTGCAAGCCTATTGCTACTCCAATGGAGACAGGTTTGAAGTTGAGTCTTCATGATGCTGGAGATCACTTTGATGTCACACTCTATCAGACAGCTGTTGGTTGCCTCATTTATGTATGCATTACGAGGCCAGACATTCAGTTTGCAGTCTCACAGGTGAGCAGATTTATGCATAGCCCAGGCATTAAGTATTGGCAGGCAGTGAAGCGTATCTTTCGCTATTTGAGTGGTACTCGGCATCTTGGGTTGTTTTATCCCAAGGGGGGATCATTGCCGCCAGATTTACATGTTTTTTCAGATTCTGACTGGGCTGGTTGTTATGACACACGCGTGTCCACGAGTGGTTTTTGCTTCATGCTTGGAAGCTCATGCATATCATGGTTGAGCAAGAAGCAGCCTACTGTGGCCACTTCTAGTTGTGAAGCTGAGTACAGGGCAGCTTTCACAGCTACGGTTGAGTGTGTGTGGCTCAGACGCCTTATGGCTGATTTGGGTGTTGGGCAGCCATCTGCCACCACCATCTTCACTGACAGTCAGAGCGCATTGGCAGTTGCGCGGAACCCAGTGTTCCATGCTCGTACGAAGCACATTGAGGTGCACTACCATTATGTCAGGGAGAGACTCTCTGCAGGAGAGATCAGTTTGGCTTATGTGCCAACACAGGATAACCTTGCAGACCTTTTCACAAAGGCTCTGCCTCGTGAGAAGTTCGAAGCTTTTCGCAAAGCTTTGGGCTTACTTCCTTTTGTGGATTCGTCCAAATAGCTAGACACTTCCCTATACATGAGTGCTAGCTCTTGTTCACCGCATCACTCCAGGGGGGATTTGTTACCATATTATAGTAGTGATGTGTGTGAACACACTTAGGACCGCCGGGGCACTTTTTCCCTCACTAGGAGGTTTTTTCCCCCGTGCATTGTATATACGCCCATTATCTTCTAGGGCTTGTAATCTTTTATTTTTGGCACTCATAATACACTACAGTGTTGTGCTCAAGCTTCCTCATCTTCTTGAAGTTGTGTGTGCATTCCTGCAACCCTAATTCCAACAATTCCGTTACCAAAAAGAATGTGGAAAGTTGTCAGATAACGGAAAAAAGCAAATTGTGAAAGCTACACTTCAATTGAGGGAGATGGGGGCCTGCGATGGCAGTTGCTGGATATGGCCATCTATTACTCGAAGAGCATATCAAGCAGCAGAGATTATAGCTTATTTCAATAACATCAATCGCAGGTACTATCTTGTTCGGGCTGGTGAGTACTGAGGAGAAGAGATTGCTGCATGCGTTGAAGACCTTGGTGTGATCGTGGGGGTGAAGAAGCTGTGACAACCTTAGGAGAAAGGAGATACGCTGCTAAGAGCCGTGTCTAAGATCGATCTGCAGACCAAAAACAAAGGCGACTTGGCCATATTTGGGTGTAAGCTGTGAGCGGGCTGAACCTGCTGTGGTGGTAATGGTGCTTTCCAAATGAATTAAACCTGGTTGTTAGGCAGATTGGGTGCCCTATCCTTTTGATCTTTGAAGAGAGGCTAAAATACCATAGGTGTTGTGTTTTGGTGGCTCGTGTGAACTACTTGTCTCTGGTCTTCACAAAACTCTTTTCCAAAATGATATACTACATGATTGCATTGATGAGGCCATGTGTTGGTGACCTGGCAAGCTTGTACCCATCTGTCTAAATTGAAAAGCTTCTGCTGGTGGTTCCCCTTGAAGAGATATATGTTCTGTTTCCTTGCTGGGATTTGAAGCTACTCTCATAGCCAGAAGTCTCGCACTTTCCCAGCGATACCGCCCAAATCACGGACAGCTTTGTTGGTGAACCCGACATGAAACTGTTGGGGTGAGAGTTAGTGGTGAAATACACAGTGCAAGCTATGGCTGAGAATCCTGAGGGACAGGGGGTTCGTTTTGACCCCGGGGTTATGCAAATGTTTCAGATGTTTACTATGTATATGCAACAGCAGCAAGCTGCTGAGAGGGGGCAAATTTCCACGACTAAAGCACTGCAGTCAATCGTGAAGAAGGTGGATCAATTTGATGGTAAAGACATCACAAAGTACCTGTGCAATTACGCAAAGGAAATGGAGCTAAATAGAGTGACTGAGGAGGATATGGTTCGAAGCTTTGAGCTGGTATGTGTTCCCGAAATAAGAGAGCGCATAAGAGGATTACAGACAGCACATGGTGGCAGAAATTGGGAGGAGTTCAAGCTTGCTTTGAAGGATGATTATTTCATGGAGGATTCCGAGCGGGTGACCAAGCAAACTTTCTTGGAGTGGGTTATAAACCCAAAATTGGAATTTCTGCCACAGAGTTGCTAAGAGAGTTTGAGAAGCGCTATGCCCAGCTGTCAAGGATTGAGCGCACAACCTTAGACAGGGAAAAAACAGAGCTCTTCTTACAAGCAGCTGGGAAAGATCTCCAAGAAAAGCTGGAAATTCTCCTTGAGGATAAGGATACAGAGCAGAGGCTAAAGAATGATTAGAATGATGTCGAGGATGCGGTCACCTGCTAGCAAAGCGACAGCGAAGGAGGGATAAAATGGTGATGAGCTCGGCAACTCCTATAACTGCTATTACCCCTGAGAATCTACCAAAACCAGCTGCTGCTGCAATCCCAAAGGTAGAAGGGCCAATGGATGAGCTTATTAAGGGCATGCGAGACCTGAAAAAAGCAAGAGTGATGAGAGTCCATATGGATGATGCCAATACTAATCATGTAAGTGGTTCTCTAATCATTAGCCTTCTAGGTACATCTCAGGATATGGAGGGGCCATGGTGGGTGAAAACTTGGTCCATGGTGTGGTCCATAATTGCGATTGCTAATGATCCATGGTATGGTCCATAATCAAGATTTCTAATGATCAAAATACTACTAATTAAGGCACCCACATAGGCATGGGCCAACACTGCACATACATAGTTCAACAAGTGCCTTCTTGCATGTAAAATCTCTAAAAAAGTTTCATGTACAAGATGTGCGCGTGCATGCATGTGCCTACCTATGCATGGTCGTTCACTTCTCCTCTCATATATTCCCATGTATCCTCTGTGCTCACACGTTCTATGCTTTACACACACGTTTACTATTTGCAAACACATGCACATTTAATATTGTAAACGTTTCTTTGCATATGCATAATCCTAAGAATGGTTCGCAAAGTAGATATTGACCTGCATACGTATGTCCTTAGGCTAAACATATATAAGACAGGGCCCTCCTCTCATTTTACACTATTCACTCTCTAGCACTATCATCATGGCTACAGGCGCATTAGGAGACCTCATCTACTAACACAATTTTGCTCACACCCACTAAGAAAAGGAAAGCCACAAAAGTCCACAGACTCTTGGAGTATTAGGTGGTAGCACCAACTTCTCCCCCCACATGGAGTGGAATTGCTTCAACAAGAAGTTAGAGGAGGGTACATGATCAAAAACAAGATCTAGTTTGAGAAGAAGGTGGAGCTAAAGATCACCTACTACCACACCCAGGTAGCAAAGAGGCCAGAGGTCATGGAGCATATGGATAGTCTTAGACTGGGCAAGCTATGCTAGATAACTCTTCTAAAAAGGGGGCCGAAACTTAGCACATGCTTCTAATTCATTTCTTCTTATGACACACATCTCAATAATGTCACTATTAGATAGTTTTCTAGAGCTAACTTGACTTTAGCCCCGACTCTAAATGATGTCTGAGATGCCTTGCACCTTCCCAAAGCTGCCTAGAGCCACCAAAAACTTAATGGTGCACAAGAGGGATGGTTAGAGACATTATCAAAGGCCCTATGGAGTGAAGTGGGAAGATATCTCTCAGCTTGACTTGATTACCCCTGCTAGGGTTCTCACCATGGTTATACTAATCTCAGGTGGATCGACACATACAACAAGTGTAACCTCTCCTTACTTGTTGATGGTTTTGAAGTAAGGATTGTTGTGATGAATTGGGTAGATCACTTCCATCATGATTTCCATAGCATTTTTACCAACCTTGTCGACAAGTTTGGAGTTGCCATGATCCTCATCAAGGTCCTCTACTACACTGTAGGTTAGAAAGAACTCCCCAAACCATACAACTATCGAGGACCTCCCACCCCAAGCAAGCCTCTTCCATAGGATGCACCTCTGGTTCCCTCCCCCATAGATGACTCCTCTCAACCCAAAGAGTTGAAGATGGATTAGGGAGTAGTTGCCATTGATTCTTTTGCAGAATTCTTTGAGACAAATTTGATGGGGACACACCTCCACATGGTAGGTGGAGTGAGCCAAGCCCCCGAAAGATCATGCCTAGTTTTAGGAGGCCCCTCTACCCGCTCCTTTCCCACTGCTAAATAAGTTCACAAAGAAGTACTTGAAGGTGTCTAATGCAAATTTCACTACCATCATAGGAGATCTCTAGTTCTTATGTAGCCATGTAAAACATTAGAAAGACACGTAAAACATTATAGAGACTCGAAGGTGCTCGGCGCACATTTCACTTCCATGATAAGGTGATTCTCTAGTTCCTATGTAGCTACATGAAAAATTATAGAGACACATAGGTGGATCCAAGAAAGCCACCTCACCTCGACTAATAGGTTCTTAAGGGCCATCTTTAACTCTCAGGGCCACCTTCTAGACTTCCTTGCAGCCTTTAGCTCCATGATCCACAACCTTGCTGGCCTGCATGATTGAGTTTATGTGGTGAGATGAAAAGAGCAAGTAGATGTATCCTAGCGACCACTTCTCCTTGCCCAAGTCAATTGTCCCTATATGGAACATGATAATTATACCAAACAACTAGTTGCACGTGCAAGCTCTCGACTCCAAGATCAACTGCCTATAGTAAGAGCTAGATGTGTTGCACATGGACATTGAGGGAACTAGAGCAGCAAGGGCATAGAATCAAGAGGAGCTCACTATACTACAAAGGGCTAAGACAATGGCATGAAACAGGCAAAATCTTGTGGATGAAGTCCATAAGAAAATGTCTGAGCAGCGTAAATACTTTAAAGAAAAGGATAAGACCATTGTCGCACTAAAGAGAGCAACAGATTACAGAGATGAAAGCAAGGACATAGTAGGAGTAGGAGGAGGAGAAAGTTGTGCCGACATAGAGAATAAGGTTAACACCCTAATGGATGAAGCCACAAACCTTGTGGACCTCGCCATCCTTCTCCCAATTTCCCTATGGCACTGGAGCCTCCAGTTCAATCTTCTTAAGCGCAACATCTATATCGACAAGGATATCCACACATCCAACTTTCCAACCATCCTCTAGTTCAATCTTCTTAAGGGCAACATCTATATCGACAAGGATATCCACACATCCAACTTTCCAACCATCCTCTCCAAGGTTCCTTGGGCCTTCCAACCCACCACCATAGCCATGCTGTTCTTCTAGAACACCATCTCCTTCATAGAGCCCTCCACCATCAACCATTTCCCTCATGTTCTCTACCTTAACTTTCCATCTTGGTGCACAATCCTCACCTTCTCCAACAACTGCTTGGAAGAGGGGGATTACAATGAACTCTTTGTTCCCAAAGATCTCTTCCCATACCCTTCCTCCATATGCCTCATCAGCAAAGCCATCCAGTGGATGAAAAGTTGGTTGGATGATACATACAAACATCTCACCTCAGAGGGAATATAATTTACAAACCCATTGACATACTAGTACTGTATCACAAGATATGAAAGTAGCTGCGGCTTATGAGGACTAACTAGTACCTTCTATTTTTTATACCATCCATGTGGCCTACTCCTATGACATTTTTGATGATGAATACTGGGAGGAGGACCATGAATTCTATTGATCCATTAGATGAGTGGACACTATGAAGGAAGAGGAAAAAGACACCAGTGACACTGCCAAGGACAAGGATGATGATGATGCCATCAAGAAGCAAGGACCACTATGGGGAGCACCTAGTAGGATTAGATTCTAGTGGCCCAAGTGAGGCTCCTCATGACCATTTCCCATCTATCCCCTCTTTAGATACACCCACTCTAGGTGCTTCTAACAAAGGCAAGGCTAAATAACTTCATGCCCAACCCTCAACATTAGCTCCTTGTCTTGTCACCTCCACCTTGACTCCTACTGCTCAGAATTACACCCTTGAGTGTTAGAAGAAGGTGAAATCGTAGCACCCCCCCATTAGAGAGCACCTCACAAGACAATCGCAACCCACTGACCCCATATGTAGTAGCCTTGTCTTTGGGAGTGTTAGAAGAAGTTGAAATCCAGGCACCCCCCATTAGAGAGCAACAAGAACAGATGTTCCCCCTTGGTTTCCCATTCAATTGGTAAGATCCAATCAATGGGAATTGACATTGACAGGGCCATTAGGATCTTGGAATAGGAGCAACACCCTGACCCCACACCAGATATCAAATAGGATCATTGATTGACTAGACATTTGCCTGATCTAGAAGAGAAGTTCAACCAATGGTTAAGAGCTCATCGTCGTAAGAGAGACCAAAGGGGATACAAGATACCACAAGATAGAGCGTCCATGACTTACGCAACTACTGGATTTGGTAGAACCAGACAACTACTCACCCACCCATAATTAAATGCCTTTCTTAACTTTTGCTTTAGAATACAGGTACGCACACACTCCTCTTTAAACTTTAACCCATTGACAAACAATTACAGGTTACAGATGTCATAGCTCAAAATTTTCATTCAATCCTTGTTTCTCACAAAACAGAATCACTTTGGACTCTTCGTTGAGACCAGCAGGTCAGCAACGAGATCCAGTAACAAATTACAATAATTTTCTTGTCATTATCCCTATATACATCTTCCCATGACATACGCATGGGTGTCCTAAGCACCGCGAGCCCGTGCATCGCCTAGTCACGACCCTCCAGGATCCTCCCTAGGTGTCCTGGCACTTCACTCAGGGACCGCTTCGTCGGCCCTCGCCCATTGTACCGGAAGCACACCATTTTACACCATACCCAGGCTGGTCAAGACAAGGGTTTTGAGGAACCGGAACATTGATGAATTCCTTGTGAAATGGAAGTGCTTGCCCATAGATGCCAGAGAGGATTACTCTGGACTCTCCATTGATACCAGCAGGTCAACAACGAGATCCAGTAATAACAGATTACAATAAGTTTCTCGTCATCATACATATATATCTTCCACGACATATGCATGGGTGTCCTTGGCACTGCGAGCCCGTGCATCGCATGGTCAGAACCCTCCAGGATCCTCCTTAGGTGTCTTGACACTTCACTCAGGGATTCACTCAGGGACCGCTTCGTCGGCCCTCGCCCATCGTACCGGAAGCACACCATTTTAACCATACCGAGGCTGGTCAAGACCTGGGTAGGCTTTGCCGTGTGAGCCATCCTTTGAACACTCCCCGATCGCCAACTGTTTTTGCAACCGAACTTCCCTTAGAACACACATATACCAAATGCTCCCTCCAGCATTCTGGCGTAAGACAGTCCTTTAAGAAAATAGGGTTTCTATGCAAGTTTTCAGTTTTAATTTTCTTTTGAATACAATGAGTATATCTTAATTCCGTATCCCAAGACTTCTAGATCACAGGTCTGGATTTCCAAGCAGAATTCCTTGAATTCTAAATTCTTGATCCTCAGATCAGAATCAAAGGTCTCAACTTAGTTTTAAATTCGGTGGGTGATTTGAGTGTAGATTACTGAACTGGTCACATCGTCATTTCTTGAACTGACAAAGGAGTTACGTCTTGGTCATAGTCTGATTCAGGGTTTGAGTTTAGAAAGGTTCTCCTTGAACTATCTTTCTCGAAGGTAATAATTCAATTACTACTTTACTGAATTCAAAACTAAACACGAATTCCTATGAGGAATAAATTAGTCATTTATCTAAAATTTTGACTTCGATAGTTTTTCTAAATTTTCTCATTACCATCCTAGAGAATATAAAACGGTATAATTTTCCTTCACTTATTCATTTTTCCAATATTCATGAGATTTAAACATAGGATGAAAGTGAGCTCTTATTTTGATAAAAAAAACTCTTTTATGCATCATTTTATGCATAAAAATCAATATTGGTGAAAGCAACATTTTTGTAATAAAAAAATTCTTTTATGCATATGCATAAAAATCAATATTAGTGAAAGTAACACTTTTACAAATAAAAAAATATCTTTTATGCATCATTTTATGCATAAAAATCCATTTTAATAAAAGTAACACTTTTATAATAAAAATATTCATTTATGCATCTATCTATGCATAAAAATCCATTTTGATGAAAGTAACACTTTTATAATAAAAAATATATTCTTTTATGCATCTATTTATGCATGAAATCCATTTTGATGAAAGTAACACTTTTATAATAATAAAATATTCTTTTATGCATCTATTTATGCATAAAATCCATTTTGATAAAAGTAACACTTTTATAAAAAAAATCTTTTATGCATCTATTTATGCATAAAATCCATTTTTGATGAAAGTAACACTTTTATATTTAAAAAATCTTTTATGCATCTATTTATGCATAAAATCCATTTTGATGAAAGTAACACTTTTATAATTAAAAAAATATAATCAATAAGCATCTTTCTATGTATAGAATTTAATTCTATTGAAAATCACTCTTTTATAATAAAAAAATAATCAATATGCATCTTTCTATGCATAGAATTATATTTTATTAAAAATCACTCTTTTATTTAAAAAAATCAATATGCATCTTTCTATGCATATAATATAATTCTATTAAAAATCACTCTTTTTTTAATAAAAAAATAATCAATATGCATCTTTTGATGCATAGAATTTAATTCTATTAAAAATCACTCTTTTATAATAAAAAAAATAATCAATATGCATCTTTCTATGCATGAATGAAAATGACACTTTTAGAATACACAAATGATGGGGATTACTCTTTTTGATTAATAAAAGATAAAATTTATTTCACAAATTTTTAGAAAATTTACCATAACCTCCTTTGTATGGCTGATCATTTTTTAAATTTTCTAACCTTAAGCTACTTAGGAATTATCCCTAATTGGTTGCATTCTAAACTAATCAATTTTCACTTTTAAGAGAGAAACAATATGAAAAGTTTAATTCCAACAGTTAGATCACTTAACTAGGATAAAGAAGGGCTTATTTTAAGAATGAGAGAGGGGGAAAGCCTTTCCAAGGACGCATAGCATCAGTTTATCATTTTAAGATAACAAACAATTTAGAAAACCATTAAAAGAATAAAGAAAAATATAAGATTTCTAACTTACATGAAATTCTGGGAGCTTTCCTTTGGCTTGATGGTTTGAGGGTTCTACTCTTGTTTGCAAAACAAGAGTGGCCACCAATTCTTTAGAAGAGGGAATGGTCAAAAACTAGTGAATTATTAAGAAATTCACAGTTCTTGGCTCTTGAGAGGAGTAGAGTAACAGTGCATAAAACACTATTAAGCTTCAACAAAGGGGGAGGCTTCTATTTAAAGAAAAAAGTGAGCTTCTAACCGAGCAAACTGATTCTAGAATTTTCCAGATCAGTTTGGTCAATTTTTGACCATTTTTAGGTCAGTTTAGCTTACTTTTTGGAACTAGACTTGAATTAGGAGAGAGGAGAGATAAAATATCTCAATTTTTTATAATTTTAAACTCCACCACACATGTGAAGTAGGCGCCTCCTTCATGAGGGGGGAATTCCCATTGTGAGGTGTCAAAAATCCTTTTTTTTATAGTAATTCCTTTGGTCCTTAGTCCACTCTTCATCTTATGTGAGTATTTGCTCATTTTTGGGGAGATTTTCTTTATTTCTTCTATTTATCTTCTCCACACATTTGGATGAATCTGATTGGCCTCTCAAAACCTTAATTTAAAATTTTTTGAAAATCTGGACCCCTAGGATAAGGCCTCTTGAACAGATTATACTTGATTTCTAATGCACCTTCTTAAAATCTTTTTGAACTTCTGTTTCGGGGGAACTTATTTTAATAAGAAGAGATATTTTTCCATCCAAAAATATTCAAAATCTGAATAACCTCTCTCTAGAATATTTTCTCTCTCTAGGCCAAAACAAGCAGAAACAAGATCTTTTATATTTTTGAAGAGGGGATTGATTACAAGGGAAGATACTGGACATCTTGAGAGGCTGGGGGGAGGGACCTTACATTCTCTCCCACTTGAAAAATGTGAGATGTCCTCATCTCGCAAACTGGGAAAAATCCCGCAATAACAGTTTGGCTTCTTTCTCCCAATTTGTCTAGACATCTCGACCGTAATCAATGGGTCGGACCAAGTTAATGGAGTTAAGCAATCTTGTGCATACAGAGCTTTGAAAGGACTCATCCCAATACTTATGTGATAAGAAGCATTGTAGGCGAACTTGACTAGGTGCAGTTTTAGCTTATGCACTTCTTGGGTTCCCTACCACCACAGCATGACCGATGTTTCTTGTAAACTACCCTCTATAAAACACAGACTTCCTGACAAATGAACTAACAAATTTCTCACTCAAACACAATCAGAAATAACTCAAACACAATCAGAAATAACTCACACATGCCAAGTTACTCTGTGAATAAAAACTCCATTTCATCTTCCGAAATTCATATTACAGAAGTCCATCAAAGAGGAAACAGTTGTCTAACAAACAAACAAAACTGCCCAAAAACTACCAACTGCTTAAAAACATCATTCTTCTTCCTCAGCGATTACATGTGTGTCAACTTCTACGCCAAAATAACTATATATCCCCAAAAACTACTTCACACGACTTTCTAACTTCCAACCAGATTTTAAAGGACACTTCACACTACATCCGATTATGACAATTTAAAAGATTAAGGTTTTAGACAAAAAATATCATCCAATATTCAGCCCTTAACACTAGTTTGGTACCAAAAAAGGACACTTAAGTGTCCTTTTTCAGACGATGCAAATAAAATGCTACTTGCGCTAGGAAAGACATATTCAAAATCCCTCTTGAGGAGTTTTAATATGTAACCTAGTGTGTCTTTAAAAAGTGTAACCTTGCAATTTGGATGCTGGTACGATAAGGAATTACACCCATAAATAGGACTTGCATGAGACTGCAACTCAGGTTTGACAAAAGTGCCTTATAAGCTTAGAGAAAAAAATCACTAAGCCCGTGAAAAATTCCAAGTAATTATTTCATATTTGTGTCAAAGATTTTGCCAAGTTTCACATGAAATAAAATTCAATTGAGAGTGTCTAAAATAGTAGGAAGTTGTGTGTGTTTGATACACCACTTTTTAGCATCCATTTGTATCCAAACCAATACATGGTTTTAATGTGTTTGCAAGTTTTTAAAGGTGATACAATGCTTACTCTATCCATTGAGATCTTAAAGTTATATGTAAAAGCCCCTTAGTAAGCTACACATATTAGTTGTTTCAAAATGTCAAAACTGCACACAACAAAAATTCTGGATTTAGATTCAAGAGTCATACGCATTACATTCCTTAGTAAACTTGCAACATTTTATCTGTATAGAATAATTCCGCTAAGGTACATTGTACAAACATAATTTGGGCACCTAAAACCTTTGTTTCATGGTTGTTGAGAGAGAATTTAGAAATTTTGAAAAATATAGCACGATTGAAAAACTAAGATAGCGCTCAAGTAGCAAGATTTACTTGAGCTTGGGACCCCAAAAAATATGTATTAAGTTGGCTTTGAACTATATAATCATTTTTTATTCCCAATTTGCACTAACATAACCCTAGTTTTATGGAAGTACCTTTGGAAGGCCAAAATTTTCCTCTTTTTCAGCATCTTGGTAATTATGAGATTTTTGTTATAGTTCACAAGTAGCTTAGGAACTAGGACCTAAAGGAGATTGTGTTGTTTTGAAACCCCAAGTTCTACCAATTGACTTTTACAAACATAAAAAACATGATTTATTCAAGAAGTTATAGGCATTTTATGGGATTTTTGACAAAACAGCTTCAAATTTCAATGAAAATTTCAAGTTAGAATTTTTTGTCAAATTTCTAATATAGCTTGTGTTTTGACATCATGAAAAATCCCCCCTTTTTTGGACTTTTAACCGACCTATGGTTGAAACAAGGTGTAGAAATGTTGTTTCTAGGTTCCCCAAAAAATTCCAAAGTTTTGGTGAGAAAAAGGACACTAAAGTGTCCTCAGGACACTTTAGTGTCCAATTACAGAACTAGTGTTAAACACTTGGCACAGCTCAGTGGTTTGAGCCGCATGCTAACATCGGATACACAATCCCTTGATCCATAAACTAGATAGGCAAAAAATCTTGCAAAGATAAAACAAAATCAGCATAAACGCCATCAGAACATTCTCCTCTTTGAAATTTTGCATATCCGTTGACTTTCCATTTGAAACATAATGCTCTACTGATTTCTGACTAATTTGCTGCACTACTGACTTTTTGCTGATCTGACTTCCTATTTGTTCATTGAAATATTGCTTCGTTTGCATTTTGAAAATCAGACCATACTCCCTTGTCAAGCTGAATGAAAATCAGACCATACTCCCTTGTCAAGCTGAATGAAAGAAACTTGATTGGCAAATTAGACAACACTTCTGGAACACTTGAAAATTTCACCACATAATTCTGCCTTAAATCCGATCTAATCTTTCACACTTTGTCAAATAAATCTGAACCCAAACCTGCCAAATAGTCAATTTCATCACCCACTTTCTTCACAATGAAAACATATTTAAGATTAGATTAAACCTTTGACAGCAAAATCAGAGATTGAGACACTTCAAAACCAAAACTTTGACCCTCAACAATTTTTGTAACTTCCCATTGATGAATTTGGCATTCCGCTTGAATCCTCCAACCATCAAAATCAGCCTCAATCAGCTCTTGTAGGTTTATTTGGCCACACTGCTATGAAAATGTGACACCAATATGCAAGAAACCTACTGAGATGTATACAAACCAAGTTTGCTCTGAAATCTGAAAATTCCATAAAAATCAAGCAAATAATCCGCATATAATTCGCTAGGATCCACTGAACCTGTTTAGATGTGATCTGATCCACAAACCATAAAGATTGATCACTATATGCACCCTATAATGCATTCTTCTTTGACCAATTTGCAACTCCAAAATTTGCAACACATGAATATCTGAATTTTGACAATTTGCCACCATCATCTGTATTTTAGAATTTGCCACCATCATCTGTATTTTAGAATTTGTCATCCACATCTGATAATCCATTTTGCACAAATTCACCTCCAATCTGTCATCAACTTGAAAGCACACATCATTCAACAAAAATATATTTGAATTGAGAACAACTTTTCCCACATCCATTTTAGAATGCACATCCATCAAACTTAAGCTTAAAATTTCATCAGCCCGCATTTCAGGCATCATATGCTGATCCCCCAAATGTGTCAAACCTGCTTTGTACTCTTTAACAACTTTCTCTTGACAATCCTCCTGCTCAATTTGATCCATAAGACCTGTATTTGATTCAGACCAAAAATCAATCCACTTGTTCAAATTCTTTGCAACTGAAACATCTCCTTGCTGAATATCAACCTGTGACATCAAAATATGTCCTTCAAACATTCAGAGTCAAAATTCTGATTTCCCTGATCATCCGCAATATCAGACACAATGGTCTGACTTTTTTCTTGAATTCGCAAACCATCACAATCAGCATGTGTAAACTCTTGTAAGGTTTGTTCAACACATTGGGTTTCTAAGTTCAAAATGTGTTTATGGGATTCATGTATCGATCCCGCAACATCTTCCAACTGCAAATTCTCTTGTGTAGATATGTTTGACAAAAATTCCACAGTCACTGCGTGAGCATACTCTAGTGGTAGATTAGGGGTATCTAAGTGCTCTTTGAGGCTCTCTTGGCCAAGCTCCTTTTGCACCTCCTTCTCCACCACCATCTTTGGTACTCCCACTTGATGACTTTCAAACTCCATGCCAATCCAAATGTCATCATCATCACTTGACTCCCCTTCAAACTCATCCGCATATGCATCTCTCAACTTCTCACATGCTTTTTGTAACTTCCCAATGCTTTTCCTACTGGAACATGACTTTCGCCTGTCTCCTTTGTAATCAGCTAACCATTCATATGCACTCTCCACCACCAAGACATCCTCAAAGTCATCTAACCTTCCCAATGCATTCTTCATTTCCTCCCAAGCTGATGCTGTATGCACTTTATGGATAATTTTATGAAACTTTGTGCATAGGTCAACCATACACCATTTCCTACATGCATCTCCCTTTAAGCACTCATCAATTGCACACGGACAATCCTCTACCTCATGCTTCCGACTCATGCAAACCTCACATTTTTTCTTCTTCTTCTTACCCCCCATGACACATTCACATAATTAAAATACAACAATCATATTCAGCCCTCAAGAAAGATGCACCACACCAATCCGAGACCCATTAAATTTGCTAAACGGAGAGCCACGGATGCTATACCGGGATCCGCAAAGTTCATTTAACTGACTGCTTAAAATCGATTGAAATATTTTAAATTGATAATATTATGATTTCTCCTTGAAAAAATTACCATAAAAAGTTACCTTCTGGCTACAAAGTAGATTCAGTCTGCAAATCAAATGTCATATGTGATTCAGATATTGTTTTTGAATTTTGACTGTAGAACTGACTACAAATTCAGACTTCTGTCTGCAAATCAGATTTGTCGACCCTCTGACTCCAATTTTGTCACCTCGTTCTTGATTCCAATTATCTTCTGCTTGTTGCTGTAAACCTTGCCACCTCGCTGCTAATCTTGTGAAATACGAATGAAGAAATGGCTGTGAATTCTCTAGCACGAACTACCGCCTAGCATTTGACTTCCAAGAAAACATAACCACCTCTACAACCATCACTTCTACTGCTACTCTGCATCTTCTTGGCACCCGTCCTTCTAATAGAAGAAAGCAAACTCGACCATGAACACCCATCACAATTATCCCATATTTGAAAAAATTCTAACCGTCATCCCCATTAACCGCTTCATCTTTGCAAAACACTCGCCCTCTCACAGAAGAAAATGAACCCGTACATGAAAATCCATCACAAGCACCGTGATCGCCAGTGTTTCTTGTAAACTACATTTCCTTCAACCCTCTACAAAACACAAACTTCCTGACAAATGAACTGACAAATTTCTCACTCAAACACAATCAGAAATAACTCACACATGCCAAGTTACTCTGTGAATAAAAACTTCATTCCATCTTTCGAAATTCATATTACAGAAGTCCATCAAAGAGGAAACACTTGACTGACAAAATAACTTGACAAACAAACAAAACTGCCCAAAAACTACCAACTGCTTAAAAACATCATTCTTCTCCTCAGCGATTACATGTGTGTCAACTTCTACGCCAAAATAACTATATATCCCCAAAAACTACTTCACACAACTTTCTAACTTCCAACCAGATTTTAAAGGACACTTCACACTACATCCGATCATGACAATTTAAAAGATTAAGGTTTTAGACAAAAAATATCATCCAATATTCAGCCCTTAACACTAGTTTGGTACCAAAAAAGGACACTTAAGTGTCCTTTTTCAGACGATGCAAATAAAATGCTACTTGCGCTAGAAAAGACATATTCAAAATCCCTCTTGAGGAGTTTGAATATGTGACCTAGTGTGTATTTAAAAAATGTAACCTTGCAATTTGGATGCTGGCACGATAAGGAATTACACCCATAAATAGGACTTGCATGAGACTGCAACTCAGGTTTGACAAAACTGCCTTATAAGCTTAGAGAAAAAAATCACTAAGCCCCGTGAAAAATTCCAAGTAATTATTTCATATTTGTGTCAAAGATTTTGCCAAGTTTCACGTGAAATAAAATTCAATTGAGAGTGTCTAAAATAGTAGGAAGTTGTGTGTGTTTGATACACCACTTTTTAGCATCCATTTGTATCCAAACCAATACATGGTTTTAATGTGTTTGCAAGTTTTTAAAGGTGAAACAATGCTTACTCTATCCATTGAGATCTTAAAGTTATATGTAAAAGCCCCTTGGTAAGCTACAAATATTAGTTGTTTCAAAATGTCAAAACTGCACACAACAAAAATTCTGGATTTAGATTCAAGAGTCATACGCATTACATTCCTTAGTAAACTTGCAACATTTTGTATGTATAGAATAATTCCGCTAAGGTACATTGTACAAACATAATTTGGGCACCTAAAACCTTTGTTTCATGGTTGTTGAGAGAGAATTTAGAAATTTTGAAAAATGTAGCACGATTGAAAAACTAAGATTGCGCTCAAGTAGCAAGATTTACTTGAGCTTGGGACCCCAAAAAATATGTATTAACTTGGTTTTGAACTATATAATCATTTTTTATTCCCAATTTGCACTAACATAACCCTAGTTTTATGGAAGTACCTTTGGAAGGCCAAAATTTTCCTCTTTTTCAGCATCTTGGTAATTATGAGATTTTTTGTTATAGTTTACAAGTAGCTTAAGAACTAGGACCTAAAGGAGATTGTGTTGTTTTGAAACCCCAAGTTCTACCAATTGACTTTTACAAACATGAAAAACATGATTTATTCAAGAAGTTATAGGCATTTTATGGGATTTTTGACAAAATAGCTTCAAATTTCAATGAAAATTTCAAGTTAGAGTTTTTTGTCAAATTTCTAATATAGCTTGTGTTTTGACATCATGAAAAATCCCCCCTTTTTGGACTTTTAACCGACCTATGGTTGAAACAGGGTGTAGAAATGTTGTTTTTAGGTTCCCCAAAAAATTCCAAAGTCTTGGTGAGAAACAGGACACTAAAGTGTCCTCAGGACACTTTAGTGTCCAATTACAGAACTAGTGTTAAACACTTGGCACAGCTCGGTGGTTTGAGCCACATGCTGACATTCGATCCACAATCCCTTGATCCGTAAACTAGATAGGCAAAGAATCTTGCAAAGATAAAACAAAATCAGCATAAACGCCATCAGAACATCCTCCTCTTTGAAATTTTGCATATCCGTTGACTTTCCATTTGAAACATAATGCTCTACTGATTTCTGACTAATTTGCTGCACTACTGACTTTTTGCTGATCTGACTTCCTATCTGTTCATTGAAATACTGCTTCCTTCGCATTTTGAAAATTGGACCATACTCCCTTGTCAAGCTGAATGAAAGAAACTTGATTGGCAAATTAGACAACACTTCTGGAACACTTGAAAATTTCAAAAAATACAACAATCATATTTAGCCCTCAAGAAAGATGCACCACACCAATCCGAGACCCATTAAATTTGCTAAACAGAGAGCCACGGATGCTATACCGGGATCCGCAAAGTTCATTTAATTGGCTACTTAAAATCGATTGAAATATTTTAAATAGATAATATTATGATTTCTCCTTGAAAAATTTACCATAAAAAGTTACCTTCTGGTTGCAAAGTAGATTCAGTCTGCAAATCAAATGTCATATGTGATTCAAATATTATTTTTGAATTTTGACTGCAGAACTGACTACAAATTCAGACTTCTGTCTGCAAATCAAATTTGTCGACCCTCTGACTCCAATTTTGTCACCTCGTTCTTGATTCCAATCATCTTCTGCTTGTTGCTGTAAACCTTGCCACCTCGCTGCTAATCTTGTGAAATACGAATGAAGAAATGGCTGTGAATTCTCTAGCACAAACTATCGCCTAGCATTTGACTTCCAAGAAAACATAACCACCTCTACAACCATCACTTCTACTGCTACTCTGCATCTTCTTGGCACCCGCCGTCCTTCTAACAGAAGAAAGCAAACTCGACCATGAACACCCATCACAATTATCCCATATTTGAAAAAATTCTAACCGTCATCCCCATTAACTGCTTCATTTTTGCTTTGACACTCGCCCTCTCACAGAAGAAAATGAACCCATACATGAAAATCCATCACAAGCACCGTGATCGCCAGTGTTTCTTAAAAACTACATTTCCTTCAACCCTCTACAAAACACAAACTTCCTGACAAATGAACTGACAAATTTCTCACTCAAACACAATCAAAAATAACTCACACATGCCAAGTTACTTTGTGAATAAAAACTCCATTTCATCTTCCGAAATTCATATTACAGAAGTCCATCAAAGAGGAAACACTTGACTGACAAAATAACTTAAACAAACAAAACTGCCCAAAACTATCAACTGCTTAAAAACACCATTCTTCTTCCTCAGCGATTACATGTGTGTCAACTTCTACGCTAAAATAACTATATATCCCCAAAAACTACTTCACACGACTTTCTAACTTCCAACAAGATTTTAAAGGACACTTCACACTACATCCGATTATGACAATTTAAAAGATTAAGGTTTTAGACAAAAAATATCATCCAATATTCAGCCCTTAACACTAGTTTGGTACCAAAAAAGGACACTTAAGTGTCCTTTTTCAGACGATGCAAATAAAATGCTACTTGCGCTAGGAAAGACATATTCAAAATCCCTCTTGAGGAGTTTGAATATGTGACCTAGTGTGTCTTTAAAAAATGTAACCTTGCAATTTGGATGCTGGCATGATAAGGAATTACACCCATAAATAGGACTTCCATGAGACTGCAACTCAAGTTTGACAAAACTGCCTTATAAGCTTAGAGAAAAAAATCACTAAGCCCCGTGAAAAATTCCAAGTAATTATTTCATATTTGTGTCAAAGATTTTGCCAAGTTTCACGTGAAATAAAATTCAATTGAGAGTGTCTAAAATAGTAGGAAGTTGTGTGTGTTTGATACACCACTTTTTAGCATCCATTTGTATCCAAACCAATACATGGTTTTAATGTGTTTGCAAGTTTTTTAAGGTGATACAACGCTCACTCTATCCATTGAGATCTTAAAGTTATATGTAAAAGCCCCTTGGTAAGCTACAAATATTAGTTGTTTCAAAATGTCAAAACTGCACACAACAAAAATTCTGGATTTAGATTCAAGAGTCATACGCATTACATTCCTTAGTAAACTTGCAACATTTTGTATGTATAGAATAATTCCGCTAAGGTACATTGTACAAACATAATTTGGGCACCTAAAACCTTTGTTTCATGGTTGTTGAGAGAGAATTTAGAAATTTTGAAAAATATAGCACGATTGAAAAACTAAGATAGCGCTCAAGTAGCAAGATTTACCTGAGCTTGGGACCCCAAAAAATATGTATTAACTTGGTTTTGAACTATATAATCATTTTCGATTGCAAATTTGCACTAACATAACCCTAGTTTTATGGAAGTACCTTTGGAAGGCTAAAATTTTCCTCTTTTTCAGCATCTTGGTAATTATGAGATTTTTGTTATAGTTCACAAGTAGCTTAGGAACTAGGACCTAAAGGAGATTATGTTGTTTGGAAACCCCAAGTTCTACCAATTGACTTTTACAAACATGAAAAACATGATTTATTCAAGAAGTTATAGGCATTTTATGGGATTTTTGACAAAATAGCTTCAAATTTCAATGAAAATTTCAAGTTAGAGTTTTTTGTCAAATTTCTAATATAGCTTGTGTTTTGACATCATGAAAAATCCCCCCTTTTTGGACTTTTAACCGACCTATGGTTGAAACAAGGTGTAGAAATGTTGTTTCTAGGTTCCCCAAAAAATTCCAAAGTTTTGGTGAGAAACAGGACACTAAAGTGTCCTGAGGACACTTTAGTGTCCAATTACAGAACTAGTGTTAAACACTTGGCATAGCTTGGTGGTTTGAGCCACATGCTGACATCGGATCCACAATCCCTTGATCCGTAAACTAGATAGGCAAAGAATCTTGCAAAGATAAAACAAAATCAGCATAAACGCCATCAGAACATCCTCCTCTTTGAAATTTTGCATATCCGTTGACTTTCCATTTGAAACATAATGCTCTACTGATTTCTGACTAATTTGCTGCACTACTGACTTTTTGCTGATCTGACTTCCTATCTATTCATTAAAATATTGCTTCTGTTTGACCATCGGTCTCAAGGTGGTAAGCTGTGCTGAGATCCAAGAAAGTTCCTACTGCTTCAAAAAATGCAGTCCAGAATCTTGACGTGAATTTGGGATCTCGATCACTTACTATTCTTCTGGGTAGGCCATGCAATCTGAAGATTTCCTTGAGGAACACTCTGGCCATATCCGCTGCAGTGTAGGTTTCTTTTACTGGAGTCAGATGGGCAACTTTGGTTAGTCTATCAACTACCACGAAGATGGAGTTGTAACCTGATTGCACTGAAGGTAATCCAGTAATAAAATCCATACTGATGCATTCCCACTTCATTTGGGGGATGTCTAATGGATGTAACTTCCCAGGCATTTTTACTCTCTCGGCTTTAACTTTCTGACAGGTCAGACATTAATGTACATGACTTAGCACATCCTTTTTTAGACCAGGCCAAAAGAAGCTTTTCTTCACAGATATGTAGGTTTTGATGAAACTTGGATGTCCTACAATAAGGCTGTCATGGGCTTCATTAAGAATTTGACCCTTAGTTCCCTCATCATTGGGAATGCATAGCCTGTGATTATAATACATAATTCCATCATCCAGGCTGTACCCTTGAACAACTCGGTTCAACTCCTATGGAGTTTTGCTTTCCTGCATAAGTAGGGTAGGAATAGGGCCAAAGAATCTATCCTGCATGATCTTCTCTCTTGCTTCAATAACCAAAGAATCTATCCTGCATGATCTTCCCTCATCATTGGGAATGCATAGCCTGCGATTATAATACATAATTTAATCATCCAGGCTGTACCCTTGAACAACTCGGTTCAACTCCTGTGGAGTTTTGCTTTCCTGCATAAGTAGCAATAGGGCCAAAGAATCTATCCTGCATGATCTTCTCTCTTGATTCAATAATCAAAGGATTTGACACTACAGTAATTGCAAGCAAGGAGGCTTTTTTGCTGAGGGCATCTGCTACCACATTTTCTTTGCCTGGGCGGTACTTGATTTTCTTTGCCTGGGCGGTACTTGATTTCAAAATCAAATTCCTGCAGGGTCTGCATCCACCTTCTTTGGTGCATGTTGAGATCCTTCTGAGTGAAGATCCACTTTAAGCTCTGATGATCTGTTCATCAAAGTGAATCTTGACCCAGTAGGTAATGTCTCCACAACTTTAGGACATATACTACTGAAAGTAGTTCCAGGTTGTGGACAACATAAATCCTCTCATGCATTCTGAGTTTTCGAGATTCATAGGCCACTGCATGACCATCCTGCATGAGTGCATCTCCCAGGGCAAAACCACTGGCATTATTACTACCTCAAAGGGTAGAGAGAAATCTGGTAGCTTTCAAACGGGATTGGTTACCAAGGCGGTCTTCAGCTTATCAAAAGCACTCTGGCACCTGGCAGACCATTGAAATGGGATATTCTTCTTGAGAAGATTTGTTAGGGGGGAAGCTATGAGAGCATAGTTTGGTATAAAATTTCTATACCCAACTAGTCAATCCCAAGAATCCTCTGACTTCTTTCACTGTCTTAGGTTTAGGCCAATCTATGACTGCCTGGACTTTTACGAAATCTGGAGAAATTCCATCTTTTGATACCAGAAAGCCCAAGTATTCAACATGGTCGACAGAGAAAGTGCATTTGCTCTTTTTTTGCAAAGATAGTCTCAAGAACTTTTCTGACATGAGCTTCATGGTTAGCTGCATTCTTTGAGTAAATCAGAATATCATCAAAGAAAACAAGCACGAAATCATCCAAGTATTCTCTGAGAATGTCTTGCATTAAGCGATTGAATGTAGCTGGGGCATTTGTCAATCCAAACGGCATGACACTGAACAAAATCATCCAAGTATTCTCTGAGAATGTCCTGCATTAAGCGATTGAATGTAGCTGGGGCATTTGTCAATCCAAATGGCATGACATTGAATTCATAATGCCTATACTACCGAGTATTGATGGCTGTCTCTTGGGGTTATCTTGCTCATTAAACCTGGTCTGATAATACCCTAATTTGAGATTTATCTTTGTGAAGATCTGGGCTCCACTTAGCCTGTCCATAAGCTCATCAATTCTTGGGATAGGATACTTATTCTTAATTGTGCTGATTGAGACCTCTGTAGTCCACACAGAGTCTTAGCGTTCCATCTTTCTTTTTCTGAAAGAGAACTGGCGCACCCCAAGGTGAAACAGTGGGTCTTATAAACCCTTGTTCTAACAGTTGTCTAAGCTGTTCCTTGAGTTTGATGGCTTCAAGAATTGGCATTTTGTATGTGCGCAAGGCTACTGGTTGAGCTTCGGGGGTCAATTCTATGACATGATCTACTTTCCGAATTGGGGACATCTCTATTAATTCTACCGGGAATAAATCATCATATTCACTTAACCATTCAGGTTCTTTAACTTTTAACTTTGAGTCTACCGGATTCATTTTGACAAGATAAATGCGCTGCTTCTTTCTAAGTCCTTTTAGTAACTTAGAAGCTTTTAACTGCAGACTAGGGGATCTTGAAATTCCGGTTCCTTGAACTTTGTTTCCGTGAAGGTCATGGAAGGAGATGGTTCCATTATGATAGTGAATGTCAGCTTGATTTTTGTGGAGCCAATCCATTCCAAGGATCCCGTCGAAAACTCCCAAAGGTATAACTCTGAACTGACAATCAGTTGAATTCCCATCTAGATTGAACTGAATACGATCTGTCTCAAGGTGAGTGAAAAGAATCTTCCCACTTGCCAATTCAACTTGCATAGGTTTCCCTGATTTCTGATCTAAGACTAGCTTACGCAAGCATCCAGGGGAAATGAAAGAATGAGTACTGCCTGAATCAATCAAAAGCTTAAAAGGCTTACCTTGATACTCAACTAGAGTATGAATGACGGAGAATTGACGGTTTGGCCCTTGGTTTTCAATTGCAGCATAAATCTGTCCTCTTTCCTCTTCCACTACTTTTGCAATTGTGACTGCTTTGGCTACTGCAGTTTGAGGCGGGACCCTTTCTCTTTGGCTGTCTCGCAGTTTGAGGCGGGACCCTTTCTCTTTGGCTGCCCCAATTCTGGGAAGTTCTGAGGCTACTCTAGACAGAGGCATATGGCTGAGAGCTGGAGTTCTCCTGGGATTTCCCTGATTTGGGCAAGATGGACCTTGATTTGATTGATAGGAAGGGGTTGGTCTTTGTATTCTTGGTCCTTGAATTCCCTGTCCCCTTGACATGGCAGGAGGAGTCGGTCAGTCTTTCAGCATGTGACCAAAACCCTAGCATCCAAAACACCGGTTCTTACTTCTGAGCTCATCCCTCTGAATCCTTGAAATAGATGGGGCTCTTTGGAAAGTGTTATGGGAGAAGGGTCTTCCTTCACTTCTGAATCTTCCCGCATCCTGATTTGAATTGGGCCTTGCTGCCTCTTTGAGGGAGGAAAGTTTGAAGTACTTCCCGGGGTTTGGAATCTTTTAAAGTTAGAGGGTGCAGGCTTTGGTGGGACCTTAACAACAAAGGCTTTGGCAAAGTCCTTTGCCATTCTTACTACTTCGGCCATTGAGACAGGTTTGGCATTCTTTACTAAGGTGTCCAATGGCTCGCTCATTCCTCGAATGAACCTGGCCAACTTCATCATCCAACTGAGGGGAATATTTGAGGAGAAGGGCAAAAGCTTGATGGTACTCTTCAATTGTCTGGCTATCTTGTTTTAATTCTAAGAATTCATTCATTTTAGTTTTAAGGAAGCCCGGAGGACAAAACCTCTTTCTGAGGTAAGCTTTAAGATTGGTCCAGGTCTGGGTATTCCAATCGTTGAGATGGTTAGTCTTGCAATGATCCCTCCAAGTGACCCTGGCTGTTTCCACAATCTTTAACCTGGCGAGAGCCATCTTGCTTCTCTCATTGTAGCTAGTTACATCAAAGTATTCCTCCATTGCTTCAATCCACTTTTCCACTACTTCACCTAACTATTCCCCTTCACCCTTGAAGGGACCAGGTTGGGATCTGTGCAGGGCTTTTCAAACATCCGGATCTACTCTTCGTCCATGGTATCGGTTAGAGGATCCGGTTGCCTTGCACGAGCCGTGCGCCTCATGATTCTGACAAAACGAGATTTTTGTCAACTTAACTTTGATAACAGATTTATGATTATTTAATTTTTACGATTTATTCTTTAAAGAGATAATTATTTCATCATACTTCATGAAACAAGATTAACCATATTCATAATCATGAAAATAATTTGGATTTTTTTCGTAAAATATCATTTATTATCAAAAGTTTTTGATATATACATAGAGCATCACGGCTTCCAAAATCACTGCCTCAATTGTATTTGCATAAAGAAGCGAAACTGCAAAGGAGACATGCCATGGTACACACAATTCATTATAGAAAGAGGTGCTATAATTCTATCTCTAGGGATAAAGCGGCTAATAATCCTAAAAACTCGGCATGAAGTTCTAAAGTTCCTAGGTGAATGATCAAAGAGTTGCACATGCTGAACAAGCCCTAGCCTTATCAGAATCATGGCTAAGGAAATATTCTGCCTGAGCCTCTGACGCTGACTAGTACTTGTTAACAATCCAAAAGTGGGATTGATCATGGTGAAGGACAATGATTAAGCAACATAATTAAGATGGATTAAACCACACTAAGAACTCCATAAGAGAGAGAGAGAGAGATTGCACACTCAACACTTGATCTCTTCTATTGCATATCACAAAATGAACCATGCAATGGTATAGGCCCTCTAGCCTTATCCCACTTTACACATCATCATCCATGTGGCACTCCCTTTTCCACTCTTTTGGTCAACACTCACATACCATTCAATATTACATGTGGCATTCCTATCTCACCACAATATCTTGCACCTCTAGGGTGCTTTCCCACATACACACAACACCACGATTACATCTTTCAACACCCCCTCTTAATCGAGGTGTTCCACAACTCACCCATCATCCATCATGCATATCAATGTAGCATTGCACAAATGCAATTGCTACCTCTCAACACTCCCCCTCAATGATACATTGGAGTGGCCATCAACCAAACATGTGTGTGCGTGTCTACCATCTTAGACACCAAGTCCATTATTTTGAGCCAACTCGCTCACAGCGGAACCACTGAGTCCGATTTGAACGTAGAAGTTCGGGTGGGAACCAACCCATGCGCATGCACCTCACACGTGCATCGCTCATGCACACATCACAACAACCATTTTGAGTTTCTCGGTGAGCTCGGGCATGGTTACCCTCATACCATGGATGAATACACATCTCGTTTTGAGCATGCAGGCTCGGGCATGGTTGCCCTCATATACATGGGTGAAACAAATACAATCTTTTTATGCCATGTGCAAGGATAGAGAACCCTCCAATGTGGTGAAAATCCACGGATTTTGCAAAGCCGACATCCACTCGATTTTTTAGGGCTAAGGAGAGAGAGAAAAAATTATACACCTCTGCATGTTAAAAATCCCAAATGTAAGATCATTATGGTTTTTATGACCACGACCAAAACCCCATGTATGCCCTTGTTTTTGCACCTTCATGCCTATGTCACCACACCACAAGCATTTTCATAAGCTACATGTGGCCACCACTCGATTTTTCAGGGCTAAGGAGAGAGAGAAAAAATTATACACCTCTGCATGTTAAAGATCCCAAATGTAAGATCATTATATGGTTTTTATGACCACGACCAAAACCCCATGTATGCCCTTGTTTTTGCACCTTCATGCCTATGTCACCACACCACAAGCATTTTCATAAGCTACATGTGGCCACCCTCTTATATGGGACATTGTACACCAATGTTTAAATGCATTAAGGTCCAAAGCCTTATCTCTTTATCTTCTTGTTTTAACTTACAACATACACCACATGTCTATTGATCCATGACATTGAGTTCATCGTAGTTCACTACTCTTCTCTCACATCTACAGGGTAGCTCCATCTATTTAGCAACCGTCATCCACTACCTTGAGGTGCTGAGTTCGTCGTAGTTCACTACTCTTCTCTCACATTTACTGGGTAGCTCCATCTATTTAGCAACCGTCATCCACTACCTTGAGGTGCCTCCCCTTTATGCTATACGCCAAGACTTGCAGGTATATGTGCTGGAGGCAAGGGCTTGTGTTGCTAAGCCAAGGATACCATTCTACGTGCTCATCCTAATGGGCGACTGCTAAGTGAAGCTCTTCTTCTTTCTCATTATTGCGAAGGAGCCTTTGATGCTAATGAGCACACTGCACTATTGTTTCTTGCTTTGCTGCAATCGAGGTGATAGCCTTTTTTTTGTGTGCTTATTACAGTTGTCAAATGGTTGCCACTTCCTTTGGCTTCTTCTTTACAATCTCTTAGGTGTACAGATCTGCCCTCTCTGCACCCAGTCTCTGGTGGGACTTCTTACCGGGTACCATGCTTTTCTTTGACCTGTTCAGTGAAGGAGCCTGCTACGCTGCTCTTCTACAATTCCTTGCTCTACTACTGCAGGCAATTATGATAGAGCTTCTGCTCGTCGCCTTAGAGACATATCACACAACCTGTGTAGGCTACTTTAGATGCCGCTGCTGTTAGTTATTTTTATTCTACTCCAGTTATTGAGTTGTGTCTTTTCACCATTGTGCTCTACATACTACGTCTCGCACATAGCTTTTCTCTATGCACTTGCCTCATCTTCTTGCATCAGCCAAAAGAAACCCCTTTATGAGGTTTTCACAAACATCATATGGCTACCATGACTCACCATTGAACTCACATTACACATGATTCTCTTCTTTTTATGCCAAAAGTTCAAGGGTGCTCTTCATAGGTTTCCATGAGAAACCAAAGGTGCACAATCTCTTGAAAGCCTTTAATGGCTTCCACACAATTTTGCTTACCTTTCATGAGCAAACTTAACCGTGCTCCACCCCTTTCGGTGAGCTCAATCATGGGCTTCATTCCTTACCCACACTACTTGTGTCTTACTTGGACAAGCTTGCACCTTCTCATGCTCTTTGCCTAAGTGTAAGAGCCATGGGATAGCCATGGCTCTTTGCCTAAGTGTAAGAGCCATGGGATAGCCATGGGATCCACTCATCCCATCACATAGCAACCCTTATCAAAAATGAGCATTCTTCCATGCTCAAATACCAAATTAGAGAGGCAAAATCACCAAAAATACCTTCTCAAATCTCCTTGGCAGATTTCTTGTTGACAGAAATCTCCATCTCCAACTCCATTTTCATCTTCCCTTGATGCAAATCTTCTCTTTGTTGTTTGCAAAACTCCATTTTCAACTCTCTTGGGCAGCTTCTTTGATGTTTGATGAAGACTCCATAGTCTTAATAATGCTGAAATCTCCATTTTCAGCTTCTTTGATGAGATGAGCAGGCTCTTCATGTTGCAAAACTTCCATTTGCAACTCTCTTGGGCAGCTTCTATGATCTCCAAATCTCCATGAACATAATCTCTCTCCAAATGCAAAACTAATGACAATGAGTGTGCTAATTTTTTTCATAATAAACTGAAAATAATGCTTAATCAAAGAAACACACAAACAAGCTAATATACATAATAATCACCATGACCAAGAGCCCACCCAAGCTCTGATACCATGTTAACAATCCAAAAATGGGATTGATCATGGTGAAGGACAATGAGTAAGCAACATAATTAAGGTGGATTAAACCACACTAAGAACTCCATAAGAGAGAGAGAGAGAGAGAGAGATTGCACACTCAACACTTGATCTCTTCTATTGCATATCACAATGAACCATACAATGATATAGACCCTCTAGCCTTATCCCACTTTACACATCATCATCCATGTGGCACTCCCTTTTCCACTCTTTTGGTCACCACTCACACACGATTCAATATTAAATGTGGCATTCCTATCTCACCACAATATCTTGCACCTCTAGGGTGCTTTCCCACATACACACAACACCACGATTACATCTTTCAACAATACTAACATTAATACATCGTCCTCCACAGAACCACATATACCGACGCCACTCAAGAGGATCAAGAAAGTAAAGACTCTCAAAAGTACGTGCGAGTCTCACTCTGCTTACTCGGGTTGTAGCAGAGTTGATGAGGTGGTCGAATGCAAAGGCTATCATATCCTGACTCTTGGAGAGTTCAGGAATGCCAGATAGATTCGGGGTATCCATCTATAAATTTCCAATTCAATTTATGAGTTTTCAATTTTTGAAGTTCATTCAACATAATATTAATAAGTGAAAACATTATTTCCCAAATTTACTTTAAATTTTTAAGCAATTTTTGTTGCTGTCACGTAAATTATAACAGCGCTCTGATACCAACTGTGAGATCCCACTGCCCCCTCCGCGCACTGGATTCCTGACTGGCAGCAGCGGAAGCAGTTTCCTCTTGCGCGGGGCAGGGTTTCTCAATCGGGGCCTCGCCCTCGAATGTCCAGGCACGAGACTAAGCTGGTGGTCATTCCGAAAACCAAAACTTGGAAAATTTTCCATGCTCGAAAAGCGGAGAAAATTTCCCATGCCCAGAAAGCGGAGACGATTCCACCATTTTGAATTTCTTAACCAATCTTTCTAATGAGGTCAAGACTGAACTAACCTTCATCTGAACAAACCGGATAGAAGGGAAACTATTACAGACTTAACTTGAAGGGATCAACGCTTTTTTCCTACTTGAATCACGACAGCCGTTGATCTTTTCATTTGAGAAGTCTTCAAGCTTTTAATTAACTGCTCGAGTTCTAAGCGTAATCCTATTAATCAATTTTATTATTAAAACTCTATTGATTCCAACCTAACCCCATCTGGCCCATGGGGGGTTAGCCACCACTGCCCAACCACTGGAATAGTAGAAGCAGACAAGTACTCACCCACCCATAATTGAAAGCCTTTCTTATCTTTTGCTTTAGAATACAGATACTCACATACTCCTCTTTAAACTTTAATTTATAAAACAATCCATTGATAAACAATGACTGGGTACAGATATCACAACTCAAAATTTCCATTCAATCCTTGTTTCTCACAAAACAGTATCACTCTGGACTCTCCATTGAGATCAGCAGGTCAACAACGAGATCCAGTAAACATATTACAATAAGTTTCTCGTCATCATACATATATATCTTCTACGACATACGCATGGGTGTCCTTGTCCCTGCGAGCCCGTGCATCGCCTGGTCAGAACCCTCCAGGATCCTCCTTAGGTATCCTGGCACTTCACTCAGGGACCGCTTCGTCGGCCCTAGCCCATCGTACATCGAAAGCGCACCATTTTAACCACAATGAGGCTGGTCAAGACCTGGGTAGGCTTTGCCGTGCGTGAGCCGTCCTTTGAACACTCCTCCTTGCTAGCTATTGCAACCAAACTTCCCTTAGAACACACATATACCAAATGCTCCCTCTCCACCAGCATTCTAGCGTAAGACAGTCCTTTAAGAAAACAGGGTTTCTATGCAAGTTTTTAGTTTTGATTTTCTTTTGAATACAATGAGTATATCTTAATTCCGTATCCCAAGACTTCTAGATCACAGGTTTGGATTCCCAAGCAGAATTCCTCGAATTCTGAATTCTTGATCCTTAGATCAAAATCAAAGGTCTCAACTTAGTTTCAAATTCAGTGGGTGATTTGATTGAAGATTACTGAACTGGTCACATCGTCATTTCTTGAACTGACGAAGGAGTTACATCTTGGTCATAGTCTGATTCAGGGTTTGAGTCTGGAAAGGTTCTCCCTGAACTATCTTTCTCGAAGGTAATAATTCAATTACTACTTTACTAAATTCAAAACTAAACACGAATTCTTATGAGAAATAAATTAGTCATTTATCTAAAATTTTGACTTCAATAGTTTTTTTGAATTTTCTCATTACCATCCTAGAGAATATAAAACGGTATAATTTTCCTTCACTAAGTATTTACTTATTCATTTTTCCAATATTCATGGGATTTAAACATAGGATTAAAGTGAGCTCTTATTTTGATAAAAAAATAAGAGCTCACTTATTCATTTTTCCAATATTCATGGGATTTAAACATAGGATTAAAGTGAGCTCTTATTTTGATAAAAAAATTCTTTTATGCATCATTTTATGCATAAAAATCAATATTAGTGAAAGCAACATTTTTGTAATAAAAAATTTCTTTTATGCATCATTTTATACATAAAAATCAATATTAGTAAAAGTAACACTTTTACAATAAAAAAATTTCTTTTATGCATCATTTTATGCATAAAAATCCATTTTAATGAAAGTAACACTTTTATAATAAAAATATTCATTTATGCATCTATCTATGCATAAAAATCCATTTGATGAAAGTAACACTTTTATAATAAAAAAAATTCTTTTATGCATCTATTTATGCATAAAATCCATTTTGATGAAAGTAACACTTTTATAATAAAAAAATTCTTTTATACATCTATTTATGAATAAAATCCATTTTGATGAAAGTAACACTTTTATAATTAAAAACATTATTTTATGTATAAAATCCATTTTGATGAAAGTAACACTTTTATAAAAAAAATATTCTTTTATGCATAAAATCCATTTTGATGAAAGTAATACTTTTATTAAAAAAAACTTTTATGCATAAAATCCATTTTGATGAAAGTAACACTTTTATAATAAAAAAATATAATCAATAAGCATCTTTCTATGCATAGAATTTAATTCTATTGAAAATCACTCTTTTATAATAAAAAAATAATCAATATAAATCTTTCTATGCATAGAATTTAATTCTATTAAAAATCACTCTTTTATAATAAAAAATCAATATGCATCTTTCTATGCATAGAATTTAATTCTGTTAAAAATCACTCTTTTTTTTATTAAAAAAATAATCAATATGCATCTTTCTTTAAATAGAATTTAATTCTATTAAAAATCATTCTTTTATAATAAAAAATAATCAATATGCATCTTTCTATGCATGAATGAAAATGACACTTTTAGAATACACAAACGATGGGGATTACTCTTTTTGATTAATAAAAGATAAAACTTATTTCACAAATTTTTAGAAAATTTTACCATAACCTCCTTTGTATGGCTGACCATTTTTTAAATTTTCTAACCTTAAGCTACTTAGGAATTATCCCTAATTGGTTGCATTCTAAACTAATCAATTTTCACTTTTAAGAGAGAAACAATATGAAAAGTTTAATTCCAACAGTTAGATCACTTAACTAGGATAAAGAAGGGCTGATTTTAAGAATGAGAGAGGGGGAAAGCCTTTCCAAGGACGCATAGCATCAGTTTATCATTTTAAGATAACAAACAATTTAGAAAACCATTAAAAGAATAAAGAAAAATATAAGATTTCTAACTTACATGAAATTCTGGGAGCTTTCCTTTGGCTTGATGGTTTGAGGGTTCTACTCTTGTTTGTAACAAGAGTGGCCACCAATTCTTTAGAAGAGGGAATGGTCAAAAACTAGTGAATTATTAAGAAATTCACAGTTCTTGGCTCTTGGGAGGAGTAGAGTAACAGTGCATAAAATACTATTAAGCTTCAACAAAGGGGGAGGCTTCTATTGAAAGAAAAAAGTGAGCTTCTAACCAAGCAAACTGATTCTAGAATTTTCCAGATCAGTTTGGTCAATTTTTGACCATTTTTAGGTCAATTTAGCTCACTTTTTGGAACTAGACTTGAATTAGGAGAGAGGAGAGATGAAATATCTCAATTTTTGATAATTTTAAACTCCACCACACATGTGAAGTAGGCGCCTCCTTCATGAGGGGAGAATTCCCATTGTGAGGTGTCAAAAATCTATTTTTTATAGTAATTCCTTTGGTCCTTAGTCCACTCTTCATCTTATGTGAGTATTTACTCATTTTTGGGGGATTTTATTTATTTATTCTATTTATCTTCTCCACACATTTGGATGAATCTGATTGGCCCCTCAAAACCTCAATTTAAAATTTTCCAAAAATCTGGACCCCTAGGATAAGGCCTCTTGAGAACAGATTATACTTGATTTCTAATGCACCTTCTTTTGAAAATCTTTTTGAACTTCTGTTTTGGGGGAACTTATTTTAATAAGAAGAGAACTTATTCCATCCAAAAATATTCAAAATCTAAATAATCTCTCTCTAGAATATTTTCTCTCTCTAGGCCAATACAGGCAAAAACAAGATCTTTTATATGGAAAATCTATTTTGTTTTTTTGTTTCAAGAAAACATTTTTTTGATATTTATAGAATTTATTTATCCAAAAATATCCCAATATTGATTTACCACTCTCTAGAAATTTTTATCTCACTAGTCAAAACAAGGAAAAATGAGATTTTCTTGTATTCAGAAACATAGAATGATTACAAGGGATTGAAGTAGAGGCTTATTTGATATTCAGGCTGAGGAGGAATCTTACATTCTCTCTCACTTGAAAAACACGAGATGTCCTCATCTTGTAAAGTGGGGGTAATCCTTCGCCAACTCTTCTTCTTTCTCCCAGGTGGCGTCTTCTAGAGGGAAGAACTTCCACTTTACTAAGAATTCTCTGAGGACTTTGCTCCTGAGAATCTTCTCCCGAACATCAAGGATTTCCTCAGGTTGTTGGAGTACCATCTGGCCTTGAGTCGGAGAGATCAATTGCTCATCATCAAGCAGGTGATTCGGGCTAGGTACATACTTCTTAAGCAAACTGACATGGAATACATCATGTACCTTGAGATGGGGAGGTAGAAGAAGTTTGTAGGCTAGATTGCCCACTTTCTTTATGATAGCATACGGCCCACAGTATCTGGGAGAGAGCTTCTTGTACTTCCCTAAGGATAAGGAACTTCTTTTTGGTCGTACTCGAATGAAGACCATATCTGATTCTTCAAACTCTCTCTTTGATCTCTTTTTATCTGCATACTGCTTTTGTCGGTCTTGGACTACCTTTATATCTTTACGGATCAATTGCATTTGCTGGTCCATGTCATCAAGCATTTGTCTAGACATTTCGACTCTACAATGGGTCAGACCAAGTCAACGGTGTAAGGCAATCTTGTCCATACAAAGCTTTGAAAGGACTCATCCCAATGCTCAGATGATAAGAAGCATTGTAAGCAAATTCAACCAGATGCAAATGACTTAACCACTTCTTGGGTTCCCTGCTCTGCAGCATGACCGAAGGATATCTTCTATTACTTAATTCACCCTTTCCGTCGTCTGATCATCTGTTTTGGGATAATAGGCTGTGCTGAGATCCAAGAAAGTTTCTGCTGCTTTGAAGAATGTAGTGTAGAATTTTGATGTGAATTTGGGATCTCTGCCACTTACTATCCTCCTGGGTAAACCATGCAACCTGAAGCTCTCCTTAAGGAAAACTCTAGCAACATCCACTGCAGAGTATGTTTCTTTCACTGGAATCAAATGGGCAACTTTGGTTAGCCTATCAACTACCACAAAAATGGAGTTGTAACCTGATTGCACTGAAGGTAATCCAGTGACAAAGTCCATACTGATGCATTCCCACTATGTCTAGAGGCGGCAGTTTCCCTTGTATCTTGACTCTCTCTACCTTGACTCTTTGGCACATCAAGCATTTCCTTACATGATCAAGTACATCCTTTTTGTGTCCTGGCCAGAAGAAGCTTTTCTTCACAGACATATAGGTTTTTATAAACCTTGGATGCCCAGCTATCAAGCTATCATGGGCTTCTCTCAAAATTCTTCCCTTTATTCTTGCATCATTCGGGATACATAGCCGATTATTGAAATACATGCATCCTTCATCCAGTTTGTATCCAAGAACTTGACTCATTTCCTGAGGAGTCTTGCTTTCCTATATCAGAAGGGTAACAATAGGGGCAAAGAATTTGTCCTGCATGATTTTCTCCTTTGCTTCATTGATCAATGGATTTGACACCACTGTAATTGCAAGCAAGGAGGCTTTTCTGCTGAGCGCATCTGCAACCACATTTCTTTCCTTGTTTGATACTTTATTTCAAAATCAAATTCCTGCAGAGGGTCTGCATCCATCTCCTTTGACGCATGTTGAGATGCCTTTGGGTGAAGATCCACTTCTTCAGACTTTGATGATCTGTTCAAGGTGAACCTTTGTCCCAAAAAAAGATAATGTCTCCACAACTTCAGAGCATACACTACTGAGAGTAACTCCAAGTCATGGACGACATAATTCCTCTCATGTGTTCTGAGTTTTCGGGATTTGTAGGCCACTACATCCTGCTTTAGAGTATCGCCTAAGGCAAATCCACTGGCATTAGTAAAACTACCTGAAAGGATTTGGTAAAATCTGGCAGTTTAAGGACAGGGTTGGTTATTACTAAGGTTGTCTTTAGCTTGTCAAAGGCACTCTGACACATTGCAGTCCACTTAAAAAGTGTACTTTTCTTGAGAAGGTTAGTTAAAGGGGATGCTATCTGAGCATACCTAGGTATAAAGATCCTATACCATCCAGTTAACCCTAGGAATCCTCTAACTTCCTTTACTGACTTGGGTTCTGGCCGTTCAACTACTGCTTGGATCTTTGCGGGGCCAGGAGAAATCCCATCCTTTGACACTACGAATCCCAAGTATTCCACCTGGTCAACAGAGAAGGAACACTTTCTCTTCTTTGCAAAGAGTTAGTGTTTCCTTAGGATTTGTAGGACTTTGCGCACATGATCTTCATGATCTGTAGCATTCTTTGAGTATACTAAGATATCATCAAAGAAGACGAACAAAATTATCCAAGTATTCTCTGAGAATATCTTGCATAAGACGATTGAATGTCACCGGGGCATTAGTCAATCCAAACGGCATGATTGTGAACTCATAATGCCCATAGCGAGAATTGAATTCTGTCTTTGGGATGTCCTGCTCCTTGATTCTGATCTGGTAGTACCCGGATTTGAGATCTATCTTTCTAAACATTTGGGTACCACTTAACCGATCCAGAAGTTCATCAATCTTAGGAATAGGCTACTTATTCTTAATTGTTAATTGATTCACTCCTTTGTAGTCAATACAGAGTCTTAACGTTCCATCTTTCTTCTTTTGAAAGAGAACGGACCCCAAGGTGAGACACTGGGTCAGACGAATCCCTGCTCTAACAGCTGTCTTAATGGTTCCTTAAGTTCTATGGCTTTAGGGACTAGCATTTTGTATGCACGCTGGGCTACTCGTGGCTGAGCTCTGGGGGTTAATTCGATCGCATGATCTACTTCACAAGACGGAGGCATCTCAGTCAGCTCTTCAGGAAATACATCTGCATACTCACTTAACCATTCTGGTTCTTTAGCTTTACATTTTATGTCTACTGGATTTATTTTAATAACATACACAGCTTGCCTTTTTCTAAGCCCTTTTAATAATTTGGAAGCCTTGACTAATTGCAGCACTGGGGATCTAGAAATTCCAATTCCTTGAACTTTATTCCCGTGAAGGTCTAGGAAAGAGATGGTTCCTTTGTGAGACAATGAATGTCAGCTTGATTCTTTTGGATCCAATCCATTCCAAGGATTCCATCATATATTCCCAGGGCTAGGACTATGAACTGGCACTCTGTTATGTTCCCATGTAAGCTAAACTGAATAAGGTCAGTCTCTCAAGGTGAGTGAAAAGAATCTTCCCAGGGATAGGACTCTGAACTGACACTCTGTTACGTTCCCATGTAAGCTAAACTGAATAAGTTAGTCTCTCAAGGTGAGTGAAAAGAATCTTCCCACTGGCTAATTCCACTTACATAGGTTTCCCTGATTTTTAATTTAGGACTAATTTACGTAGACATCCTGGGGAAATAAAAGAATCTTCCCATTGGCTAATTCCACTTGCATAGGTTTCCTTGATTTTTGATTTAGGACTAATTTACGTAGACATCCTGGGGAAATAAAAGAATGAGTATTGCCTGAATCAATCAAAAGCTTGAATTTCTTACCCTGGTACTCTGCTGGAGTCTAGAGGACTAAGAATTGACGGTTATTCCCTTGATGCTCAATTGTTGCATAGATCTGTTCTTTTTCTTCCTCCACTTCCTCAGCTATGGTGATTGCTCTGGCTACTATAGTATGAGGTGGAAATCTCTCTCTTGGTTATTCCAATTCTGGGAGGGAGTTCGGAGTCTGCTTTACATGGAGGCTGCAGGCTAAGCTGGCACTCTACTTGGGTTGCCCTGATTTTGGCGTTGGGGACCTTGATTGGACTGATAAGAAGGAGTCTGTCATCTCGGAACTCTGGGACCTAGGCTTCCTTGGCCCACAGAAGGAGATGGGCGATCCTTGAGCTGGTGCCCAAGTCCTTGACATCCGAAGCATCTGTTCTTGCTTCGACGGTCTTCCCTTTGCATTCTGGAGAGAGCCGGAGTTCCTGAGAATGTACTTCGGGGGGAAAGGTCTTCCTTCATTTCTGACGCTTCTCATCTCCACATTCTGGTTAGGACCTTGGTGTCTGTTTAGAGGCGAAAAGTTGGAAGAACTTCTTGGTGTTTGAAATCTCTTGAAGGATGAGGGAGCTGGCTTTGGCAGAACTTTTACGATGAAGGCTTTGGCAAAGTCCGCCATTCTGACAGCTTCTGCCATGGACACTGGCTTAGCATTTTTTACCACTGTGTCCAAGGGTTTGTTCATTCCCCTAATGAACCTGGCATGAGTTGCTCTTCATCTAGAGGTGGTGAATATTTGAGTAGAAGAGCGAAGGCCTGGTGATATTCCTCGATGGTTTTTCTCCCCTGCTTCAACTCTAAGAATTCATTCATTTTGATTTCCAAAAATCCAGGGGGACAAAATCTCTTTCTCAAATAGGTTTTAAGGTCGTTCCAGGACAGTATTTGTGTCCATACGGTTGGTGTCAAAGTGGTTCCTCCATGCCACCCTGGTTGTTTCCACTATCTTCAGCCTAGCGGTGCAAGAGCCATTTTGCTCCACTCATTGTAGCCCGTGACGTCAAAATATTCTTCCATGGCTTCCACCCATTTCTCCACAGCCTCGCCCAGGTTCTCCCCTTCTCCTTTGAAGGGTCCTGCGCTGAGTTCTATGAGGAGCCTTACGGACATCAGGGTCAAGCTCATCATCTTCAGAGAGAGGGTTTGGCTAACAGCCATGGTTTCCTCGTCTCATGATTTTGCCAAAAATTATATATTATTAAATTTTTATTTTTTGATATCATCCAAGAGATCCTAAGACTTAAGAGGTTCAAAAAATAATTTCTTAAACAAGATAAATGATCTTATTGGAGATCTATGACATATGCTCGATAACTTATTTTCCTTTATCAGTTCGTCCATAAACAATCACTTATACAACAAGGAATTTTCTCCAGAAAACATTGCTTTATTTATATAAAAGTTACAATATGTACATAGAGCAGCTCGGCTCCAGAATTCAAAATCGCCTTGGGAGACGCATAAGACAACGGTAGTGGCATGAAAGTCTAAAATTCCAAGGCGTTGAATGATATAGAATGACACCATGTACCATTTTCAGCTTTATCAGAATCATTGCCACAATGAGAGGTTTTGCCTCAGCATTGCATGTCGGTCGCAACAACAAGAGGCGTGGACATACTGCCCCTGCAAACCACTTATGCTGCCGTCTCTCCACTGGGTCAGGAAAATATAAATCCTTGAAATGGCTGCTGCGAGTCTTGCTTGGCTTGTTCGAGTTGAAGCGGAAGAGATGAGATGCTCAAAGGCAAACACAGTCATGTCTTATGACTGGGTGAGGTTGGAAATACCAGATAAGTATGGAACTTCCATCTATAAAAACAATTTCTTTGATTAAAAATTCTTCATTAAAGAAGCTTACGAAATGAAAATACATTATGAAAAATGCTTTTTTGGAGTTTTTATTATCAATTTTTGATAAGAATTTGTTTATCCTTATTAGCTTTCAACAACGCTCTGATACCAGTTGTGAGGTCCTCGCCCGCCCGCCCGCCCGTCCGCTTCTTCGGGGCTCTTGCTGCCGGTGGGCGGCGGAAGCCGCGTCGGGCGCGTGGAGCCGGGGTCCTGCACACTTGGGGCCTCGCCCACTGCGGATGTCCAAGACGAGAGGCTAGCCCGGGGGGGCGGTCCCTCCGAGACCGGGCCCGAAAGACTCCCCTCGCCCGAAAGGCACGGGCGATTCCGCCAGGAAGGGGAAAAATCTTTTAACTAGGAGATTACTCTAACGAGTCAAGTCTTGACTAAATTAAATTGATCTGACCAAACCTGAAGTCACATGGTCAGATCAAGAAGAGACTTGCACTTGGTCCACGGAATCACCGCTTTTTTTCTCATTTTTGAGGCACAGCTAATGATCCCCTTCCACAGAACAAGGTCTTCTCAGGATTTAAACTGATTGACGTAACTAATCGTATCTAGTTGTTTCTCAGGAATCCTCTGATCCAGAAAGTCTTCTCAGGATTTAAACTGATTGACGTAACTAATCGTATCTAGTTGTTTCTTAGGATTTAAACTGATTGATATAACCCCATCTGGCCCATGGGTTAGCCAACCACCCGTGTCGACCATTAAATTGGTGGGATTCCTTTATAAAGATTTGATTGGGTTTTTGCCCGGGTACCGAGGAAAAGATTTCCCAGGCCCCCTAGCCGACGATTCATGCAAAAATCAAATAGGCATACCACGTACACACCCAATATGAAATTGCCATTTATAACAGATTTTGACTGGCTTTAAGACAATCCTTGAATAAAATCATAATATTTCCGATTAACATTTTGCAAAATTCCAAGTCCATTGTATTACAAAAATGCATCCTCTGAACTCTCCATTGAAGATCAGCTAGCCAACCAAAGAGATCCAGTATCAAATTTTTGTTCCCAAAAACCTTTCCTTTTTGTCCCCATCAGATATCTTCCTCGGTGTACGCCTAGGTGCCCTAGCAACCGAGAGCCCTTGTTGCATCGCCTGGTCCAAACCCTCTTGGATCCTCCTTAGGTGTCCTAGCACTCCACTCAGGGACCGCTTCGTCGGTCCTTGCCCATTGTACCATAAGCGCACCATTTTAACCGTACCGAGGCTGGTCAAGACCTCGGCAGGCGACGTCCCTTGACGACTCCCCGCAAGCTGTTCGAATGAACCTCCTCATAGAAAAACATAAGCCAAATGCTTCCACCAGCATTCTGGCGTAAAACAGTCCTTTGAATGAAAAACAGAGTTTCCAATGCAAGTGAGATTCCAGTTTGAGATCGGTTCCAAAGACCCTTTTTTCAATAATTCCCAGTTTCATAATGAGGATCCTTGATCTCTCATGAGGGTAATCTACCCGTCATTTTATCCATTTGTCCAACTAGATTCTTGGTGAGATTGGTCAGGGAAAAACTAGATTAGTTCCGGTAGTCTATTCTTTGGATTTAGTAACTAGAATTGGTCACGAAGTTTTTGTCTAATTCAGTTCGAGCGAAGGATAATCAGGTTTACTGTCCGACCTCACATAGTCTAACTAAATTCATTCAGTTTAGTTCTACCAGGATTCCTTTCAACTAAACATCTAGTTTTTGGGTAAATATCCATTTAGTGATTTTACCAATTCAAATATCCAAGACATTCTTTTTTCGACATGAATTCTCAACCTTAATTCATTAGGTAGAATTATGATGGAAACTCATCTTTTTACATTAGAATTTAATTCAAATCCATATTTTCTCAAATATCATGGAAATTCATCTTTTAACTAGAATATCAATACCTGTTTTTTTTGAATAAACTTGAAATCCTTCTTTTTCTCATTTTAATGAGTGTAATCCAATTATCATGGGAATTTCTCTTTTTCATAAATTAAATCTATTAAAATTCTTCTTAAAATTACATAAAAATAACCATTAATTCCTTTAAGCTAAAAATTCCACTTTTCTCATCTAAACATTTGAATTCCAATATAGTGGGAATTCCTCTTTTATCATTTAAACTTATCTATACAAAAAGATAAATTTAACTAAATTTTTCTCTTAAAATTTAAATAAAAATCTCTATTAATTACTTTGCACTAGGAATTATACTTTCCTTATTTAAATATTTAAATTTTAATATGGTGAAAATTCCTCTTTCATCATAAAAATTTATCTATACAAAAAGATAAATTTAACTAAAATCTTTCATAAAATATACATTATTTTAGCATTCCAATTTTTTTCTCTAAATCATTGGAATACATGGATTTCCAATGTCATGGGGATTAGTCTTTTAACATAAAAATAAATTACTAGAAATTTCTCTTTTTTCTAATTTACTAATTATGCATAAACATAAAAATCAATTTCTCCGTGATTACAATGATAATCATTCAATTAATCTAGGATGATAATTCCTAGAATATGGTAGGAAGTCTTCTTTTCATATTATGAATGAAAATGTTTTATGTGTTTATTTTATAGAAATTTTGCCATAGCTCTGCTGCTACTACTGATAATTCTCTATTTAATTGAAAGAATAAAGTTTAATATTATTGATATGATTAGAATGACCACTAATTGGATCATTATCCAATTATGGATTGATTCATAATTTTCCTATGAAATAAATATCATAAAAGCATTAAAAAGCCATTATTTTGGCCTCCAATTAGACAAGCATAGAAATTACTTTTGGATTAGAGAAATGCTTCATGAGAAGCTTCATTTGGATTGAGAATAGGTCATATGAATGACCTTTCTTTGGGGGGAGAGAGAGAAATGCTTAAAAACCATTAAAATTAAGCATAAATGGAAGTTTATGTGTTTCTTTATTACAATTCATAAAAGTACTTCAATAGTAATCAAAAGCCATTCAAATTAAAGCTTCTCAAGCTTGAGAGGGGTTGAGAAGAGAAGAATTTGGAGTTTTAATAAAGAAAAAAAAGACAACAATCCACACTTTACCTTCTAATTTACTTGATTCTTTGATCACAGTTGAGGCCCCCAACCAATCAATTGGTTTGGTATGTTGTAGGAGTCACCAAGGAAGATTGAAGAGAGAGAGAAACTCCAATCTCTTCAATTTTGTAGAGGTTTCTAGAGGATAATAGAAATTAAGCTTAGTTTAGAGTAATACCGGCATAGTTTAATTCATAGATAATAATACAAAGGAATGAGGGTCTTTATAGGAGAGGGAGGCCACTAACTGAGTCCAACTGAGCTCTAGAATTTTCCAGCTTTAGTTTGGCTGAATTTGGACAAGTTTTGGACCAGTTTGGCTCTCTTTTTGATTTAAGACAAATTTAGGAATTTTGGGAATTATTCGAGTCCCATTTCTTATAGGATTGGTTGGAAACTCGGTATTTTTGTGTAGTTTGAGCTAACATCTATTTGTTGGTGCACTCTTTGTGCCATTAGATTATATCTTGACACAACTATTTGGCATATTGGTTTGTAGTTGTATAGATACATACGTCAATGCAACAATGTTGGAGGACAAGGGAAACATGACACTAAACTTAATTGAGATTATACAACACCTTTCATATGAAGAAGATAATGTGGTGTTGAATACTATCTCCACTTTGAGACATTGAAGTAAAAACATGGGCTTTATTTAATTTTTCCCAAAAGAATTCTAAATATCACTTAAAAAGGAGCCTTAGAAATGAGAGATCTCGAGGAAAGCACAACTCAAGAATGCATCGAGTGCTTCTCTTCCACAAGATGCATATGTTTGGCCCAGTCTGGACATACATCACCATGTTGCATCTGAATGGTCTTAAGTAAAACACCATTGAGTTCAAGTATCAATACTCTTCTTTGTTTCCTTATTGTATCTAGGGGTGGTGGAACTCTTTTGTTTCTAGGTACATGAGTCACCAATGATTGGTGCCACCTCAATAGTAAGTTTTTTGTACACTTGAAATCAAAGCTATATGCTTCAACATATCCTGTTGAAAACAAAATGTATGGTTAATGGACATTCAAAATTTTAAATAAATATATTATGTGCCAACAACATAATTTCATCCATGATATGGATGGTCTTAAACCTTCATTAGACAAATGCTCCAATACCTCAGAAGTTCAACCAAAAAAATAAAAGAGCGAGCCTTATTGTCAAATGCTCAAGGGGTAAGCATAAATGTTAAGTCAAGTTGCCTATGTGTGATGTGATGGTAGGCAAAACCAAGTCAATTAAAAGGCACTATTCAAAAAAGGAAAAGCCTCGACTCCAAAATCCACTCAAGTTCATCTTCGAACGTGGGGATACTAGTGGGCTTGGCCTAGTGTACGACCCATCACCTCTGAGAACTCCCTACTCGATATTGTTTAAATCACATATCTGTTTTAATCCAGCTTACGATACATCTCAGGGTGTCACATTATAAGGCACATGCAGTAGGCATGCTTTAACTATTTTACCAATGCACTTGGTAGTAGACATGCTTTTGTTGTTTTACTAGTGCACTTACATGATTGCACATCATTATGCATTGATAAGAACCCATGATAGAAACCTTGTCAGTGTGACCAATAGCCCATACACCCCCATTGAGTTCTCTTGCATAGCTTACCATAAATGCATTGAGCATATCTAGGGCACTACATTACAGGTTACAATATTAGGCACACACTGAAATTCTAAGTTATGAATCTTGGCTTAACTTGAATTGGTGATCCAAGTCCCACATCATCATAAATCGCAATCTAAGTTGAAGCCCAATCGCGATCCCAGTTTTCACAACCCAATCCAATTTCTTTAATCATGTGATTCAACAACTTAATTGTGATCTACCAGAGCAGATCAATCTTGACAATTCATTCCCCGAATCATGATCCAAGGCTAGACCCGTCAATCATCAACTAATGAGGCAGCCCTAAATCATGATTTAACTAACCACCATTAATATCCACCATGAGCCTTCTAATCCAAAACCTATCAATGGTATCAGAGCCATTAGGGCCACTAATCAAAGTTATTAGGGGCTCTAATCATTAAGGTTATCCAATAAAGCTCCCTATTAACCTCTTTGCTCTAATCAGCTCAAAATTGTTTGTGTGATCCCTTCTACCCTCTTGCCAATGCACATGGGTTTCTCCTAGGCACAAAGACTAGCCTTAAAACACGACAGAAGGCAGTGCAATAGGTGCAGTCCAACTGAAGAGAGATCAATAATTCATTGCCTATCAAAAATCCTTTTGGGGATCTTAAATTGATTCTATGGAGAGTCTACAAACCTAATCTTGAGCTCTATCTCATCGACTGTGTGGCAGCTACCCATTACAAAAAGATAAAAAATCAAGAATTTATAGTTTTGCATCAAATTGGTAAAATTATTTTGGTGAGATTTTTTAGCATCATAAGAGGATTATATTGGTGAAATTTCACAACTAATCCCCTAGTATTCCATGAGATCCAAGCATTTTCTTAGTTTTGGGTAATCTATCATTAATAGAGGATTATCACTAAGTATGCTTTACTTAATTGGATCATTGAGGGTTTAAACCTCACATTTAAGGGCTTTTTTTTAAAAAAAAATCAATCACATTAAATTTTCCCTTTCATTTGATAGCTCAAATCATTCCTCCAAATCAAAGTAAAATTCTACATTTAAAAAACAGTGAACTAGTTGAGCGTAAAAAATGCTGCCTTTTTCAAATTCAAATTCTCAAAAGAAGTTCAAGTCCAAAGCTAAGAGGATTATCACCAAAACTAGGCCAAAGGACATCACTATACATATCCTAAAATACGTGGTTTCTTTGACTTTATTTGTACTCACATGTATCTCTACAGAGAGGAAACTTAAGCCTCATTGAGCATTTTTATAAATGGGATTAGACACTGACACTAGTGTTAAGACACTGACACTAGTGTTAGACACTGACACTAGTGTTAAGACCTACCCTTTGCATTCATCATGGCATCTAATTCAAGTCTTCAAGTCGAGAAGTTTGATGGACACAATTTCCATACATGGAAAGTGCAGGTTAGTTTTGAGAGAGGATTATGGGGAATAGTTAATGGTGATGTTAAAAACCCTAACACTAAAGAAAGTAAATCATCATGGATGCAAAAATGTGGCAAGGCCCTAGCTATCATTGCACTTGGTCTAGATGATAACTACATCCATCGTGTTACTAGTGTGCAACAAGTTCTCTAGATGCATGGAATGATCTAGACCCAAAGCCACTCACTAGAATCTATTAGAATGGTCAATTTGATGGAATGATCATTCCATAAATTTGATGGTCAATTTTCATGGAATGATCATTCCACGTAGGCCTACATAAACCAAAGCCACTCACTAAAATCTCTACTCTCTTGTAATCTATTAGAATGGTCAATTTGATGGTGTAACCACATTGGTTTAATGCTACCATAGAAATTTCCAAGCTCATGGGCAAATATGTTGAACGATGTGACGCAGTTTGAAGTTTGGCTTTTCCTATCAAGGTACATGAATTAAATCTATACTCCAATGGGCAAGGCTAGTAGATGGTTCATCACTTTGATACGTGTGATTAAGGCAAATATTGTAAAGCACAAGGATTCTGTAAAGGTAATAAAAATATGTGGACTCCAAAGGAATCCACAAGGTCCCTCAACTTACACAAAGGATGGCAACCTTAATAATAAAGGCACTAAACCAACATCGCAAAGTCTACCGAAAACGGTGTGCTTACATAACTATTCATTGCTCAATGGTATTATGATGGTAGTTCCACCATCTAGGTTTCCAAAGCCATTAAAGAAAGAATAGCCTTGCCCACCAACTTCTGTGTCAAGAAGAAGCACACCCATGTTTGAATGATGTGGCATCCAACGCAACAGCAAGTAGACGATAAGAAGCCTCTCTCAAAAATAAAGAAGCCACAAGAACCTGCTTGCACTCTGAACAAAAAAATATGTTACAAGTCACCTCATCTTGGAAGAGCTACCACTCAAAGCTTCAACATCAAGAATTACTACTACCACAATAGAGTCATCAAAATGCTTAACGGCATGACTTAAACTATTTGTCAACACAGTTTGGGAGTAACTACCAAAGGTCATCGAAGCTTAGTGTGGAAGACATAAGAACTGCTCTCTCAAAAAGGACAGTAGACAAACAAACCTATTGCTCAAAAGGAGGTAAAAATAACAAGGGAGCCACAAGCACCGTTTTCTAAAAATGGCAGAGTGCCACAAGAATCTCCAACAAAGGGAGCCAAACAATCCTCATTAACCATCTACATGCTCCTCAATCATCAATAACCAATCATGTTGATGGGTAAGCTCATCGTGACTTACCATTCTTATTTTGATTTTGGCAAACTACTATAGCAGCTGCTCTATGGGTAAGCTCATCGTGACTTACCATTCTTCTTTTGATTTTGGCAAACTACTATTGCAACTGCTCCTTGGGTAAGCTCATCGTGACTCACCATTCTTCTTTTAATTGGCTAACTACTATAATAGCTACTCCATGGGTAATGCTCCATGGGTAAACAAAGTTATCACCCACTGGTAGAAAAAATAGAAGTTTGTATGCATCATAGCCTTGTCATCGACATCCTTCTAGATACATCTCTAGTTGGGGGGGCATGGTGGGAAAAAGTTTAGTCAAGGGTATAACACTTTGCCTCTTGGATTTCATGAATAGGTGTCATGAATAACTTCATTCGGCTTGTTAGGTTAATGAAAATTTCTTCACCTTCTTGAGAGAAATGTGGGATTATATGTTGAAGAGATTATTGTTGAAGGGGTTTGTTTACTGGTGGTAAGGTTTGAATAGGTGACAATGGAGAGTGAGCATGTGACAAACAAGCTAGCATACCCACCACAAGGGAAGTTGCATGTGTGGCTCTACGGAACGACACTTGTTTCGGGGCGAAGGCTAAGGTAAGCTCTCGATCTTAACATCAAGTTAGGAAGTTTTTCCATTGAGGTCCTAGCGATGCAAGGACTAGCAACATACATACCCAAGCTTCAAATTACCTCAGGCTTCCATATTTCTAATGAGAAGCAAACTATATGTAAAAGTAAGATACTAAGCCGAGAGTGGATAAGAAATAGTAAATAATTCAATGGGGTATTTGACACCTTCTTTGAGATCCCTCTCCATAGGTCCAGTTGTTAAAATAAGAAAGGCTTTCCTCACAAGATGGGGAGTACATGACTGACATAAACATTGGCACTACATGTTAAAGATTAGTCCTACTCATAAGATTATCCTATTTACATAGAGTACCTCTCTCACTGAGCTTACTCCCATGACCTTCTTATTATGTTCCCACACATGGGCAATTCGCTCTGCTCTTTGTATGTGAACAACCGGCCATGATATGCCATATCTAGCCTCAATAGAGGATAACATGATTCATTTACCTATATCAAAATCTGTCTAGAGAGAGAGGGAACATCATAAATTTTTAGTTTGTGTCATTATGTGATGTGAAATAAAGTGTAGGTGTGCTATGTTTTATAAAGGCAAGAATCTTTGCTTCGGTATGAAAAGCAAAGGAAGGTGAACAAAAGCTCTCTTAATGGTGACCATTTGATGAAGGCACACTCTCTGAGGTCTAGCATGGGCGACTCAGGAAGGCAATATTCTTCTTGTACTTTTGATGAAAAGAAAAGGAAGGTGAACAAAAGCTCTCTTAATGGTGGTGACCATTTGATGAAGGCACACTCTCTGAGGTCTAGCATGGGCGACTCAGGAAGGCAATATTCTTCTTGTACTTTTGTGGCAATTGCGTGAACCCACACATGATTACGATGAAAACAGCTTGTGCGATAGGCGAGAGATGAGGTGACACTATAGTATGCTGCATTCTTGCATGGCATGTGATACACTTGACCTGAGAGGGGTATGCAAGACATTACAATGAATGAAGTCATGCCAAGTCCTTGATAAATTGAATTAATTCAATTAGTCATATCATGTGACAATTTGTAAGTCGTGACCTACCAAGCATTCCCCTTGGATGTATACTCTTGCATGCTCACTCACCCCACCTTCTCCCTCTCACCTTACACCAACCTTACGTGTTCAATCTTAGTTAAGATGTGTGTACATCCAACTATCAAGAGGAAAGGGGAAAGGGGAAACAGAGGATGCTAATGAGGAGTGGAGAAAGGGGAAAGATGAGGATGCTAATGAGGAGTGGAGAAAGGGGGGCAAAAAAGGATGCTAATGTATTTGTATAAACTAGGTGATTCCTTTAGGGCTAGTTTCCATGCCTTACGAAACCCACAATTCATAGTGTAGAAACAAATGAGTCCACAAAACTTGTGGAAACAAATGAGTCCACAAAACTTGTGGTTGTGAGCTCGACACAAAGAGGATTTTGAACTATTGAACTCACAGTTGGTTTTGAATTTGTTTCAACCAACATGTTGGAAACTGGGCCTTACGTTACATAACAATAAGGTCTACCTTTCTACAAAAGCCTTTTAAAGTGGTAATAGCAACCATGCAATAGCATAAAAATTTGTAAGAGGACAAGTGTTATCCCGATCCTCACTGAGTATGGTGGATGTGCACCCTTGTGCAAATCGTCGGCAATGGTGTGTTTGAGTTGTCTACACAAACTGGGTGTAAATATCCATTTCCTGTTAATTTCAGGCCTTTCTTTAAATTTAAAAAAAAATGCGCGTCTCTCAATTTTAAATTTATTCTCAGGTGGATGCACTTCATTTGTGTCCCAATGTATTTAACAATGATGTTTCCACTTTACTGGAAAGAATGTTCTATTTAAGGATTGAATGATTTAAGGAAGTTTCTTAACACATCAAGGTTCATCATGAATGAAGGTTAACCTTTACAACATAACATTGTCAAGTAAAGCAATGTTTTTTAGAGCATTTAAACAAACATCAATTAATATATCTCCTATGTTATGTTTTTTTTTTGGGAAAAAAAATGAATACTCTATTCCTAAAATCTTCAAATGTTTCATTCTCTTAGTTTCTAGCTTGAAAATCAAATCCAATGTACAATTATGGGAAATATGCATAGTTGTCACTGCATGCATATCTCTCTCTCTCATTTTGTGCAGAGTCACCTTCTCTCTCTTTTGTTTTTTGCCCCTGCATGTACAGAACAAGAAGAGTTTCTCTCCCTCTCTTCCCTCTCTCTCTCTCTCTCTCTCTCTCTCTCTCTCTCTCTCTCTCTCTCTCTCAAGGACCATGATGGGTTACAAGCAAAGTTTGTAACCCATGGGATTGATGCCTTAGCCCCGACCCTCTGCCGCCTCTTTAACGAGTCAGTCTGTATACAGGCCTTCCATCCACATGGCTCACTAACACTATAGTACCCATACACAAGTCGGGGGACCCCATGGACGCAGCAAACTACAGGACCATTATGATTGGCCACGTCATGGTAGCCAAGATTTTGCATCCGTTCTAGAGATCCAGACAGTTGGGTGGAGAGTTGCCCTATTCTCTTCTAGGAGGTCTCATCCATGGAGGTCTCATCCAGACAGTTGGGTGGAGAGTTGCCCTATTCTCTTCTAGGAGGTCTCATCCATGGAGGTCTCATCCATGGAGGTCTCACATAGAGTATCAGTGAATGGCAACCTTACAGAATCATTTATCTTGAACAGATCTATTAGATAGAGATGCCCCCTAGCTCCCATGTTATTTGCTATAGTTGCTAATGCACATGGTTGGTTTGTTCAGAATGCTATGGACAAGGCCATATGTAGAGCATTTCCCTTCCAAATAATAAAGGGCAAACCTATCTGCAACAATTTGCAGACTAATGGACTCATCCACAATGAGCAATCATCTATTCACACATTTTGGACATGTCTCAAATTGTTTTGTTTGGCATCAGGGTCCGTCATTAATCACTCTAAAACAAGGATCATAACAATGTTGAAATAGAAACCACAATGGCAGTTAGTAAGGTCATCAAAGAAGGGAAAGTTTTTAAACTTCTTGGCATCCCGATGAGGCTCCCTACAATGATGCTCTTCTTCATCCCGATGAAAATAAAAGCTCAAGGCAGCCCTCTAGTTAAATCTATATGGTAAGCGTGGAACAGATGTAAGCCTAAACACAAACTGCATCACAAAATCAGGAAACATGTGCATATACTACACTTGGACTCCATATTGTTTTCCATGGCAATGGGAAATAATATCTCTAAAGACCTATACAAACATACCCATAAATTGCACAAAAAGGGTATCAGAACATGGGATGGTGTATGGTGTAGGAAAAATAGAATTAGAGGTCTGATTAGGACCTCAAAGTTAGCTACAGATTGTCCGAGGAAAACCTCCCTCAAATCCTTGACAGGGTTAAGTTATGGTCTAACGATAAATTGGCTTTGCTTCAACAACAGGTTCCTTTGACACACAAAGCTTTCTCTTGGAAGACCAAACACAATCTTCTACCAATCCCACCTCTTCCCCCCTCAAGGCCCTCCCCTTCACTGCAAACTCAATAGCATCTTTTGGTGGGACAGAAAACAATGGGGGTTCAAGTTTTCAAAAATTTGGTCGCCAGTGATCATTCCACCAAAGAAATCTCACATGCTCTACCTGATTATGCACAAAGCCGTGTGGACTAATGAGAGAGCACAACAAATAGGGTATGGAGATGGTCTTTCCCATAGATGCAAAAGAGAAGGAGAAACTATAGCTCATCTATTCATTGGGTGGCCCCTTAACAGAGAGGCATTCCAGTTCTTGAACCAATGTGTCTCTTCTATCCAGAACTGGGTTCTCACATGGCAGGAAATTTTCTTAGGTCAACAGATAAAATGCTCCGCGTAGAGCTATGGAATCTTATCCGAGCTGAATATCTGTGTTTGGATTCCTAGAAATAATTACATGTTTAAACATGCAAATACCAATTTGCTACATGGTCTCAGATGTGAGCTATATTTGCAAATGAAAGTACTGCACAAAGCATGCTTCAAGGTGTGTGAAGCTCTATATACAAAGAATGAAATGCTGCAAATAAGAAAGGCCAAAGAGGAGTTCCAAGAAAGGCTTAGCCAAATTCAGAAAGAGCATCTAGAACAAGATGGTCAAGTTGCAATAGAATACTTATGTATTCTTCTTCTTCTATACTCTTGGTTGCTTGTGTTTTATTGGATTTTTGTTTTTGTTTTTCAAGCCAGGGTCAAAGAGACGAGCATGCTCGTCTCTGAGACTCGAGCAGAGAAACGCTTTTGTCATTAGCTTCGTCGTCTTGGTCGTGAACGGTTTCGCTACTTTCTTAAGAAGGCATGACGTCGGAAGACCCAATAGCTAGGCACGACAGCGACCAAGAACTCCCGAAGGAGCCCAGGTACTGTGGGACTTACCGCTGTTAGGCTCACCCACTAAAAACTCTGCAAACCCGGCGAGTTTCCGGAGAGGAATTGCCCTACCCACAATGTGCTTTATTGGATTCTTGCATGCATGGTGGCTAGGTTTGAGTGTCGGCTTCTCCCTCTCATTAGCTTTTTCTCTACCCACCTCTTATGAGATAGAACCACAGCAAAGGCTCCTCTTTTTGCCTCCATCTAACCATAGAGAGCTCTTCCTTCACCCTTATATTCCATGGAAGCATTCCAAGGTGACAATGGAGAGAGAGGATGTTACAAACAAGCCAGCATACCCACAAGGGAAGTTGCATGTGTGGCTCTACGGAATGACACTTGTTTCGGGGCAAAGGCTAAGGTAAGCTCTCGATCTTAACATCAAGTTAAGGAAGTTTTTCCATTGATGTCCTAGGGATGCAAGGACTAGCAACATGCATACCCAAGCTTCCATATTGTTAAGGATATTGTGAGAAGCAAACTATATGTAAAAGTAAGATACTAAGGCGAGCATGGATAAGAAATAGTAAATTTTTCAATGGGGTATCTGACACCTTCTCTGAGATCCCTCTCCATAGGTCCAGTTGTTAAGAAAGGCTTTCCTCACAAGATGGGGAGGACATGACTGACATAAACATTGGCACTACAAGTTAAAGATTAGTCCTACTCATAAGATTACCCTCTTTACATAGAGTACCTCTCTCACTGAGTTTACTCCCATGACCTTCTTATTATGTGCCCACACATGGGCAATTCGCTCTGCTCTTTGTATGTGAACAACCGGCCATGATATGCCATATCTAGCCTTAGTAGAGGATAATATGACCATAAATTTGTAGTTTGTGTCATTATGTGATGTGAAATAAAGTGTAGGTGTGTTATGTTTTATAAAGGCAAGAATCTTTGCTTCGGTATGAAAAGCAAAGGAAGGTGAACAAAAGCTCTCTTAATGGTGACCATTTGATGAAGGCGCACTCTCTGAGGTCTAGCATGGGAGACTCAGGAAGGCAATATTCTTCTTGTACTTTCGTGGCAATTGCGTGAACCCACAAATGATTACGATGAAAACAGCTTGTGCTGCATGCTGTAAACGGTGAATGAAGTCATGCTGTAAATTGAATTCATTCAATTAGTCATGTCATGTGACAATTTGTAAGCATTCCCCTTGGCCTTACACTCACCCCACCTTCTTCCTCTGACCTTACACCAACCTTACGTCTCGTGGCTGGCTTGCTTGCTTGTTTGTCTTGATCGGTAGTTTCCATGTGATCAAAATTATCAAAATTCTACTCATTTCTTTGTGTGCCAATGCCCTCCTTTGTGGCATGTGCTCATATCTCAGTTAAGATGTGTGTACATCTAACTATCAAGAGGAACTACCTTTGGGGGGGCGGGGGGGTGAAGAGGATGCTAATGGGGGCAAAAAAGGACGCCAATGTATTTGTATAAACTAGGTGATTCCTTTAGGGTAAGTTTCCATGCCTTACAAAACTCACAATATGGGACCAAAATGCTCTTTTGTTATTAATTAATTACTTTCCATGCCATACAAAACTCACAATATTGGACCAAATTTTTGGTATTAATTAATTACTGAGAGTGCTTTTGGATTGTAGCTAAAGCCACTTATTGGCTTAGCTGTTTTATGGGTCCCCCATGGACTTTCCTCATGGGTCGTTGTAATTTCCTCCTCTTAATATATTCCTATTTCTACGGAGAAGAAAAAAAAGTTGTATTAATTAAATACGACATTAGTAACGTTTAATCAAAATACACCTACAATAAAAGTTATGAATATACACCTTTATAATACCTCCTATGTTGTGTGTATTTTTTTTTTAAGAAAAAAATGAACATTCCTATAATCTTTAAATGTTTAGTACTGCATGCATATCTCTGTCTCGTTTTGTGCAGAGTCCTCCTCTGCACGCCCTTCCATGGCCATGCAAAAGTACGAAGGAGAGTAAGGCTAAGAGAGAAAAGTAGATTGCATGCTGCAAGAAGAGTCGACCTGCAGATTAACTTTTTCACTCGAAGGTTCAAAAATCTTTAAATCGCAGGTTACCTAATGTCATGAATTTTTTATTTTCTACAAACGTTGGCCCCCCGCCAAATTAATTATATTATGGTTTTGGTCTAAAGTTGCGACTGCCATGGTTTTATTACCTTCTTTATCCGTAGTGTTTTTTTTTTCTTTAACGTGAGGTTTTATTCCTTTCTTAAGTCACACAGGGATTTCGAGGTTTTATTACCTTCTTGGTCAGAAATTTCACCAAGCTAAGTACCCACAAGAATAACAATTTTCTAAATATTGGTCACTTTTGAAGAAGTCTGTAAGATGGACCTCCACAATCAAGTTGATCGCTCGATCAATTGAAGTGAACTAAGGGTTGTAAGAGAGTCGCAAATGCAAAGCGTGTGTTTGAAAGGGACGCATCGCGTGTCATTGTAAGATTGCCGAAGCGGGTGGCAGAAGCAAGCCCGATGATGTTAGAATAATGACAACCTAGGCTATACGAATGGTTGCTTGCATGCCCACCTACACACACAAACACACCCTTACTATAAAGTGTCCCCAAAAGAACTTCAACTCGAGCCTCACCCTCCAATATGTCACTTAACATCTCTAATCTATGCATAGATGGGAGCAGCGTGCATTAGAACGTGAGGGTGCAAAAGTAGTGTTAAGCATAAGCACCAAGAGATCATTTCCATAATTAAACTACCCAATTACTGTCGTTAAAATATCGATAGTTTTATAAAGGCTGAATTTCTTGGAAATAATTACTATTTTCAACTCTATGAAGACCGAAGACTATTTAGTTAATATTTTCAACTCTATAAAGACTGAAGACTATTTAATATTTTCTGCAAGTTTCTTCGCAATTCTGATGGCTAACAAGGAGCTTGGATAAAGCCAAGACCCGAGGGATATATGCAAAACATTTACAAGGGTGAAAATCCAACTCTATCTTTCAAAATTAGGGACACATTAGACAAGCATCCATTCAAAGAAAACCTGCCATAGAGGATTTCAATCCAATTATTATCCTTGAATACAAAAATGATGTTATTATATGCAATCCCTACAAGATAGCCTTTTTTCTTGTGCCCATTATTTTGGCTTTCATCTGTTGTCCCTTGACTGTATCACATTACACCGCAATTCTATACAGTCTCTTCCACAAGTTACAAAAACGGGACAAAATTTTGTGACCAAGGTGATGATTTAGAGGGGGAGGATTCCTACTTCATAATATAACGTTGCTTTTATTGGCAATAAATTTAGGATTCTTCATCGACAGCCACTCGGGTCTTGATTGGCTTCAACTTGAGACCAAGACTTTCAGGGGAAAGAAGCTCGGGTGAAATGCAAGGGGGACTCAGTGGACTAGTTGGTGATGACATGCTGTGGTTTGAATAGTGGACAGGCCTATAGAAACCATAGCCCATCAGGAAATATTCCATGGGAATCAACATCGAATGGGGTTGTTCCTCTGTCACAAGAGACCCACAAGCCTGCACCTGCAGTGCACCCCACAAAACTAGTAAGAATGATAAACAACATATGGAATCAGAGCTTCTACTCCACCCACAATACTTAATGATGTGGGCAATAATTCACAGGAAGCCAAATATGGCCAACTTGACAGTTCGGAGAGTCCCGAAGCTTTACCTCAACCAAGGCACTAGACCGTCGATCCAATTCTTTGCTCATATGGACAGCCTCCTCATAGAAGGGAGAGTGTTCTCCAGCAAACATCAGGATGCGACAATTCAGCTTTTTCAAGCAGTTGGTAAGATCTTTCCTCCTGTTAAGGGCAAGCAGCTGGAAAGTAAGGTCACAGCTCATCAACAAATGGCTTTGCAATTCTTGAAGTTGACACAAAAACGAAGACTCACTGATGAATAGCCTGCAGAAATCGTGTGACATTCACACTTTGTCGTTCATCCAATAACTGCCAAACAACCAAAGGATGTAAAATAAACCAACACCTATAATACAGTGGCTTCGGAAAGCCTTCCTCAATTTTCCGATGTAATACAAGAGTGTTGTTCGTAAAAGGACAGTAAAAGCTCACCCTTCTGCAAGCCCGCACAATGTCTGAATCAGAGTTTAGCAAATCCTGCAATAGCACCGCAATGAATCAAGCCAGTAGCATTTTGGTTCAACTTTCAATGACAATCCAAGCTAAAGGCATTTCACTTCAACATTTAACGACAATCCAAAGCTCTTTCAGGGGCTGATGTCCCACGAGAACTAAACAACATTGACGAGTACACTAGAGAAACTCAGGGCCAATATAGTGACACAATTTTAAGCTATGAGACTTTTTACATGTCACAAATTCCCCTGTATGTCCAGATGGACACGCGAACATGGGCATGATGGCCTCATCACAAAGAGAGCACGCCTGGACAAGGCTACAGCTGCATCTATTGGTGCATTTGCATCCAACACTGGGACCACCCTTTCTACCATGCTAACCAAGGTAACCCAGATATACAACCCAAGACTTGCATTGGCAACATTGAACATGAAAGTGGTTGAGAGGAGTCTGCCTCTAGATTCGCAGTTTGACATATCATTGCAGCATTGGACATGGAATATGAATGGGAGGGCAGCTCTATATTGGCAGTTTGACATGTCATTTCGCCAAGGGCAAGATATGGAATGTGGTTGAGCCCTCTGGCCTCCATAATGGGAGTTTGACATGTCAATTCATCAAGGGTATTGGACATAGAATGTGGTTGAGAGAGGCGGGTCTCAGAATGTGGTTGAGAGAGGCGGGTCTCTGTGTTAGCAGTTGTGACTTGGCGTTCAGAAAAAGGGCAGTGGACACTGACTCAGGAATTTGCCTCAACATTGACAATTCCACACGTAATTACAGCAAGTGCACAGAGGGTATTTGAGTGGGGTCTGCACCTCTAATGCCAATCGATAAATCACATTCATTAATTTAATTGATCCCTCTACACTAAATAGTTTAGAAGTATGAAAGAAATACAATAGGCACATGTTGCAGAAGCAGAATGACTGTAAGAAGAAATACTACCAGCCTTCACAAACAAGTCAAATGATTGAAGTCTTATACACATCTTTGGGATGTGCCTTGAAATTTTGAATCCAAGTTACCTGGCTGAAATATCGCCCAAGAAGAGTTTCCTTGACCATGTTGCACATCCCATAAAAGTATAAAAGGTTCACCATCAACTGTGACCAGATCCTACACAATTCAGGGCAAGTTCCGGAAAAGACATGGGCAATGGTATTTGCAAGAAATAAACTCTAACCTTGTTAAAGAACCATTCAGACCAGCTTGGTGCTCGGCAAAGGGGAGAAATCAAAATCAAGCCAAGAACTCTCTCCCTGTGTTTCATCTGTATGGAGAGCAAAACAGATTCAACCTACGTTGGAGAATAATCATCATTGTCAAAACTAGCAGAGTGTACATTACAGATGCTTACAGCAAAAAGCGTGAGGATGTATGCCCCAGCCATGACACCCATACAAATGGCATCCTGCAAGCTGTTTCAGGACGAGTGCATTGGCCTATTTAGTTAGGCAGTTCACATGGAAAAAAAGCACCAGAGGAGCTATGAAAATTTCTGCAGCAATTCGAGAAGACCAGCAATGTTAAGAGGGATTTTACCCGAAGTAATCAAGAACTTCACCAACTTGATTGGCTAAGTCATCAGGGCTTAAGTTAGGCTGACCAGAAGTTAAAGCTGCAGCCCCCAGCTATACACAACAGAAATCCGTACTGAGCAGTGTTCTTAATAATTGGAACATTAACAGAAGTATTGAAGCCCCTGAGGGTCTTTTGGAGGCCATAGCACTGAGCAGTGTTCTTAATAATTGGAAAATTAACAGAAGTATTGAAGCCCAGGGTCTTTTGGAGGCCATAGCATTAAAGCAACATGCACGTTGAAATGTGAGAAAAGTTACGTGCATATTGAAATGTGAGACTACAAGCATCCAACATACGTAAGAAGAATACCTCATGGCCAGGAGCATCTATGTGATAGATGCAAAAATTATGGAACAGGAGGGATGCTGCTTCAGGACAGAAGAATAACCCTTGGAAACACGACATATCTGCACAAGGAGGCATAGACAACATGAATATAAAAGCTAAGAATGATTCCCACAAGCTATTGTCGGATTTCTCACAATTCAAGGCAATGTCGGGATAAGTTACGAGGGCTGGCTTCCTCTGATCTCCGCAGACAAACACTGAAAGAGGACCAAAGCTGGTCTTCACAACATATTCCTGCAGAATATCAAGATAAGAGAAACACCGCAGTCATTAACTGGCTGAGAGAAACAATTCGTCGACAATTGAACCGCTCTGAGCAAAACTGCAATCACTCAGCAAGGAGAAAGCCTCGTCGTGTCATGCCTAGAAAAGGCAATCACGATCGACGAACACATGAGGGATAAATGGCGACAGAAGAACCACAGAAGTTCACGTTACCTCGTCGTGCCTGGCAAACTCGTGGACAGCGAGAAGGTCGGGAAGAAAAATGCGATCAAATCGTGTATAACAACGAACACATTGTCGAACAAGACGGCTACACATCGACAGATGAAAGGAAGGTGCACGTACCTGTCCACCCCAGGGTATTGTCTCTGCGTCTAAGGCGATTGCTATGTGCGGCTCCGACATCGTGAAGAAGAAACTGCTTCAAGCGAGAGCCACAGCCGCAGGATAATCAGGAGAAAAGGATTCCCGCCATGGCGAAGAAGAAGCTGCTCCGAGCCACCGTGCTGCAAAACCTAAAAAACTTGCAGAAGAAGGTGCTTGAAGAGAGCCGGGATGATCAGAAGAATAAGCATTTTGACATAGCCACCAGCCTGTGAAACCCTAGAGCCCGCAGAAGGAAACCATTAAGATCGCACGGCTGCGCGAAAATTTAGCTGGAGATGATGAGGCCCTTAAGGTTCAAGCCTCAAGGCGCCCCAGTACACCTGCCACGCTTGACACCATCCGTTTTCTGAAGAGCGGCATTGAGGGAAAGGCGGGCAGCGGCAGAATTCGTATTTGGCGACGGCGATGGCGATGGTGAAGAGAAGGAAGGGCTGTAAAAGATGATTTACGCCTGCATTGATGGCCGCTTGCGCGGAGTGTGTTTACTCGCGAGTGGAGTGGTGGCCTGCCTGGCACACAGGATTCTCTGTGCGGCAAACCCTAGGAAAAGCTGTGAAACCTGTTAATAGCTGGCTATGGCGCCACATTGCTGTAACTGCACACACAGGAAGGGTGTGTGGCTGGCATTGCCAGAGCGAGACTGCAGAGAGAGAGAGAGAGAGAGAATCTGAGAGTTGGGAAGAAGGTGAAGGGCATTGAATGGCCGTGCGCGTCCAAATGTAGCGGGAAAGCCGCCAAACTTGGGGATGGCTCCCTCTGTCAAAAAGCTGCTCTTCCGTGTTTATAAGGCTCCACGTAGGCGGGCTACACCGACAGAGTACTGCACAGAGTTCTGTCTATGACGTGTTATGTACATGACGTGTCTGGCTAATGCAGGACCTATATTGCCACCTCTGCTGAAAGAGTCTCACGTGTCTTTGTACACGTCATTCCAAAAATATGCCATGTCACATTTTTATATTTTGCCCTGTATGACAAGTCAGCTTAGTGCATGACGTGTCTTGCCATGCAACGTCACGTCGTCTCGTTATGACGTTTATAATGCCACGTCACGTCATTTCATGTCGACGTCCCATTGCCATGCGTGACACGTCTCCACGTCAGCTCAGAAATGTCACGTCTCCACGTCATTTTGTTATGACGTGTCAACCATATTTTGATGACCTATGGCTGGAAAAAAATGCTTTTTTTCAACCCTTAAAATTAAAGGCAATGAGTAGGCTTAACTGGAATTTAGACTCGAAAATCACTAGAAATCGTACAAATGAAGATGTGTAAATTTCAACCTTTACAATTTAAGGCAACATAACCGAGATTTCTAAATTGGGTTATGTAATCGCCATGTCAGCTCAACTGGCATGACGTGTCGTGCCATTCAATGTCACGATTCATTATAATGCCACGTCACGTAAAACTCTTGTCCACGTCTCTGCTTTAACGTGTCACACCCAGACCTTGCTGAGCTGTCCGTCGGGCTTGTCTCATAGCCAGGTCACATCAAAACCAGTCACTCAGCCGCCTGTTTCGAGTGGCACGTCGGAGCCGAGCCTTGCGGCGCAGCCATGGAAGTGGAAGCCATTTTTTTTTGACCAGCCACGCTGGCAGCAGAAAAAACATCTGCGGTTGACATTTTAGCCCGCTGCCCGTAAACCCTCATACTCTACAGCTGTGTTGGGGCCACTGCTGGACGGGCGCCCACACGGATGCCCGCCCGCCTCCGCCGCCGCGACGACGCAAAGGCCAGCAGCGTGTGAACTTCGAGAAGATGTGCAGTGTGTATTTGCGCATCACGATGGCTGGGTACCCAGGTTGGCCTCCCATTTCTTTCAAGTCTGTCCAGTACCGTATGTCCTGTTCACGGTACGTCTATATAGGGGGCCTAACAACAACTGATTATTGCGCTTTCTAATAATTTTTCGGTGCTGGCCCAAATGGAACACTATACATCAAATCATGTGACAAGTTGCAAGTCGTGGCCCACCACACCATTAAGCATTTCCCTTTGGCCAATATACTCTCATTTAGATTTGTAGCTCGTAACCCTACCTTCTCCGCCTGACCTTACACCAACCTTACGTCTGGCTTTGCTTGCTTGTCTTGTTTGGTAGTAGCTGTATATGTTTTCATATGACCAAAATTCTACTCATTCCTTTGGGCAACTTTCGGGAAAAGATAGGTTCTACTTAACCTAGCACTTCTTCAAATTTGTAGGAGGAGGAGAGGCATCCTCTTCAAAAATTTCGAGTTTCAATTTTATTTTGCAAAATTTATAGAGAAATGCCTTTTCAAAATGGTCAATTTCCTCTTCAAATTACAATGAGAAGGTTTTCAATCCGGCTCAATAAAATGTATCTCCCAAACACTGCCATGGGGCCTCGGCCCATGACAGGGAGACAAAATCAACTTGTGCTCGTGCTCGTATCTTAGTATAGGTGTGTGTATTATTAGTGTTCGAAAAAGAAAAGTATTTTCCCAAAAAGTTGAAAATTTTCATGTAAAAATTGTGAGATTAATTATAAAGGAAATTTTTGAAATCAGAAGGTTTTTGTTCTATAACTTCTCAAAATCTGGAAGTATTTGTACCTTCAAGTTTTATATTTGAAGGTATTTTTCAAAATACGCACGTGCAAACTACAGTAAACTCGGGTGTTTTTCGAACATTGGCACTCTGTAAATCCCTAGATGTTCATCTAATTAACATGAGGTGCCTACCTTTTTTGTTTTTTTTTATGGGAGGTTGGGGGGTTAAAGAGAGATATGGAAAAAAGAGAGAGAGGGGAGGGGGGGGATGCTAACATATTTACATTAACTCAAGGGTAAACATTGCATATTGATAGGGTGTACCTTTACGAAGGCCTTCCAAAGTGGTAATCCACTAGTGTTCCTAAACTCTAAGTATATGCTTGCACCAGCCACACTCCATCACTCTCCATCAACCAAAGTATGTTTGTTTTGTGATGTGTCTCAATTTACGAGAAAGAATAATCAAATGTTTCAAGGAAGTTTTCAAACAATTGATCATTGCTTTGGCATCATCATCAATGAAGGTTAAGCTTTACAACATGACAACAAATATTTAGGCAAGAGCAACACGACAACATTTTATAAAAATATCAAATTACAATATGGAAACTTAGAATTGATGTTTGGAAAGAACATTGAGTAGACCTACTAAAGTGATGAATTGGGGACTCCGTCAAAAACAGAGAAAGAATAATCAAATGTTTCAAGGAAGTTTTCAAACAATTGATCATCGCTTTGGCATCATCATCAATGAAGGTTAAGCTTTACAACATGAGAACAAATATTTAGGCAAGAGCAACACGACAACATTTTATAAAAATATCAAATTACAATATGGAAACTTAGAATTGATGTTTGGAAAGAACATTGAGTAGACCTACTAAAGTGATGAATTGGGGACTCCGTCAAAAACAATATATATTACAGATTTTATTTTCATTATTTAGTAGGTGTAAGGAGAATATAATCTTCAAAGTGGTAATGTCAAAAACAATATATATTACAGATTTTATTTTCATTATTTAGTAGGTGTAAGGAGACTATAATCTTCAAAGTGGTAATGTGAACATTAGCATGTATGGTTCAACAGTCAACGGCAACGAGTGTTGGGCATGTGTAAAAGCCATGGGAAAGGAGAGAGACAGAGACAGAGAGAGAGAGAGAGAGAGAGAGAGAGAGAGAGAGAGTTGCATATTAAAATTGTGTTTTTTTTCATTCTCTCACCATTTTTGTTTTGTTTTGGCAAGTTGTTTGCAAGCTAACGATGGACAGGTAGCAACTCCTCGGAAGTAAGTTGCCTGGCATTGGTGGAATGTTTTCGTTTGTGTTTGGGGTTGTTGTATTAGATTGCCATTTGTGGGGTTGTGTTTGGGGTTGTTGTATTAGATTGCCGTTTGTGGATGATGTCTACTAGAGAGAGGAGAGAGGTTGGAGGTGGTGCTATTAGAGAGAGGGGATCGGTGACTGTTTATGTCCCCTTTTGTTCACGGTGTCCGCCTCTCTGTTGTGGGTCCGGTTGGTCTGTGTGCGAACAAGGGCTGCGGGTTCGGTTGGTTTGTGTGCGAACAGTAATAATGTTGTGGGTTAAGGTTGCCAATATGTCATGTTTCTAAAGCAATACTTTTCTCTAAAGTTTTAGTATTCTGAAATGGTTTTAGTTTTTTGAAATGATTTAGTTATGTGAATGGCTAGTGTGTGTGTGTGTGTGTGTGTGTGTGTGTGTGTGTGTGAGAGAGAGAGAGAGAGAGAGAGAGAGCAGCCTTTTATTGTTTTTTAAAGACCCTTTAATATGAATAGTTAGTGAATAGTTTGTGTGTGTGTGTGTGTGTGTGTGTGTGTGTGTTGGTTGAGAGTTTTTTAAAATGTTTTGTTAATTTGAAATTGTGTGCGTGTGTGTGTGTGTGTGTGTGTGAGAGAGAGAGAGAGAGAGTGCAACCTTTTATTGTTTTTTAAAGACACTTTAATATGAATAGTTAGTGATGAATAGTTTGTGTGTGTGTATGTGTGCGTTGGTTGAGAGTTTTTTTTTATGTTAAAAGTTTATTAAAATGTTTTATTAATTTGAAATAGCGCACGCACGTACGTGTGTGTGTGTGTGTGTGTGTGTGTGTGAGAGAGAGAGAGAGAGAGAGAGAGAGAGAGAGTGTGTATGGGTGTGTGCATGTGTGTGTGTGTGGGGGTGGGTGTGTGTGAGATTTTTTTAAAATGTTAACTTTTTTTAAAAATGTTTTATTAATACACACACACACACACACTTTGAAACATGTGTGTGTGTGTGTGTGTGTGTGTGTGTGTGTGTGTGTGTGTGTGAGAGAGAGAGAGAGAGAGAGAGAGAGAGAGAGAGAGAGAGTGCAACCCTTTAATATTATTTTTCTTTTATTTAAGTGTGTGTGTGTGTGTTTGAGAGAGAGAGAGAGAAATGAAATGAAATGAAATTTTATTATTGTCTTCGAAGGACCATAATGGGTCGAACATACATGAATACATAAGTCGATGCGCTCAGGAGCCTCATCGAAAAGCATAATGAAACTGAAATGGTGAAACTAGAACTGAAACTGAAATGAAAATCAAAAAGCTATGCAACATGCTATAAGTGTACATCATGAGAAGCATGTCATGCCATATAGGTACTCATGAGGGCTGGGCCCCCTCATCAGGTGCACCATAATAGTAGAAGAAGTTGTGCCCCTCCACCTCTCCTCCTTGGATCAAGTGGATAATTTGGTCCTGAGAGAGAGAGAGAGAGAGAGAGAGAGAGAGAGAGAGAGATCAATTTCACTTTGTGTGTGTGTGTGTGTGTGGGTGTGCGTGTGGATGTGTGTGTGTATGTGTGTGTTTGTTTTTTAAAAATGATGAAAGTTTTTTAAAATGTTTTGTTAATTTGAAACAGCGTGTGTGTGTGTGTGTGTGTGTGTGTGTGTGAGAGAGAGAGAGAGAGAGAGAGAGAGAGAGAGAGAGATTGTGTGGTTGTTTGTGGGTGGGTGGGTGTGTGTGAGATTTTTTTTAATGTCGACTTTTTTTAAAAATATTTTATTAATACACACGCACACACACATTGAAAGAGTATGCGTGTGTGTGTGTGTGTGTGTGTGTGTGTGTGAGAGAGAGAGAGAGAGAGAGAGAGAGAGAGAGAGAGAGAGAGAGAGAGAGAGCAACCCTTTAATATTATTTTTCTTTTGTTTAAGTGTGTGTGTTTGAGAGAGAGAGAGAGAGAGAGATCAATTTCACTTTGTGAGTGTGTGTGTGTGTGGGTGTGCATGTGTGTGTGCGTTGGTTGAGAGATCATCTACAATGCGATCTAATCTACACATCAGATTGTGGCTATTGCAAGATACATGCTTAGAGACATTTAAAAAGGTTGTACTATGCTTTATATTTTCCATGCAAGTACCAATTAACATTTTTATATTGACCCCCTAAGGACTAAAGGAGTGTAGATGCACTTGAGATTTTTTTTAATGTTCAAAGTTTTGGTGCCATTTTTTTAATTTGGCTAGCGCATGTGTGTGGGTGTGCGTGTTGGATTCTTAAAAATGTTGAAAGTTTTTTAAAATATTTTATTAATTTGAAACAACACGTGTGTGTGTATGTGTGTGTGTGTGTTAGAGAGAGAGAGAGAGAGAGAGAGAGAGAGAGAGAGTGTGTGTGTGTGTGTTTGTGTGTGCGGGTGGCTGCGTGCGTGAGAGAGAAAGAGAGAGAATTATGTGCGTGTCTTGAGTTCGTGTGTTGGTTGACAGATTTTTTTAATAAATGTTGAAAGTTGTTTGTGCCAATTTTTTTATTTGGATAGTGTGTGTGGGTGTGCATGTGTATGTGTGTGTTGGATTTTTAAAAATGTTGAAAGTTTTTTAAAATGTTTATTAATTTGAAAAGCAAGTGTGTGTGGGTATGTGAGAGAGAAAGAGAGAATTATTTGCATGTCTTAAGTTTGTGTGTTAGTCGAGAGTTGTTTTTTTTATGTGTACTTAATTTTTTTTTTGAATGTGTAACTTTTTAACATTTTTTTAATGTTTTATTAATTTGAAATAGTATGTGTGTGTGTGTTTGTATGTGTGTGTGTGTGTGTTTGGGGTATGTGTGTGTGTGTGTGTGTGTATGAGAGAGAGAGAGAGAGAGAGAGAGAGAGAGAGAGAAATATTATACTTTTCGGAATAGGAAAAGTGTGTGGGGGGGTATGTGTGTGTGTGAGTGTGAGTAAGAGAAAGGTAGGGTTATTTTTGCGTGTCTTAAGTTTTTGTGTTCGTTGAGAGGATTTTTCATAAAAGGTTATGTAGGGATGTGATTTGAATGCCATGTATTTTGTATGTGTGTTAACTTTGTAAAATACATTCTGCCATATGTTTTGTATAGTAGGTTTATAAGAATCCAAGTTGCACTTACACCTAGGGGGAGTGGATTAGTGAGAGAAAATTTCTTACACACACACACACACACAGACCGAGAAAAGGGTGTGTACTTAAGTGTCTTTAATTAAACACACATGTACACACACAAAGAGTAAGCACCTAAATGTACAATTCCAAACACCCGTGTACACACACAATGTAGTTGCATTATTATTTTTGACACCCATACAACACATATATATAGTAGTTACAATTATGATTTATACACACACACACGCACTTAGTATTCATGTATCTACGTACTTATATAATTGTATGTATAATTGACAAAGATGGAAGAGGTGACTTGCATTTTTTTTTAGCACATGAGGAGCACTCTTTCCTTTGAGGAAAGGGTGAATTTGGTTGCAAAGTTTGAGGGTCGTTTTTTTCATAGTCCAAGTTGGTTTGGGCCATGGCCGATTCATGCAGTTAATTGGAACGATGTTTATCAAATTCCTATATGTTTAGATGTAGAAAAATTAGATGAAAATATTACACTCATGATAATTAAAGAAAGCCTAGGCTTGATTGATCGTTATGAAATAGACTATAATTTCCATTGTGAAATAGATCAAGTACGATAAGTATTTGATGAGGTTATTAAATGTATCCCAAAGCATAAACTCCTTCGAAAATAAATATGGTTGTGTTCTTCTTCAGTGACCATTGCTATTATATTGCTTTTGGTTTTTTTCATTCTTTCTTCCTGTCTCTAAATATAAAAAAGATCATGATTGTTGTTAATGTATAGTTTGATTATGTTTTATGCCGACGTTTCATAAAATATCTTGAAGTTGACCTATGACAATAATAAATTGTTGGATGCGATCTTCTTTAAGGAGATGCCACAATTGGGCTTTTTTGAATACCAGTGTAGCCCAAAATGGAAAGTTCTTGGGTTTGATGGGTGGGATGATATTAATCCTTGGTATATTTATATAATCTTAGACCCTTATAGGCTAGATGACAATCTCAAGCTCCTCTTAATCAAAGAGGCATTGGGATTACTAGATGGCTTTTACATTTGTGGGTAGTAGAATAGGAGCTTCAAGGAAAAGCGCTTTATTTTTAGGGAAATATTGAAGTGCATTCCGTTAAGGAAGTTGGTAAAGATAATGTAATAAGCTTTAAGATTATTGATGGATGGCTCTTCTCTCTCTCTCTCTCTCTCTCTCCCCCTTCTCTCTGTTTGATTGTCTGTCTCTCTATCTCATTTTCACACACACACACACATGAAATACACCAATAGTTATTCTTGCACTTTATTTTGTATTTGGTGTGAATTGTAGCTAGGACTGGGTAACAAAAATAGAGAGATTTTTTGGGCCTCTATGTGTGATTGCGTAGAAGCAAGCACAAGGATGATAGAATCAAAGTTGGTGCTTTCGAGTACAATTCTCTCTTCAACTTGAGGTTGGTTTTTTTATGCCATTTTTTGTCTCTATCTATTTTTATGTTTGTTGTCAATATGTGATGCATAGATAAAGGATTTTTTTTTGTTCGTATGTTTGGTAAGCTAGAGAGAGAGAGAGAGAGAGAGAGAGAGAGAGAGAGAGAGTGTGTGTGTGTGAGAGAGAGAGAGAGAGAGAGGAGTGTGCACATCAAAATACTCTTTTTAACTCTTTATATCTTATGAGTGTTTTATTATTGATAATTTGTACTACAAATGTTAGTATAATATTGATATGCTTGGTTGCCTAAGCTAGAAACATTTCATTTTTTAGATTACTGCCTTTGAGATTGTACAGAATATATGGATCTTTGAGAATATACAAACTATAGTAGCCTTGAAGAATATACGCATGCAGTAGTCTTATATTAACTAAGAAACGTTCTTAAAAAAGCAAAAAAAACCTTTTTATAGACAATTATATGTATCATTGTGTACTTTTTTTTTTGTTAAGGAGACATTTTCATGTATATAGTGTTGGTATATATGTAGGTTACTAGGGTTAGTTATATGTTGGCAAAGATACATAAAGATATTTGTAGAGCCTTAGATATTAATTTTTGATTTCAGAAAATGAAGATTCAAAATGATAACAACCACTCCAAAGCTATATTGGCTGTGAATGATTCTTCCAATGAAGAAATAGCTATGCGCATACAATTGATTAGCTCTGAAGCATTCGGTGAGAGATGTTCTTTGGTTTTTGTCACAACTAATCACATCACGCAAATCATCCTGGTCATTGAATAGCACATTATTATGCATCGGGAGATGAACATGTAACCTTTGTATATTAGGCTTTTCATTGTGCACATCATATTGATGTATGTGCCAGCATGACGTAGACATGTATCGTGCATCCAGATATTGACTAACCTTGTCAATAACCCCATGTGTGTCTTGCAACTCTATAGTAGCTCTATCATGTCCTTTGTATACATAGTTATATAAATACTTTACAGCTATAATGGTAGAGCATACTTCTATGTGTTAATATGGGCTTTGTACCTCATAGAGAGAAAAGGGTTATATGGAACAACCCATCGACTATCCACCCTATGATCCTTTACTTGGATGAAACTACCATCGTCTCATCGCATGTACACACACACACACACACACCCACCCACCTACCCACCCCATCAAATTTCTTTTTCCTTATAATCTCTTTAATATTATATACGCATTTCTTTTTCCTTATAATTTCTTTTTCCTTATAATTTCTTTTTTTGTCCCCTCTCTCTCTCTCTCTCTCTCTCTCTCTCTCCATCAAAATTTAAAAATTACAAAAAAAAGTGGAAAAGAAAGAAAAAAAGCCAAGCCCCATCCCAAGTGGTGAGCTCATCACTTGGGAAGGGGCTTGCGTTTTTATTTAGTTATTTACTCTCTCTCTCTCTCTCTGTGTGTGTGTGTGTGTGTGTGTGTGTGCGCTATTCACACATCAATTTTTTTTAAAAAAAATAAGAAAAAGTTGAAAAAGAGAGAAAAAACCCAAAGCTCCACCCTAAGTGGCGAGCTCGTCACTTGTTGGGATGTGATAGGGTTTTTCTTATAAAAAATTCTCTCTCTCTCTCTCTCTCTCTCTCTCTCTCTCTCTCTCTCTCTCTCTTCGATCATAAAATTCTAAAATTATAACAAAAGTGAAAATAAGAATAAAAACCTGAAGTCCCATCCCAAAAGTGTTGAGCTCACCACTTGGGATGGGGCATGGGTTTTCTCTCTCTCTCTCTCTCTCTCTCTCTCTCTCTCTCTCTCTCTCTACATAGAGATGTGTGTGTGTGAGAGAGAGAGAGAGAGTGCGCATCCCATCTCTCTCTCTCTCTCTCTCTCTCTCTCTCTCTCTCTCTATCTATTTATCTATCTATCTATTTATCTCTTTATGATCATGTGTTTCTTTCGACTGTGTTGGATGAGGGAGTAGATGCTTTGCACACACCTGTACACACAGACACACAGTCGTATCAAGCATAGAGGGCAAGAGAGAGAGACTAGACGTGATAGCTAGAAGTAATTGATGATAATGATACTTAATGTGTGGAGGAGTACAAAGTACTAGTAGCCCTAACCCTAGGGCTCACATGGCTAAGACACCCTAGCACACTTGAGTGTGTTCACACGGGAAAAAACCCCTACCAGCACAGGGTAAAAAGTGCCCGTGTGTAGGGATGTTCACAATAGGACTTCCAAGGCTAACAAACCCCCTGAAAGTAAATGGTGTGAACATGTACAGTATTAAATTTGCAGCAATGTGATGAGCTATGGTGGTTCAAATGCAAGAATCAACATAATTAGCATGTGATTAAGATGAGATTAGTGATAATGTAGGCATGGTACTCAAAAACTAGCAAATTCTCATCATTAGGCCAATGCCTCAATTTATAGGCTGTACATCCACAAGATGCCAAGCATCTAATCCCATTGATTTCTTCTTGATTTGTGCCACCTCCCCTACATATGGGGGCACCTTTTCCTAGAATCTTTCCACACCCCTATATTCACTCATGCTACCCTTGATTCTCTTATCAATAGATACCTCTCACCTTTTCACTGCTACTAACTCAATTACAGACTCCCTTTTACAGTCTCTTGCTAAGGGCTTGTTCCCGTACACACCCATTCAATTGCATATTTCAACATACAGGGTGTAGCAGACTACCCTGGTAGAGGTAATAAATTCAAAGCCTTGTAGAAAGCCTCAAACTTTTCCTTGGAAAGAAACTTGGTAAACCCATCTACCACATTGGCATGTTTAGACGCATAAGTCAAGGCCAGCTTTCCTACATGGAGCCTTTTCTTAACATAACGATAATGCACTTCAATGTGCTTTGTCGTCGCATGAAATATCAGATTTCGTACGACTGATAATGCGCTTTGACTATCAGTGAAAATGGTGGTAGAAGATGGCTGTTTAACACCAAGATCTGCCCCAACAGACGACGGAGCCATACATACTTCACAATAGTTGGGAATGCTGCCATGTATTCAGCTTCACAACTTCAGGTGCTTCTTACTGAGCCATGAAATACATGAACTTCCAAGAAGGAAACAGTCACCACTGAGATACCCTAGTGTCATAACATTTTGCCCAGTCACATAGTCAGTGTAGGCGGTCAAGCATAAAGAAAACACATTGTTGCTTCACTGCTTGCCTGTTGAGACAAGGACGGAATCAACAAAATAAGATGCATGTTGAGAGGCAGCGTGTGTCCAACCTGACGTCCGTGTAGGCAGCTTGATGTTTTTAGCGGAGCACGAATGGTTGCATCCTCTTCACTTAATTCATCACCCATGGCATCCTGATCAAAGTGTGGCCAATCTAGAGCAACGTGGGAAATTTGGGTTGTTGAATAGACTGGTTGTCAATAGAGCAGAAGGTTGATTCGGAGCCAAAGCGGGCTCATCTGATTCAGCACTAATACCAAATAATGGCATAATGAATGCTAATACATTAATGAAGGAACCTTAGTCAATGGTCAACCCCGACAAGGTGATAATCAGCAATGGAACCTTAGTCAATGGTCAACCCCGACAAGGTGATAATCAGCAATGGAAATAGGTTGATATAACAAATCTATCAAGTGGGGCAGTAAGGCATACATCTAGCCATTATTATGAGAGTGCAAGGCAACCTCTCAGCAACATCAAGTGCAGTGGTGTGTATGCAAAATAAAAGAGAGGTGTAATCCCACACAGATTGATGTAAAGAAACCTTGAATTATGCATAGTGACAAGGCAGCAACGCTGAAGACAATCTAATAGTCTAACACCATGAGCATACATGTAAATGAGCTGCAAGGGGAGGCAACTCAAACATGTAATACATATCAGCACAAGTAAGCATCACTGCATAAAGATATATTGCTAAGACATAACACAATTGAGAGGTCAAATGTGTAAGTGACCAAGGACATCACCAATAGTAATACACAACATGTGTCCCCCCTCAAAATGCAAAAGCCCCATAGAGACAATTGTGGTGACAAGTGCTATAAAGCATAAGCACTAGAGTATGGATCATGACCATAATCTATGACTGGCAGAGCAAAATCATGCAAGGAATTTGTATATTGACTAAGGCACAATTATGATGAGCCCAATTGGCCTCTTTCGCTGCATCAGATGAACCAACACCAGCTGACAATTCTGCATCTATATCAACGTACCAATCAATTCTGCCTCAATTGAAACACAATGTCAGGAGCTTGTGGTTGTTAGCATTTTCAGCCTTAGGGAAAAATTGAGGGAAAGCTGAAAAGGCATCCAATTTGGATTTCAGACCATACACCCAATAGAAATGGGTGTATTCATCAATGAAAGTCATAAAGTATGGATGTCCTACAAAAGATAATGCCCTCATAGGTCCACATAAATCACTATGTACAAGTTACAATGGTGGAGTAGCTTGCATAGTGCCATCTTTTAGAGAGTACTGATGATGGAGTAGCTTGCATAGTGCCATCTTTTAGAGAGTACTGATGATGCATCTTTCCCAATATCGCATACATGCTTTCTGTGGGAGCTGCATAGGTGGCAACTCCTAAACCATAGATTGAAGTTGTAACCACATAGGAGAAGTGAAGTTAAGGTGACCAAAATGAGCGTGCCGTAGCTCAATATCACACATAACGTGTGATGTGGAAGCAATCATAGCATCAGCATGAGAATCACTACTCCTGTCATACATGTCCAGCCTGTAAAGGCCTTTGTGCAATGTACCAGAAAGCAAAAGCGCATTGGAATTAGTTCTGTCATAAATGGAGTAGCAATTATCAAAAAATTGGTTTTTGAGGCCAGTTTTTGCAAGTGTGCTGAGATAGAAATTAGATTCTTGCGGATCCTAGGTACATACAAAGTGTTAGCAAGAGTATATGTGTCCCCACTACATGATGTTAGTTCCAAATTGCCAATGCCTTAATGGCATAGGATGCATTATTAACACACAAAAATGCACCACTTGACAGAGCATCTCTCAAGGTGGCAAATACCTTCTTGAAAGAAGTAATGTGCTTTGTAGCACCTAATCAAAGAAATAAATAGCATTTGATAATGATAAACAAGAAGCAGGTTGATTACTGCATGTGACTGTTAAGGCATAGTGATCATGTGCAAATTTTTTTTGTTAGGCATTGCCAAACAAGTCATTGGTGTTTTGGGGATGGTCATCGAGGGAGCTCAGTGGAGGGAGATTTTCTTGGCTACCCTCTCTCTTTACTTGAACACTCTCTCTCTAACTATTCTTACCACCATCTCCGCCCACCACCTCTCAGCCTAGCCCAGTCCCCTCCACCACCAACCCTGCTCCTCCCTTTCTCTCTCTATCTATTACCATCTTCTCTTCCTCTGCTCTCCTCTCTCCAACCATCTCACATCTTTCCATTGTCTCTCTCTCTCCAACCATCTCACATCTTTCCATTGTCTCTCTCTCTCTCTCTCTCTCTCTCTCTCTCTCTCTCTCTCCCCCTTGTCTCACTCTCCCCTCTCTCTCTTTTTCTCTCTCCTATGTCTTTCTCTTTGTGATCACTCTCTATCTACCATCCCTCTCTCTCTCTCTATCCTTATCTTTGCTCTTATCCTCCTCCTCTCTCTCTATCCATCTCTTTGCTCACTCTCTATATCCTCTCTCTCTCTCTCTCTCTCTCTCTCCCCCCCCCCCTTCTCTTTGCTCACTCTTGTCTATCCTCCCTCTCCCTCTCCCTCCCTCCCTCCCTCCCTCCCTCTCTCTCTCTATCCTTCTCTTGGCTCTCTCTCTCTCTCTCTCTCTCTCTCTCTCTCTCTCTCTCTCTCTCTCTCCATCTCTTTGGTCACTTTTCATATCCTTTTCTCTCTCTTTCTGTCCTTCTCTTTGCTCTCTCTCTCTCTCTCTCTCTCTCTCTCTCTCTCTCTCTCTCCATCTCTTTGGTCACTCTCTATATCCTTTTCTCTCTCTTTTTGTCCTTCTCTCTCTCTCTCTCTCTCTCTCTCTCTCTCTCTGTGTGTGTGTTCACACTCTCTATCCCCCCCCTCTCTCTCTCCTTCTCTTTGCTCACTCTCTCTATCCTCCCCCCCCCCCCCTCTCTCTCTCTCTCTCTCTCTCTCTCTCTCTCTCTCTCTTTTTGTCCTTCTCTTTGCTCTCTCTCTCTCTCTCTCTCTCTCTCTCTTTTTGTGTTCACTCTCTCTATCCCCCCCCTCTCTCTCTCCTTCTCTTTGCTCACTCTCTCTATCCTTCCCCCCCCCCTCTCTCTCTCTCTCTCTCTCTCTCTCCCCCCCCTTCTCTCTCTCTCTCTCTCTCTCTCTCTCTCTCTCTCCATCTCTTTGCTCACTCTCTATAGCCTCCTCTCTCTCTCTCTCTTTATGTCCTTGTCTTTGGCCCCCCCCTCTCTCTCTCTCTATCCTTCTCTTTTCTCACTCTCTCTATCGTCCTTCCCTCTCTCTCTCTCTCTCTCTCTCTATCCTTCTCTTTTCTCACTCTCTCTATCCTCCCTCCCTCCCTCTCTCTTTCTCTATCCTTTTCTTTGTTCACTCTCTATATCCTCCCTCTCCCTCTCTCTATATCCTTCTCATTGCTCAACACAGTACACTTATCTCATGTTTTGCATACAGATCCTTCGAGTCTACAAACTTAACACTACCTTATTCATCTAGACAATACAGAAAATGTCAATTCCTTATTGCTTTGTATGACATGTTGAGCACAAACATTGTTGAAATTGTCAATGATATCTTATTGCAAAACCCCAACATGCATTGCTCTCTCCCTCTCTCTCTTTTTTCATATGAAAAATAAGATCATGACATAATCATAAATAATTGTTAAACCCAATCACTTGGATATTCATAAACAAATATGTTCATTGCACTGCAATGACATCTTCATGAAGACACATCCTCTTTGGGATCAATACAAACCATGTTTATGCCTAATTCGTGTACTACCATAGTACAATCTCCATATTCTTCATAAATCTCTACTATCACTTGCCTTTCTTTTGCATATGATGCTTCAACAGGCTATCCCAAAAGTCATATCCACCTGCAAAGAAAACATTTCTCTTAATTTCACAAAAAATGTAACACTTAATTTGGAGAACTTATATGTTTATACCATACCTCGCTATGCTATCTCATTTGGGTGTCTTACCCAATGCATCATGGTGCAAGGATCAATGATATAATCAGGTGAAGAAGGTTATGCATGGTTTATTCCAAATATGGTCGTGAAGGTAGCAAGCGACGAGGTTATATGTCTACACAAGAGTATGAGATGAGTTATTCTAATAGAAAGTTATGTTCAATGGCAACCTCTATGGTTAGTGTTGCTTACCTATTGTCTAAATGCCTTTCCAATCTATGTTGTACACCGCACATTCACTAGGGTGTCTAAGGAGAAGCTACATTGCTCGACCTACGTTATAATGGTTGTCACTTGATATAGTACCAATGATAATAAAGGCTCATCTCCATCTACGTGGCATAGACATGAAACGTGAGAATTTTTATCCCAACATATACACAATAACACTTAAGGTCTTAATGATGTTATCAGGGTAGCCATAAATAGAACCTCTTGTGGGCAACCTCACTACAATACAATCACACAGTGTTTGTATTGACACCTTTAATATTAAAGGTCCGGTTTTCCTTTTTCATGATGTGCAACAAATCATAAAGACGTACTAGCTCCTCTGGACACTCCTGGTTCTGAATTTCACACCCTATCTTCAAAGGATCCCCAATAAATTCCCTCACGTTAGGAGAATCATGTCCTACTATAGCATGTTACATGATATAAAAGACACACACTAATTATCATTACATGATATAAAAGGCACATATTTACAATCCTTACAGATGTGTTCACAATTGATTAGTACACCTATTAGCATGGCGAGGCTTCTATAATAGTAGAGGAACTAGCACTTTGATGTTGCAACATGCTCAAAACACTGAGGACTACTATCGAGGGTGTACAATGAGACACTCCTACAAAGCATACATTTTGTAAGTATATGCACTACACATATACATTACCTTATCACTACTGAGTAAAATCATACCTGGAAAATTCATTTGGATTGGTGTCACAACACCAAGGTTAGGTGGATTATTATGTCACAATGGTGCATTTGGCACTTCACCTCTTGCTACCAAGCTTATCTAGATCTATAACTTATTCATCTATGTTAGTATTCCAACCCTATAATAATTAAACCCCTCACATCTTGCCAAGCATCTCTGGACGTAGAACTAAATCATGTATGTTAGTATCTGAACTATTTTATAATATAACTAATGAATCATGAGTTAAAGAGTGCCTTGCATGTGTTGCTGCATGACCCACTTTGTCAACTTTTGGGGTTGCCTCGCTATCCTCGGAATCGCTTTCTTCATACTCTGATGAAGAGACATCAGATTTATCTTCTTCCCCTTATGCCTTTGCTTTTTCTCTTTCTTCCTGGCATCCTTCTTGGACACATTTTCCCCTTCATCATCATTATCCTCTTCATCTTTCAAAAGATCTTTGCCCTTGTCTTGAACATGTGATTGGTCATATAGAATTCTAGTCTTCACAATAGAAATCATGATTCAAAAAGATATAAGAAACAATATTATAAAAGAACTAAAATATCTAATTGTATAGTACATACTATCTTTGATTGCTTTGATTTACAAGGCCCGACTATACATCTCCTTCTCGCTCTTGGGAAATTTACCATTTGGAAAGTTAAGGAAGAATAGGCATCTCTTGTATATCCATGCATCCCAAAGGTCTCGAAGTTACTGTTGCATATACATTTGCTCTCATGTTATGGTTTGCGCTAGTCATTTATGATGGCAGGCATAGCTATAATATATTTCTCGGCATGGCACTTATGAATCCATCTATATATAATTGTTTTCATTCAATCTACAAATATAAGATCACAATAAATTAGTAAGTAGGCTTTCTAGATTGTTTTCGTTCAGTCTACAAATATAAGATCACAATAAATTAGTAAGTAGGCTTTCTAGATTGTTTTATACCTGAAGACAACATGCTTGATAGCTTTGATGACAACAAGGTTTGAAGCTAGCACACCTTGTTTTTCAGGGACCCCACCATTTCCATTGCCCCAATGGGGCTGATGTAGGTTCATTTTCTCTATCTCCTCATCCCACAATCTTGTTATTAGAGAAGCATCGCAAGATGATATTAGTGCATGGGATGACATATGGCAAATGGAAAACGAGAAGTTCGAGAATGTGATCAAACACATTGAGTGGCCATTTATGACCAACAAGATGTTTTATGTGTGGAATGGCAATCATCGCATTGTGGCAAGGATGGAGGAGATTAGTAAATGTGAGTCATCACAAAGTGCTAACTTTTTGAACATGGTGTAAGTTTTTTAAAATAGTTTTGAGACTAATTAGATTCTCATTGAATATAGCATTCAAGAATGTTGTATCAAGACATCCATGTGTTGACGCCATGTTATCCTTTTATTGAATTCAATGAGGATAGCAAGGAGGAGGTTCTCACAATCATAGATCACTTAAATAGGTAAGGGAATGTACAAATTATGAGAATATATGTCTTAAATCTCTTTGACTTGGGAAGGTCCAAGTGCTATATGTCTTATCTTTCATTATAATTCATAATATTTTTTTGCCATATAATGAATGAAGTGGGATATGTTTCATCATCTCTTAACATGGACAAACTGTGCCTCATTAAGGCACTTGGATTAGCAAATAAAGAGACAATTATGAATCACACAAGAGCGATGAACAAGGCATGGATGGAGAAGCATGCCTCAATGTAGAAAAAAAGGGTCGCCATCCTAGTACAACTGTGAGCTATCAAAACTATCCCAAATAGTATTCTAGGTACAATCTTCTATCTTCTAACACCCTCAATATATGATTAACATTTACATATTGTCAAACCAATGTAGAACCCTGTGAATAATAGGATGAGTACCTCGCTTAGCTGCCCAAGATATTGACCCCCCTAGTAGATAGCTTGTGTACAAATAAGTTCGAAGGCAAATGGAGAACTGCATTTTATAAAGATGACAGAAAGTGGAGGCATGCTACTAGAGGGCTTGTGGTGATAGCAAACCCTACACAAGAAGAAGGTTTCTTTGAGTAAGAAAACTTACACTCTTCCCTCTTTGTCTTTTTGGTAAGCAACGGTATATTATGGTTTTAATGTTGCACTTTAATTTTGGTGTTGTGTTACAGACAACTAGGGCAGGTAAATTGGGATGAGAAACCTTATTGTTTTGACAGAGGATAGGTTGTATAGCTTAGCATCTAACTCATTGTTGAATGACTAGAAAGAAATGATTTTAGAAATTTTGATTGAGGGAGATTTGTAGAGGCTGAAGGACTTACAAATCCATAAAAGTAAGTTATAATTACTTCCCTTATTTTCTTGATATATACAAAGCATTGTATTTTGTATGAATACCAATTTCAATGGCAATGCAGTAGATGCAAGTTTATTCAGGGATTGGCTAAGAAGAGAATTCATAGGGCATGAGATTGAAGCACATGGTGTGGTCGTCTTGGAGAAATAATGGATAAGTACAAAATAGTGTAGAATTCCCTTGCCAGCTTCTTATACCTAGACTGAACTCTTTGTATAGAGGGGTTAGACACAAGTTTGCACAAGGGAATAGGTGGCAAAGGAGTGGATTTATTCATTTGCAATGTACACACACAGGTTATGCTTACCAGTTATAAAAATACCTTATACAAGATTTGGTAAAAAAGTGGATAACAATTACCTTTACTCTTTTAGACTATCTTGTAGGAGTTCGTCACACAAACGAGTTGTATGTGTGACCATGAAGTGGTCTTCATTCTTACCTTCTTTTTCAGTTCTTGTTGGAATTAGGGTTGCAGGAAAGCACACAAAAAAGGGGGAAAACAACTCCTAAAGAGGGAAAAAGTACCCCGATGGTCCTAAGTGTGTTCACACACATCACTGCCTATATATATGGCAACAAATCCCCCCTGGGAGTGATGGTGTGAAAAAAGAGAGTTGGCACTCATGTATAGGGAAGTGCCATGCCTGAAGTAGATCAGTCCACAAAGGGGAGCAGTCCACAAAGGGGAGCAAGCCCAAAGCTTTGCGGAAAGCTTCGAACTTCTCACGACGAGGAAGGGCCTTTGTGAAAAGATTGACGAGGTTGTCCTGTGTTGGCACATAGGCCAAGCTGATCTCTCCTGCTGAGAGTCTCTCCCTGACATAGTGATAATGCACCTCAATGTGCTTTGTGCGAGCATGAAAAATTGGGTTTCTCGCAACTGCCAATGCGCTCTGACTGTCAGTGTAGATAGAGGTGGCAGACTCCTGTCCAACACCCAAGTCACCCCCATAAGCCGTCTGAGCCACACACACTCAACCATAGCTGTGAAAACTGCCCTGTACTCAGCTTCAGAACTAGAAGTGGCCATAGTAGGTTGCTTCTTGCTCAACCAAGATATACATGAGCTATCGAGCATGAAACAAAAACCACTTGTGGACACTCTTGTGTCATAGCAACCAGCCCAATCTGAGTCCAAAAAAGTATGTAAATCTGGTAGCAACGATCCCCCCTTGGGATAAAATAACCCAAGATGTATGGTGCCACTCAAGTAGCGAAAGATGCGTTTAACTGTCTTCCAATGCTGAGACCCTGGGCTATGCATAAACTTGCTCACCTGTGAGACTACAAACTGAATGTTCGGCCTCGTTATGCATACATAAATGAGGCAACCAACAGCTGTTTGATAGAGTGTGACATCAAAGTGATCTCCAGCATCATGAAGACTCAACTTCAAACCTGTCTCCATTGGAGTAGCAATAGGCTTGCAGTCTTCAAGGCCAAATCTCCGCAATAATGTCTCAATATACTTTATCTGACACAAAGCAATACCTCCATCACACTGCTTAAATTGTATCCCCAAATAATGATGCAAATGCCCCAAATCTGACATCTCAAAAGAGGCATTCAAATCAGCCTTAAAATCAGCAATATGACTCTCATTTGGTCTTGTGATGAGCAGCATTTCTATAACTATGCCAGTCTCTAGAATGGCTGTCACACAACCTATCATCCCACTGGCCGCATATCACCCATGATCTCACCAACCATGCCAGTGGTGTAAGTGTGGGGCCTATCCCCCAGGCGGGTCATCAGTGTCCACCGCCTCACTAGATGAGCTCGATATCTCAACACGTTAGTCCCAGCATGCATGTATGGGCATGCCTCGGCATGATGGGTTTTATGTTCTTTTAACCATGTGCCATGGGTTGGCAGGTGAAAAAAAAAGTGACAGGGTCCTGTTGAAAAGTCAGCCCCTCCACGTGTACTAAAGACAACGGGAGGGGCTTGGGATCTATCTTCAGTCGTGGTGGCTGAGCAATGTCTAAGTGTGTTAAAATTATTCCTTTTTTAGGCTTAATATATGCAGTATAAAATATAGCTAAAATATGAGTGCTAACTACACGGGTTACGTGTCCCGCTTATTCACTGTTCCACCACTATGCTCTACGTGTGTGGCTGGTGGATAAAGGCGAGAGTCACCTGATATCTCAACATTGGTTGGATTCCTCCTTTTTGGACTTTAAAGGCATGTGCTTGAATAAGATACATAAGCTAATTTCTACTCTTGGTGTGTCTCGCTTATTCACTATGCACTATGCTCTACCTATGTGGCTGGTGGATAAAGGTGAGAGTCACCTAATATCTCAACATTGGTTGGATTCCTCCTTTTTTTTGCCTTTAAAGCCATGTACTTGAATAAGATACTTTCTACTCTCGGTGTGTCCCACTTATTCATTGTGCACTATGCTCTATCTATGTGGCTGGTGGATAAAGGTGAGAGTCACCTGATATTCAACATTGTTGGATTCCTCCTTTTTTGCCTTTAAATCCATGTGCTTAAATAAGACACATAAGCTTATTTCTATTTTCAGTGTGTCTCACTTATTCACTATGCACTATGCTCTACCTATGTGGCCGGATAAAGGCGAGAGTCACCTGATATCTCAACATTGGTTGGATTCCTTATTTTTTGCCTTTAAAACCATGTGCTTGAATAAGATACATAAGCTTATTTCTATTCTCGGTGGTTGCAAATAATATCCTAGCCATAGTATCTTGGTTGAACCTATCTAAGGTCTATTGTTAGCGGATGTTATCTCCGGGTGTTATTTCCGGGTCCGGATGTTGTTCTTGGACCGGATGTTGTTCCCGGATGTTCCCGCTTACGTAATTCCACTCCGGAATTACGTAGTCTATCCGCCGATAATCTCCGGTATCTCCCGTAGTCACTGGGAGCGAGAGGAGGAGTTTTCTACATCGGCTTTGCGTGTTCCGGAAATCTGTTCCGAAGTCACGTATTTCCATTCCCGTGGGTTTTGGGAGTGAGTGAGGGTTGTTTTGTGGCTGTGCCCGGCCTCGTGAGGTTGTCTGCCTGTTTTTGTGCCCAGTCGAGGCTTGTAGTATGCACTCAAGTAGTTATGTCCGTCCAAGTTAGTCTAAGTCGGAAAAGAGTGACTTTAATTGAGTAAATCAATTAAGTCGTATCCGACTAAGGTAGTCGGGCAAAGGTGAGTCTGTGAGTACTTAAGCAAAGGCTACGTACTCACATTTGTAATGCAGTGTACAATGAGGAGTGTGCGTTTCCCTCCAGTGCAATCCAGAGTGCAGGTGTTGGCCTTCTACGCGCGTTGTCTCTCTCCAGGTGAGTGTACCTATGCATTTACCTTCAGTGCTGACTCTTCTATACACTCTCTGGCTATCTCGTGCACACACACACACACTCCTGTGTACTCCAGCTTGTCTCTGGTGCTCTCTGGAAGCCTCTTCATCAGCGTTTCCATCTGTGGGCTGATTCGGAGGACTTCGCACATCTGTTCTCAGCCAGCTACAGTCTCTGTGGGCTGACCACACTTCCGGGATAGCCCACCTACACTTGTAGGTTTCTTTCCGGAGCCTGTGTCTCCGCTTCGGGTGAGTTGTAGTGTTCCGGGGTCTTCCCGATACTTTGTTTCATCACTCCGAAGGTTTCTTGCATCGCTCACACTCCGTATACGCTCCGTTCGTTGTTCTTCGTGTTCGGTCTTCTTCTCACATGTCAGTTTTCTCCCGCATCTTCCGCTGCCTCCTCTGACATGGTATCAGAGCCGTGGTGATTTCTACTTCGGCTGAGATTTTCCTCGAAGTTTGGGGCTGATTTGGTTGCGTTTTTTCTTGAGTTTCGGAGCGGATTTGGTGGAGCTACACTTGGTTGCGTTTTTGTGGAAGTTCGGCGCTGTTTTGGACTTGATTTATCAAGCGATCCGGAGCCATGTCGACTACATCGGATAATGCCTTGCCACCCGCCGCTCGTCTTGAAGAAGAAGACGATGTTCGAAGCTTTTATGATACATTTCTTGAAAAGACGGAGCAGAAGATTCCATCTCTCCCTCTCATCCCACGAGAGTCTCACCTTATTGGCGTGAAGAACTACCGGATTTGGAAGGAGCGGATGCTTTCGGTTCTAGACTCCTACGAGTTACAGGATTTTGTTTTGGATTCCATCCCGGAGCCGGATAAGGTGGATCCGAATCGTCACTACATCTGGAGCCGCATTAATGGTAAGGTGAGATCCTTCATTATCAACAACTGTAAGGATGAAGCTCTCTAGTCAGTTCTTACCATCAAGAATGCGAAGGAGATGTGGGACAAGCTTGCCGCGAATCACGATCGCGTCACCCCCATGAAAAGAGTTGCATGGGAGATTCAACTTCGATTGCTGGATCCTGCAAAGTCAAGTAGCATGCGAGATCACATCAACAAGATGGAGATTCTCCACAACCTGATTGTGCAGGCTGGAGGACAGCATTCGGATGAGGACATGGCGATCACTTTGCTTTCGCAGTTGCCGGCAAGCTATTCCATATTTTTCACCTCTCTGATCACTTCTGGGAGGTTGACCATGATCACTTGGGACGAGCTTGTTCCCCAAGTTTTGGATCAAGAAGATCGCAATGATTCTGTGCGCCAGGGAGGATTACAAGGAAGGGCAGCATCCGTTACCACTGAGGCTCTCTCGGTCCAGCCTTCTCGACCACCTCAGCGACCTCGATCCGGCCCCGGTAATCAAAGCTCCAACGCTCCTCGACAGGCTGTTCCTCGAGCGACTCCACCTCCAGCCTCAGTCTCTCCTCCATCCCAGACTCACGCTGATGCTTTGCGGCGCAACGGTATTGCAATAATTGCAGACAGAAAGGCCATTATTGGAGGAAGTGTCCGCAGAGGTGTTTCGGGAGCGTCTTCTTCCAACATCGCTACTCCAGTTACTCCACAGAGCTCATCTCCGGCATTTCTTGGAGAGGTTACATGTCTTAAGACAAATGCTACTCTGGAGACTCTTGCTCTTTCCCAGTGAGAGTGGATTATCGACAGTGGTGCCGCGTTGCATATGACTCCATCCCGTCTCATGACCTAAAGGATTTCAGGGCCAAGAATGGAGACATTAGTTTTGGCGACAAGTCAGTGGTCCCTATACTCAGTGAGGGGACCATGGATCTCATTCCCGACAGGAGAGGAGGTGTTCACTCCTCTCGTGTTATCTATTGCCCTCAGCTTGGTTACCACCTCCTCTTCGTATCAGAGATTTGCAAGCTTGGCAAGCAGGTATTGTTTGATGAAACTTTTGTTTCTATCCGGGATAAGATTTCCGGTGAGGAAGTCAGAGGGGGCTTCCCATCCAATGGGTTGTACAAGCTCCACGCTCTCACTTCTATCGTAGGGAATGCGGGTGACCTGTGGCACTATCGGTTTGGTCACTTGCATGGTGATGCTCTTCGTCAGGCTTTCACTCAGCAGATGGTGGGTGGTCTCCCCGATGTGAAGCCTCCCGAAGGTTAGTGTGTTCCTTGCATCAAGGGGAAGCAGCATAGGGAAGCCTTTCCTAGGAAGGCTTCCAGACGAGCTACTACTTCTTTGGAGTCGGTCCATACAGACTTATGTGGTCCGATGTCAGTGGATTCTCTTGGTGGCTCTAAGTATTTCATGCTGATTGTTGATGATTACAGCAAGTTCATGTGGGTTTACTTCCTCACTCGTAAATCCGACATGTTGGGTACTTTCATTTCTTGGCGTATTTCTGCAGAGAAAGAGTCCGGAAATGTTCTGAAGGCGGTTCGAAGTGATCATGGTTCAGAATTTACTTCGCATGGTTTTGTTGATTTTTGCGCAGAGTTTGGTATTCGGCAAGAGCTTGCCAATGTTGGCACTCCGTCCGAGAATGGTGTTGTCGAGCGGTATGTGAGGGAGAGAGATATTTTGTGTAATCTAATTCTAAGTTATATTATTTGTTTTATGTTCATGTTACTTTAGTGATGCCACGATTAGGATCTAGTAGTGCACCTGTTATGGGTTCCACTCCCATACCAGTCACACCAGCAGCACCACCACCACCCTAGCTAGATTGAGCATTCAGAAATGGAGAAGATAAAGAGAGAGTTGTAGAGAGATTGGGGGTAGAAACAGAGAGAATCACAATATCAGATTATTAGGTCCCAATAACCCTCAAAGGGCCCCCATCATTTTTGGTGTATTTGTTTATTTATTGTAATGAGATGTAATTTAAAGTACTAATTAACTTATTGGCTATGTATGCCTTGACATACTTGACAAATTTGACTTAACACATTTCCCTGCGACTTAGGCAAGGACCTAACCCAAAATAGGGCTTCTTTAGATATCCGATCAAATAGTCTAAGAAGTGCTCGAATGACCCATAGACAACAAAATACAACTTGTCACTTGAGACCCTAGACCTAGATGGTTCTTGGAAAAACATCCCTAGAATAGGTCTCACAACATGCTCAAAACCCATCAAAAAGGTGATTTTCATGTTGTATATGTAATAGTATGTCTACATGGCACCCTAGGATGGTGATGCACATGATAATGAATAAGGCCTATAATCACTCTACCCTAAAGTTTTTGTTCTCATCAAGTGAAGTCTCATATGCTTTAATGGAAAGATGAACATACAAGCCTACACTGTCATCTTCATCAAGTACTTTAGTATCTTCCTCAGCTTATGGTAAGTCATCCTCAATGTCATGTAGTTCTCTAGGTAGGCCTATGTCTTCATCAGCTACAATAAATTTTTCATTGACGTCGAGAGGTTCCAGATCCACATCCAAGATATGTTCCTCTCTCTTGTTGTTATCTTGTTCTATAATCTCATTCCCTTTTGGTTGGCCTTTCTTGAAATACGTGCTTAGCACGAGGTGATACATGGATAACATACAACCATTATTCATCGTGGATCATCACCTTCCCCCTGAGTGATGTGGGCAGTAGGGGGTGTTGAAAGGGGTTTTGATAGGGAGGATTGTAGGTGTTCTAGCATAGCAGATCATACGAGGAGGAGTGTTAGATTAGTTATAGCTAGTTATAGCTTATTTTGGTTGTGCTCCTCCATCTCGAGAGTTTTTGTACTCTGATTTTTTATGATGATCATCAAAGTTTTTATACATGGCCATGGATCCATGTTATAGTACTTGTACGTATACAATTTTGTTTTTGGTCACCTAGCCCCATTGATGGATATTGTATGCTTTATTATCACTTTAATATACACAGTTAGTGTGATATTTGGTCTATATATTTTTTTAATTCTTTTGTTAAAGCTCTATATTCTATCATTTGTATTAACAAACTCTTATCAAATAAAAGCTTATATTCACTTGTTATTGATCTTATAAAACCAAGTAAATTCTTGATATTATTAAGAAAGATAAGCCAACCCACCCTAAAAAGGAACCATAGATGAGAGCTGAGCACCATGCATCTGTTTGAGTGTTAGAGCCAAGCACCATTCTGAGTTGTGTGTGTGTGTGTGTGTGTGTGTGTGTGTGAGAGAGAGAGAGAGAGAGAGAGAGAGAGAGAGAGAGAGAGAGAGAGGAGAATGAAAGGGGTGTGTGTGCGCGCGCGCGCGTGTGTGTGTATGAGAGAGAGAGAGAGAGAGAGAGAGAGAGAGAGAGAGAGAGAGAGAGAGAGAGAGAGAGAGAGAGAGAGAGAGAGATACAAATCATGATGCAAGATATAAAAATAGTGTATAATATGTAATGTGTTGCATAGCAACAGTTTATTTTTCTATACGATCAAAAAATAACATTTTATTAATAAGTTTGTCAACCTTTAAGTGTTTCTTACTTAGTGATACAAAGTCTATCACTAAGAAGGTTGTTATGTGACATGTCCAATGTGACATTCTTAGCAACATTTATTAGGGGGCATAGTAACATTGAAAATGTTGCTATGAGCCCCTCAACCTTGTAGTATCTCCTCCTCTTCCAACTCTTGGTCTTGCCCACTTCGATGACTGGATGTGGAATAAGCAATGTGAATTGATGTAGAAGAATGTGGAACAATGTGGAAAGATGAGAGTTTTTTAGAAACTGTATTTATGAAACCTGTTTTTAAATGACTATTTTATGTCAAGAATGCTAGGGAAGCATTTTGACCATCTTGTGAATGAGGTTGTCGAGACCTAAGTGATAAAATTGCAACAACTGACGGAGAGTCAATGGAGGACGTCTCGCGTAGCAAGGTTGGCTGAGGTCTTGACCAACCTTGGTTTGTTTTAAATGGTGAGCTTCTAGTATGGTGGATGAGGGACCAAGGAAGCGGCCTATGAATGAAGCGCTAGGTGACCTGCGAAAGGAGCCTAGAGGATGCTGACCATACGGTGCTCGGGCTCTGGATCATTGAAGATACCCACGCGTGCATCGAGGAAAAAAATGAAACAAGGAGTTAGAGTTGTTTTCTGAATACGGGCATGGATCTAGTTGATTGGCCTTGCTGGTCCTCAAACAGATGAGTCCATGGCTCTTTTATATGGATCTGTTGGTTGATCTTGCTAATCTTCAATGAAGAGTCCATCTGGATTTTCTTAGGTGATTATATTTTTGGGTATTATGAGCTAGGAACTATTGAAAAGGCCCCTGAGTGAACAAGAGGTGAGCATTCTGGTTGCCAATGATGCCATAGGTACACCGATGAAGGAAGGATTGGAAATTAGAATTCAAGCTGGATATTTAGGAGGATTATGATCAATGATATTATGGTTTCATTAAAAGATTGTTTTAAAGATAGCTGAATCTGTGAAACAGGCCATTGGGTGTATAAGTGGTGTGACTATCTTGAAGTTTGCTTGAAGCGCCGGCTAGGGGGCCTGGGAACTCCTTTCCCTTGGTACCCGAGGCAAAACCTAACCAAATTTCTAAATGGATTGTAAGATTTCTCTCTCCAACTTTTGAGGTGTGCAGGTGTAAGAACCTCCCCTTCTGATCTTATAATTATTTCCCTCTCTGAAATAAAAGAAAGATCTTGTTTTACCCTATTTTAGCCTAGAGAGAGAAAATGTCTAGAGGGAGGTAATTCAAAATTGAGATATTTTTGGATATAAAAATCCTCCTAGTGTCTAAAATGGTTTCCCCTAAGATAGATATTCAAAAAGAAATTTTCAATGTGCAATTGGAATAAATTGAAATCAGGAAAAAAGGACCTTAGCCTAAGGGTCCAGATTTTCTCAAACTTTTGAATTAAGGTTCCTACGGACCAATTAGATTAATCCAAATGTAGGGAGGAGATAAATGGAAGAATAAAAGAAAATCCCCCAAAAATGAGTAAATGCTCACATAAGATGAAGAGTTGACTAAGGACAAGGTTATTAGTTAAAAAAGAAGAGATATTTAGAAGAAATGATGCATTTTTGACACCTCAGTGGTGTGGGGACTTTCCCTCATGAAGGAGGCACCTATTTCACATGTGTGGTTGAGTTTTAAACTCACAAATAATGAGATAGTTTCATCTCTCCTCTCTCCTGCTTCAACTAGATCCAAAAAGTAAGCTAAACTGACCTAAAAATGGTCAAAAGTTCACCAAATTGATCTGGAAAATTCTAGAATCAATTTGCTTGGTTAGAGGCTCACTTTTTCCTATAAATGAAGCCTCCCCCTTTGTAAATGGATAATAGTGTTTTATGCACTGTTACTCTACTCCTTTCTCAGAGACAAAAACAATGAATTCATTTGTTTTTGACCATTTCCTCTTCAAAAGAATTGGTGGCCACTCTTGTTACAAACAAGAGTAGATCCCTCAAACCATCAAGCCAAAGGAAAGCTCACAAAACTCCTAGTAAGTTAGAAATTCTACTTTTTCTTATTCTATTTTATGGTTTTCTGATTTTTGCTTTCTTTAAAATGAAAATGGATGTTATGCCTTGCTGGAAAGGCTTTCCCCCTTCTCTTCATTATTGAATTCAGCCTTTCTTTATCCTAGATGTGTAATCAAATTGATGGAATTAAACTTTTCATATTGTTTACTCTTAATAAAGTGAAAATCGATTAGATTAGAACGATTTAAACCATCTTGGATAATTTCTAGTAAAATTTAGAGTGAAAAAACTGAAAAATGGTCAGCCATACAAAGGAGGTTATGGCAAAGTTTTCTTAAATTTGGTGAAGTAAGTTTTATCTTTTTATTATTCAAAAAGAGTAATCCCCACTGCTTGTGTATTCTAAAAGTGTTATTTTTATTCTATGCATAGAAAAATACATATTAGAAATATTTTTATTATAAAAGTGTTATTTTTATTAGAATTAATTTCTATGCATAGAAAGATGCATATTGGGAATATTTTGATAATAAAAGTGTTACTTTCATTAAAATTTATTTTTATGCATAAATAGATGCATAAAAGAATTTTTTTATTATAAAAGTGTTACTTTCATTAAAATTGAATTTATGCATAAATAGATGCATAAAAGAATTTTTTTTATTATAAAAGCGTTACTTTCATCAAATTTTGATTTTATGCATGGAAAGATGCATAAAGAAATTTTTTTTTATTTCAAAAGATTTATTCTCATTAATTTTATTTTTATGCATAGAAAGATGCATAAAGATTTTTTTTTATTTCAAAAGAGTTATTCTCATTAATTTTGATTTTATGCATAGAAAGATGCATAAAGAAATTTATTTTTATTTCAAAAGAGTTATTCTCATTAGTTTTGATTTTGTGCATAGAAATATGCATAAAGAAATTTATTTTTATTTCAAAAGAGTTATTCTCATTAAAATTGAATTTATGCATAGAAAGATGCATAAAAGATTTATTTTTATTTCGAAAGTGTTATTCTCCTTATAATTGAATTTATGCATAAATAGATGCATAAACGGATTTTTATAAAAGTGTTATTTTCCACTGAAGTTGTTCTTATGCATAAATAGATGCGTAAAGAATCTTTATATCAAAAATAAGAATTCTCTTACATTTTATAAATAGATGTGATATGAATCAGATAAATGAGAATGAATAGAGAATGGATGTGATGAGAATAGAAGTGATGAGAATGAGAGGTAAATAGATGTGATGAGATGTGATGTGAATCAGATAAATGTGAATGAATAGATGAGATGTGATGTCATGTGAATCAGGATGTAAATGAATGATATAGGATGTGAATGAATGTGTTAGCATGTGAATCAGGATGTGAATGAATGTGTTAGCATGTGAATCAGGATGTGAATGAATGATATAAGATGTGAATGAATGTGATAGCATGTGAATCAGGATGTGAATGAATGATAAGGGATGTGAATGAATATGATGGCATGTGAATCGGGATGTGAATGGATGATAAGGGATGTGAATGGATGTGATGTCATGTGAATCAGGATATAAATGAATGATATAGGATGTGAATGAATGTGTTAACATGGGAATCGGGCTATGAATGAATGATATAGGATGTGAATCGGGATGTGAATGAATGATAAGGGATTTGAATGGATGTGATGTGATGTGAATCGGATAAATGTGAATGAATAGATGAGATGTGATGTCATGTGAATGAGGATGTAAATGAATGATATAGGATGTGAATGAATGTGTTAGCATGTGAATCAGGATGTGAATGAATGATATAGGATGTGAATGAATGTGATAGCATATGAATCGGGATGTGAATGAATGATAAGGGATGTGAATGGATGTCATGTGATGTGAATCACGATGTGAATGAACAATAAGGGACGTGAATGAATGTGTTAGCATGTGAATCGGGATGTGAATGAATGAGATGTGATGTGAAATGGATGTGATAAGATGCGATGTAAACTGGATAGATGTTAATGTATATGAAGTGATGAGATGTATGGGTAGATGCAAGTGGATGAGATCTGATGAGGATAAATGAGGAAATAAGTGATGAGATAGAAAAAGATGTGATTAGATGAGAATGGGAATACTTTATGAAATGAACGTGGATTGATGTGGGTTGATGTGTGGATAATGTGGATTGACATGAATGGATGTATGGATGATGTGGATTGATGTGTGGATAATGTGGATTGATGTGGATGGATGTATGGATGATGTGGATTGATGTGGATGAATGTATGGAAGATGTGGATAGATGTGTGGATAATGTGGATTGATGTGGATGGATGTATGGATGATGTGGATTGATGTGGATGGATGTATGGATGATGTGGGTTGATGTGTGGATAATGTGGATTGACGTGAATGGATGTATGGATGATGTGGATTGATGTGTGGATAATGTGGATTGATATGGATGGATGTATGGATGATGTGGATTGACGTGTGGATTGATGTGGATGGATGTATGGAAGATGTGGATGGATGTGTGGATAATGTGGATTGATGTGGATGGATGTATGGATGATGTGGATTGATATGGATGGATGTATGGATGATGTGGATTGATGTGGATGATGTGGATGGATGTATGGATGATGTGGATTGATGTGGATAATGTGGATGGATGTGTGGATGATGTGTGGATAATGTGGATTGACGTGAATGGATGTATGGATGATGTGGATTGATGTGTGGATAATGTGGATTGATGTGGATGGATGTATGGATGATGTGGATTGATGTGGATGGTGTTGAAATATATGGATGATGTGGATTGACGTGTGGATTGATGTGGATGTGGATGATGTGGATTGACGTGTGGATTGATGTGGATGGTGTTGAAATATACAAGTGAATAGGGTATGTGCAGGAACAAGCCCTTGGCTAGAGGCTGTAAAAGAGAATCTGTAAATGTGAGAGAACCTGTGAAAAGGTGAGAAGATTCTATTGGGAGAGAATAAAGGGTAGCATGAGGAGATTTAGGAGGTGTGGAGATATTCTGGGAGACGTGGAGAGAATCAAGCAAAAGAGGTGGAGTGAATCAAGGAGAAATCAGTGGGATTAGATGCTTGGATGTAAACTCTATAAATTGAGGCATTGGCCTAATGAGAACTTGCTAGTTTTTTATTATCCATGCCTACATTAAGCTATCACTTAATTACTCACTAATCACATGTTAATTATCATCTAATCTCTTTATTAATTATGTTGATTCTAGCATTTGATCCACCATAGCTCATCACATTGCTGCGATTTTAACATGGTATCAGAGCCTAGCCTAGAATCCATCAATTTGTGAGCCCATTATCTTGCTAATCACTTGGCTAATTAAGATTAGTAGAAAATTAATATTTTCACCTCTTTTTCAACTAACCTCTGCACCCCCAGCCAGTGGAGGAGCTCCCTCTCCTTGTAGGCTCAACATTAGCTCAAATGCTTCTAGCCCAACATAGCTAACTTAGTTGTGCTCCAGCCCATCAAGTCAGCACGCAGCAAACCGCCGATCACAGCTCATGATTTTCGCAGATTTGCAGGCGCCATTTTTTCTGAGGAAAAATGAGATCTTGTCTTCTCCAGTTGCAATGGGTCTAATTCTTCTTAGCCCCAGGGGTTTTCAAGAATACTCTACAAGCTGGTGAAGTCAGAATTTGATTTGATCAAGTCTACAATGAGATCCAAGCTCTTCATCAAATCTGCAGGTGACTTTGGTAAAACAGAGATTAAGCATTCAATGTTTGGTCAGATCTTGTGTTTCTTGGCTTAATCCTCTACTAGACTAATTGCTATTAATATCCTTGAAAGGATTTGAGCTCATTTGAACTCTAAGGCCTCCGATGTGGGCTCCCCTCATACTCTGTTTTCTGTACACAAAACAAAGGATTAATTTGCTATCAGTGATTAATCAGTGCTAATCACTATATTTTGGTGCAATTGAGGGTTCAGATTAACCATTAGGTATTCGATACAGATTCCTATAACTTCATATTGCAATTCGGAGATGGTTTGATACTCCAACCATTCCGTACAAATTGGTTACCCTTGATTTAATATAATTTCTGATGATTTTATGCTGATAAATCTGTTGTAATCATTTCCTAAACACCAGATTGAGTTGTAAAAGGGTAGACACTGCCCTTGAATCTTGAAATTGGATCAAGAGGTAAGACCCCCTTCACATCATCATGAGTACAGTACAAGAAATAGCCAAATTTAATGGGGAGCAGTTTTACACATGGCAGACAAAAACCATGTATCTACTCATGAGGAAAAATCTGTGGGGGCTAGTTAAGGGAAGAGATGAATGCCCAGAGGTGAGAGGGGAAAAGGAGTGGAAGAGCAGGAATGAAAAAGCATTGGGACTTATTGCACTCAGTTTAAATGATGAAATCATTCATCACATCACAGGGATACAATGGGCAAAAGATGCATGGGATGAACTCAATAAATTATTTGGCACACAAGCTAAAAATTCAAAGATAAATCTGTTAATGCAATTCTACAAATTGGATATGAAGGAAAGTGAACCTTTAATCACACACTTGAACAAATATAAAAGCATTAAGCAACAACAACTGGCAGCTATTGGCAAAAAGCTAGAAGATGATGAGGCACTAGCAACTGAAATTCGTAAATTGGTAATTGGGTCTTCAGATGGAAGTACCGCAATTGTATGGAATCCCTGACTTGATTGAGGCCTAGACATGATGGTATTTACTTTATAGTTCCAAGGACCGTGACTACCCGTATATACCGAGGGTATAACTACATCTCTTTACTAGCAGTATATCGAGTAAATCTAAGACTTGAAATTATGAGTATTAATACTATCCAGTGACAATGAATTCGAATGTGGTTGATATGATTTTAAATTCTGGTTGAGAAATGATGAGTTGATTTGGATTCTGATTGAAAAATGAAGATTCATGAATTTTGGTTGAAATGTAATAAACTAAGCCAAACCACAATGAGGATGAATGGGACGAGTCCCTGTGATAATGTTCTCGTTAGCTGGAATGACGTTAATGACTTCAGCAAATCACTATGAGATTAGTGGATTGTGCTGGCAGATTGCTACTATTAACACTTGACCCAGTGGATCAAGTTAAGGGATGTTAAATTAAAAATCTGTATAATTGAAAATTTCCATGAAGGACTGTTCAGATAGAAATTTTGGTCTAATGGACCATTATTGTGATAAGGAATGAATGTTACGATGTGAGTGAATTATTATCTGATGATGAGTTTTGCATAAGGGATCTTTATCCTAGGATTCTGTTGGGTTCACCAGACTATAAGGAACCCCAGAATCAGTTGGATCTTAAGGAAAAGAGTTCTCCTCTAATTTTGCGAGATGAGGACATCTCGCGTTTTTTAAGTGGGAAAGGATGTAAGATTCCTCCCTCCGTCTTTTGAGGTGTGCAGGTGTAAGAACCTCCCCTTCTGATCTTATAATTATTCCCCTCTTTGAAATAAAAGAAAGATCCTGTTTTATCCTGTTTTGGCCTAGAGAGAGAAAATGTCTAGAGGGAGGTAATTCAAAATTGAGATATTTTTGGATATAAAAATCCTCCTAGTATCTAAAATGGTTTCCCTTGAAACAGATATTCAAAAAGAAATTTCCAATGTGCAATTGGAATAAATTGAAATAAGGTAAAAAGGACCTTAGCCTAAGGGTCCAGATTTTCTGAAACTTTTAAATTAAGGTTCCTATGGACCAATTAGATTAATCCAAATGTAGAGAGGAGATAAATGGAAGAATAAAAGAAAATCCCCCAAAAATGAGTAAATGCTCACATAAGATGAAGAGTTGACTAAGGACAAGGTTATTAGTTAAAAAAGAAGAGATATTTAGAAGAAATGATGCATTTTTGACACCTCGGTGTGGGGACTTCCCCTCATGAAGGAGGCACCTATTTCACATATGTGGTTGAGTTTTAAACTCACAAATAATGAGATATTTTTATCTCTCCTTTCTCCTGCTTCAACTAGATCCAAAAAGTAAGCTAAACTGACCTAAAAATGGTCAAAAATTCACCAAATTGATCTGGAAAATTCTAGAATCAATTTGCTTGGTTAGAGGCTCACTTTTTCCTATAAATGAAGCCTCCCCCTTTGTAAATGGATAATAGTGTTTTATGCACTGTTACTCTACTCCTTCCCAGAGACAAAAACAGTGAATTCATTTGTTTTTGACCATTTCCTCTTCAAAAGAATTGGTGGCCACTCTTGTTACAAACAAGAGTAGATCCCTCAAACCATCAAGCCAAAGGAAAGCTCACAAAACTCCTAGTAAGTTAGAAATTCTACTTTTTCTTATTCTATTTTATGGTTTTCTGATTTTTGCTTTCTTTAAAATGAAAATGGATGTTATGCCTTGCTGGAAAGGCTTTCCCCCTTCTCTTCATTATTGAATTCAGCCTTTCTTTATCCTAGATGTAAACTTTTCATATTGTTTACTCTTAATAAAGTGAAAATCGATTAGATTAGAATGATTTAAACCATCTTGGATAATTTCTAGTAAAATTTAGAGTGAAAAAACTGAAAAATGGTCAGCCATACAAAGGAGGTTATGGCAAAGTTTTCTTAAATTTGGTGAAGTAAGTTTTATCTTTTTATTATTCAAAAAGAGTAATCCCCACTGCTTGTGTATTCTAAAAGTGTTATTTTTATTCTATGCATAGAAAAATGCATATTAGAAATATTTTTATTATAAAAGTGTTATTTTCATTAGAATTAATTTCTATGCATAGAAAGATGCATATTGGGAATATTTTGATAATAAAAGTGTTACTTTCATCAAAATTGATTTTTATGCATAAAAGAATTTTTTTAATATAAAAGTGTTACTTTCATTAAAATTGAATTTATGCATAAAAGAATTTTTTTAATTATAAAAGAGTTACTTTCATCAAATTTTGATTTTATGCATAGAAAGATGCATAAAGAAATTTATTTTTATTTCAAAAGAGTTATTCTCATTAATTTTATTTTTATGCAAAGAAAGATGCATAAAGAATTTTTTTTAATTAAAAGAGTTATTCTCATTAAGGATGTGAATGAATGTGTTAGCATGTGAATCAGGATGTGAATGAATGATATAGGATGTGAATGAATGTGATAGCATGTGAATCGGGATGTGAATAAATGATAAGGGACGTGAATGAATGTGATAGCATGTGAATCGGGATGTGAATGAATGATAAATGAATGTAATAGCATGTGAATCGGGATGTGAATGAATGATAATGGATGTGAATGGATGTCATGTGATGTGAATCGGGATGTGAATGAACGATAAGGGACGTGAATGAATGTGTTAGCATGTGAATCGGGATGTGAATGAATGAGATGTGATGTGAAATAGATGTGATAAGATGCGATGTAAACTAGATAGATGTTAATGTATGTGAAGTGATGAGATGTATGGGTAGATGCAAGTGGATGAGATCTGATGAGGATAAATGAGGAAATAAGTGATGAGATAGAAAAAGATGTGATTAGATGAGAATGGGAATACTTATGAAATGAATGTGGATTGATGTGGGTTGATGTGTGGATAATGTGGATTGACGTGAATGGATGTATGGATAATGTGGATTGATGTGAATGGATGTATGGATGATGTGGATTGATGTGTGGATAATGTGGATTGATGTGGATGGATGTATGGATGATGTGGATTGATGTGGACGAATGTATGGAAGATGTGGATGGATGTGTGGATAATGTGGATTGATGTGGATGGATGTATGGATGATGTGGATTGACGTGTGGATTGATGTGGATGGATGTATGGAAGATGTGGATGGATGTGTGGATAATGTGGATTGATGTGGATGGATGTGTGGATGATGTGGATTGATGTGGATGGATGTATGGATGATGTGGGTTGATGTGTGGTGGATGATGTGGATTGACGTGAATGGATGTATGGATGATGTGGATTGATGTGTTGATAATGTGGATTGATGTGGATGGATGTATGGATGATGTGGATTAACATGTGGATTGATGTGGATGGATGTATGGAAGATGTAGATGGATGTGTGGATAATGTGGATGGATGCATGGATGATGTGGATTGATGTGGATGATGTGGATGATGTGGATGGATGTATGGATGATGTAGATTGATGTGGATGATGTGGACGGATGTATGGATGATGTGAGTTGATGTGTGGATAATGTGGATTGACGTAAATGGATGTATGGATGATGTGGATTGATGTGTGGATAATCTGGATTGATGTGGATGGATGTATGGATGATGTGGATTGACGTGTGGATTGATGTGGATGGATGTATGGAAGATGGTGATGGATGTGTGGATAATGTGGATTGATGTGGATGGATGTATGGATGATGTGGATTGATGTGGATAGATGTATGGATGATGTGGATTGATGTGTGGATGATGCGATTGGATGTGATTTGATATGGGAATGATGTGATGTGATAGGGATCGATGAAGGAAAAAAATTGTGGGAAGATGAGAAAAGATGGGGACTAATGTGAAAGGATGTGGAGTGATGAGAAAAGATGGAAATATTGTTGGAACTGTATTTGTATGTGAAATCTGTTTTTAAATGACTGTTTTATGTCAAGAATACTGGGGAAGCATTTTGATCATCTTGTGAATGAGGTCGTGGAGACCTATCTGTTAAAGTTGCAATTGCTGGACAGAGAGTCAACAGAGGACATCTCGCATAGCAAGGTCGTCGGCCGAGGTCTTGACCAGCCTCGGTTTGATTTAAATGGTGAGCTTCCGGTACAGTGGATGAGGGACCAAAGGGCCTATGAGTGAAGCGCTAGGTGACCTGCGAAAGATCCTAGAGGGTGCTGACCATATGGTGCTGATCATATGGTGCTCGGGCTCTGGGTCACCGAAGATACCCACACGTACGTCGGGGAAGATATTGGAACAAGGAGTAAGAGTTGTTTTTTGAATTCGGGCATGGATCTGGTTGATTGACCTTGCTGGTCCTCAACGGATAAGTCCATGGCTCTTTTATATGGATCTGTTGGTTGATCTTGCTGATCTTCAACGGAGACTCCATTTTTGTTAAAGTGAATACTTGCCGGTTACTATGAGCTAGGAACTATCGAAAAGGCCCCTGAGTGGACAGGGGGTGAGTGTTCTGGTTGCCAATGATGCCATAGGTACACCGATGAAGGAATGTTTGGAAATAAGGATTCAACTGAATAATTAGAGGATTATGATCAGTGACACTATGGTTTCATTAAATGATTGTTTTCAAGACTTGAATCTGTGAAAAAGGCGATTTGATATTGGGTGTGTAAGTGGTGTGACTAGTTTTAAGTTTGCATGAATATCCGGCTAGAGGGCCTGGGAACTCTTTTCCCTGGTACCCGGGACAACCTAACCAAATTCCCAATTGGATCCCATCACTACAGTGGTTGGACGGTTGGCTAACCCATGGGACTGGATGGGGTTAGGTTGGACTGATGGATCCCTAAATTGAGACTCAATTCTGTTCTGGTGCGATAGATGAAGTAAATCCCGGACAAAAATTGAGACTCAATTCTGTTCTGGTGCGATAGATGAAGTAAATCCCGGACAAAAATTATTCTATGGAAAAGAATCAATGGCTGTGCCTCTCAATGAGGAAAAAAGAATTGGTCTCTATGATCCAAGTATAATACTTTTCCCTGATCTAACTATGGGACTTACGGGTTTGGTCAGATCAGTTCAGTTAGTTAAGGCTTTTGACTACGTTAGAGAAAAGTTATCTTGGAGGAATCGCCCGTGCTTTCCGGGCAAGGGAAGTTTTTCCGGGTTTGGTTTTGGATGAACCGATGGATTAGTCTCTTGTCCGAATATCCGTGGGTGAGGCCCCGATTGTGGGACCCTACCCCGTGCAAGAAGTGCTACTTTCGCTGCTGCTAGCACCCCTGAATTCGTTGCACGGTGGGAATAGGGACGTGGTACCCAGAGCAAAACCTAACCAAATTTTTAAATGGATCCTATCACTACAGTGGGTGGGCGGATGGCTAACCTATGGGATTGGATGGGGTTAGGCTGGACTGATGGATCCCTAAAATGAGACTCAATTTTGTTAAGTTACGATAGTTGAAGTAAATCCCAGATAACCCTTGTTCTATGGAAAAGAATCAACGGTTGTGCCTCTTGATGTAGGAAAAAAGAGTTGGACTCTATGATCTAAGTTCAAGTCTCTTCCTTGATCTGACCATGAGACTTACGAGTTCGATCGGATCAGTTTGGTAAGTGATGACCTTGACTACGTTAGAAAAAAATATCCTAGAGGAATCGCCTATGTCTGCTGGGCGAGGGAAGTTTTTCTGGATTCAATTTTTTTGGAAGAACCGAGGGATTAGTCTCTTGTCCAGATATCCGTGGGCGAGGCCCCAAGAGAGAGGCTTTGCCCTATGCAAGAAGTGCTACTTCCGCTGTTAGACCTCGGAATTCGTTGCGCTAAGGGGACAGGGATCTTTCATTCTAAGTCCAAGGTGGAAAACAAGCCAAAGATCCCAACAAATGAAGGCCACCAAGGGTGTTAGTAAAGAAAGGGCAATGCTTCTCACCCCTAGTTGTAACCCGAGTCTCCTAGAGTGTAAAAAATCAAGACAAAGCCAACATTGTAGCTCATAGACCAACCTAGACAAACCACTCCAACCATATGAGTATGGAGTGTATTATAGTTCAATGCATGTTAGGTGTGTTAGACCCTCATCACATTGAGGGGAGGTGTTGAGAAATGCAATGTGTGAGGATGCAACATGTGTGGAGCAAGGGAAGGAGCATGCATATTAGAAAGAGAAATATACTACGGGTCTAATGTCAAAGGTTGATTTGTATGTTAATTTGTAAAAGGTGAAGTCATATGCCAAAAAGGTAGCACATGAAAAGTGCAAGGAGACACATGTAGTGTTAGCATTTATTGACACATGGAAGGCACAAAGGGTGCACACAAAATATGAATTGGAGCACCATGAGAGCTATTAAATAATGTACTTGGATAAAGCTAATGAGATGAGGCTATTTGTTTTTCTGTGATTCTATTGTATTAATTAGTAATCTTTAATTAAGTATTAATTACTATTATTCTCCTAAATTTTGAGTCTTATCACTTGCTATGAGCCCCTACATCCATGTCTTTTTATAATAACTAGTCTCTCCAAGAGCTAACCCAACTAACACCCATATAGCTAACATTTCTAACCTTGTAGAACCAGAACCACAGATGCCCAAGCCCACCAGTTCTCAACAATTGCAATGTTTTCATAAATGGGGGTGAGTGCCAAAAGAAATACTCAAGGCACAAGGTTACTATGAAGGGTAAAAGAAAATCTAGAAAAAGGTATAGCCTATGCCAGAACAACCATGCCACAAGCTTAAAGAGAATGTGGGGGAGAGGGAGAGCTTCAAACCATAGCAAGCAAACACACACACACAAGAGAGGGCAAGACACAAGAGAGATATGGATAGCCGAATTTTCTTCTATCCTCTTCTTCTCTACTCAACCAGCATAACATAAAGATAAGAGTACACACTATATGGGTTAGTACTCAACTACTACAACATACAAGGGTCGGTCTATAATGTGAACCCAAATAAATGAGCTGGCGCTATAACTATGCTAGTCTCAAGTAATCCAAAATGGCTGTCACACAGCCTGTCATTCCACTGGCCGCATATCACCCATAATCTCACCAACCATGCCAGTGGTGTAGATGTGCGGAAGCTATCACCGAGGTGGGTCATCAATGTTTGCCATAGCACTAGTTAAGCTCAATATCTCAACACTCCCCCTCGAGCTTAACTCCACACACTGCACTCCAAGTAAGCTCCTAAACCTGTGGAGCTTCTCTGTGCCCCATGCCTTCGTGAAGCTATCAGCCACCTAATCCTCTATGCTAACATATACCAAATCTACATCTCCTACTAGAACCTTCTCCCTCAAAAAGTGAATGCACCTCAATGTGCTTCGTTCTAGCATGATAAACTGGGCTACTGGCCAACTGTATGCTACTCATGTTGTCACAATATATGACAAGTGCCCTATCCACGGGCTCTCCCATGTCACCAAGTAGCTTTTGAAACTAAGCTACCTCACAAGCTGCCATAGCAGCATCCTTATACTTTGTCTCTGTACTCGACAAGGCAATTGTTGTCTATTTCTTACTGCTCCAACTCATAGTAGCACTCCCAAATGAGAACATAAAACCACTGGTAGATCTCTTGTCTGTAATACTACTAGCCCAATCAGCATCTGTGTACCAACCTCATAAAAAGTCCTTAATCAACTGTGGACTTTATGTACCTGAGGATCCATCTAGCCTCATCCAAGTGTGGCTTCCTAGACTCACAAGTCCAACAGCATAGCTCAAGTCTGGCCTTGTAATGGTCATGTAGATCAAACTACCCACTATTCGCCTGTACGTAGTGGGGTCCTTCAAAATCTCACTTGTATCTACAGAAAGCTTTGTGTTCTCCTCTAATGGCACTAAAATAGGCTTACAGCCTATCATACCATACTTGGAAAACATGTCCAAGCCATACTGCCTCTGTAATAGCAAAATTCCATGAGGTGATCTCACCACCTCGATGCCCAAGAAATACCACAGCTCACCCAAATCCTTCATCTCAAACTTCTGCTTCAAAAGCATCCTGACATCATGTATGCTTGCATCACTATCACTAGTGATAAGCAAGTCATCCACATAGATGACTAATAGCATGATCCCTATATCTGTCTTTTTCACATATAGTGAAAAATCTGCATTGGATATCTAAAATCCAATGGTAACAAGATACTCCCCGATCTTGTTTGACCATGCTCTGGGTGCCTGCTTCAGCCATACAAGGCTTTGCGTAACCTGCTTATAAAATCTGGATGTGCATCACTCTCATAACCTGGTGGCTGCATTATGTACACTTCTTCTTGCAAATCACCATCCAAGAAAGCATTCTTTACATCCATATGATGTAAAGACCAACTCTTCGCCTGCAGCCATAGCAATGATAACTCTTACGGTTGCCATTCTTGCAACCGGGCTGAATGTCTCCTCATAGTCTATTCCATAAGTCTGCGTATAGCCCTTGACAACCAATGTTGCCTTGTACCTAGTCACTAAACCATCAACATTGTTCTTGACTTTATACACCCACTTACATCCAATTGCCTTCTTTTCCTTAGGCAAAGGCACTAACTCCCATGTTGCATTTTCATCCAATGCTACCATCTTCTCATCCATGGCATCTTCCCATTTCGTATTTCCAAATGCCTGCTCAAAGCAAGTGGGCTCAACCTCCTGTATTGCTTTTACCATGTAATCATAATGATGCGTTGTATATCCATCATATCTCAACCTGTCAACAAGGTATCTAGCCCTTGTAGATCTGCGTACACTTGGATCACTACCAAGTGTTCTCAAAACAACCCTAGTTCTCCTTACACCCCAGGAGAAACCACATATGGAATGCTAAGCTCCTCATAAAGGCTCTGCTCAGAGACACTAGAGTCACCATCCACATATGAGTGACCTACTGACAGATCAGGCACAAGATTGATCTACCTTTTCCTTCCCTTTCCGTGATACATGTGTACCTGCATCATTCCTCAACCTGCCTGACCATGGGCTAACATTGGATCCACTACTCGAGGACTCCCCAGGTCCACTTAGCACCTGTGATTGCTGCTCTACATGTGGTGCAACATTAGCACTTCTTACATCTGCATCTTTTGTTGCCTTCACTACTGGTGTATACCAGCTACTCATCTCATCGAAGACAACATCTCTTCTTACTCGCATCTCACGAGTGGTAGGGTTATAGCATCTATAACCTTTTTGCTCTATAGCATAACCAATGAAGATGCATTTCTCTGCCTTTGGATCCAACTTTGTTCTCACTTCATCAGGAACATGTACATATGCAATACACCCAAACACTTTCAAGTGAGACACATCCGGTCTTATGCTTGTAAACTTATGTTTAGGAGTCATACCATGAATAGCTGTTGTGCAGCAGGTAACCTGTTCATAATGTACATAGCAGTTGCTATTGCTTCTACCCAAAAGTAATGTGGCATTCTCTTTTTAGCCATTAAGGCACGTGCCACTTCTACAATGTGCACGTTTTTCCTTTTCGCAACACCATTCTGTGTTGCGGAGTGTACCTGCACGTAAATTGCCTCTTGATTCCCTGCTTTCTCAAGAAATCACCGAACTCATTGGAGAAATATTCTCCCCCACCATCTGATCTTAGGCATTTTATTTATGCCTTTTTCCTCTCAACAAAGGCTTTAAATCTCTGAAAGTGAGCAAACACCTCACTTTTCTCCTTCATGAAATAAACCCACACTTTCCTAGTGTGGTCATCAATGAATATAACATAGTACCTATGTGAGATCCCATTGCCCCCTCTACACACCTGATTCTCGGTAGCTAGTAGCGGAGCAGCTCCCTCATGCGCCGGGCAGGTTTTCCCACTTGGGGCCTCACCATCGAATGTCTGGGCAGCAGAGACTAAGCTGGTGGTCATTTCGAAAATCGAAACCAGGAAAATTTCCCATGCCCAGAAAACGGGGACGATTCCACCATTTTTATTTTCTTAACGAATTTTTCTAGCGAAGTCAAGATACTAAACTAACCTTCATCTGATTAAACCAGATAGAAGGAAAACTATTACAGACTTATCTTGAAGGAATCAACGCTTTTTTCCTAATTGAATCAAGCACAACTGTTGATCTATTCATTAGAGAAGTCTTCAAGCTTTTATTTAATTACTCGAGTTCTAAGCGTATTCCTATTAATCAATTTTATTATTAAAACTCTACTGATTCCAACCTAACCCCATTCGGGAACCACTGGAATTAGTAGAACCAGACAAGTACTCACCCACCCATGAATGCCTTTCTTAACTTTTGCTTTAGAATACAGATATGCACACACTCCTCTTTAAACTTTAACTTATAAAACAATCCATTGACAAACAATTATTGGTTATAGATGTCATAACTCAAAATTTCAATTCAATCCTTGTTTCTCACAAAACAGTATCACTCTGGACTCTCCGTTGAGACTAGCAGGTCAACAACGAGATCCAGTAACAGATTACAATAATTTTCTTGTCATCATACATATATATATCTTCCACGACATATGCATGGGTGTCCTAAGCACCGCGAGACCGTGCATCGCCTGGTCAGAACCCTCCAAGATCCTCCTTAGGTGTCTTGGCACTTCACTCAGGGACCGCTTCGTCGGCCCTCGCCCATCGTACCGAAAGCACACCATTTTTCACCATACCCAGGTTGGTCAAGAGAGGTTTTTTCCGCGTGAGCCGTCCTTTGAACACTCCCTGCCAGCTGTTGCAACCGAACTTTCCAGCATTCTGGCGAGCGTAAGACAGTCCTTTAAGAAAACAGGGTTTCTATGCAAGTTTTCAGTTTTAATTTTCTTTTGAATACAATGGGTATATCTTAAATCCGTATCCCAATACTTCTAGATCACAGGTCTAAAATTCCAATGGAATTTTCTAAATTCTGTAACCTTGATCCTCAGATCAGAATCAAGGGTCTTAACTTGATTTCAGATTCAGTGGGTGATTTGAGTGAATTTTTCTGAATTGGTCACATCGTCTTTTCTTGAAATTGACGAAGGAGTTATGACTTGGTCATAGTCTGATTCAGGGTTTGAGTCTAGAAAGGTTCTCCCCTGAACTATGTTTCTCGTCGAAGGGTAATATTTCAATTACTACTTTACTGAATTTCATTCATTGAGTATTTGCTTAACTGAATTCAAAATTAATCACGAATTCCTATGAGGAATAAATTAATCATTGATCTAAAATTCCGACTTCGATAGTTTTCCTGAGTTTTCTCACTTTACCATCCTAGAGAATATGAAACGGTAGAATTTTCTCTCATAGAGTATTTACTCTTTTTACCAATATATTCATGGTATTTAAACATAGGATTAAAGAGAACTCTTATTTTGATATAAAAATTTTGTATGCATCTATTTATGCATAAAATCCAACTTCTATGGAAATAACACTTTTATATAAAAGAAAATCCTTTTATGCATCTATTAATGTAAAAAAATCAATTTTGATGAAAGTAACACTTTTATAATAAAAAAATCTTTTATGCATCATTTTATGCATGAAAATCAATATTGATGAAAGTAACACTTTTATAATTTTAAAAAAATTTTTTATGCATCATTTTATGCATGAAAATCAATATTGATGAAAGTAACACTTTTATAATTAAAAAAAATCTTTTATGCATCTATTTATACATAAAAATCAATTTTGATGAAAGTAACACTTTTATAATTTAAAAAAATTCTTTTATGCATCTATTTATGCATAAAAATCAATTTTGATGAAAGTAACACTTTTATAATTAAAAAAATCTTTTATGCATCTATTTATGCATAAAAATTAATTTTGATGAAAGTAATAATTTTATAATAAAAAAATTCTTTTATGCATCTCTTTATGCATAAAAATCAATTTTGATGAAAGTAATACTTTAAGAATAAAAAAAATTCTCCAATATCATAGAAATTAATTCTAAAGGAAATAACACTTTCATAATAAAAATATTTCTAATATGCATTTTTCTATGCATAGAATGAAAATAACACTTTTAGAATACACAAATGGTGGGGATTACTCTTTTTGAATAATAAAAGATAAAACTTATTTCATAAAATTTAATTTTTTTTTGCCATAACCTCCTTTGTATGGCTGACCATTTTTCAAATTTTTCTATCCTCAAGTTACTTAAAAATTATCCCAAATGGTTTAAAGCATTCTAAACTAATCAAATTCCACTTTTAAAAGAGAAACAATATGAAAAGTTTAATTCTAATAATTTGATTACTTATCTAGGATAAAGAAAGGATGAATTTAAGAATGAAGAGAGGGGGAAAGCCTTCCCAACAAGGCATAACATCATTTTTTATTTTAAAGAAAATAAAAATTAGAAAACCATTAAATGGAATAAAAAAAAGTAGGATTTCTAGCTTACATGAATTTTTGTGAGCTTTCCTTTGGCTTGATGGTTTGAGGGATCTACTCTTGTTTGCAACAAGAGTGGCCACCAATTCTTTTGAAGAGGGAAAGGTCAAAAACTAATGAATTATCAATAAATTCACTATTTCTGGCTCTGGGGTGGAGTAGAGTAACAGTGCATAAAACATTATTAAGCTTCTACAAAGGGGGAGGCTTCTATTTATAGGAAAAAGTGAGCTTCTAACCAAGTAAACTGATTCTAGAATTTTTCAGATCAATTTGGTCAATTTTTGATCTTTTTTGGGTCAGTTTAGCTTACTTTTTGGAACTAGACTTGAATTAGGAGAGAGGAGAGATGAAATATCTCAATATTTGAGAATTTAAAACTCCACCACACATGTGAAATAGGTGCCTCCTTCATGAGGGGGAATCCCCACTCTTGAGGTGTCAAAAATTTATTTTTTTAGTATTTCCTTTGGTCCTTAGTCCACTCTTCATCTTATGTGAGTATTTACTCATTTTTGGGAGGATTTTCTTTATTTCTTCAATTTATCTCCTCCATACATTTGGATGAATCTGATTGGTACCTCATAATCTTAATTTAAAATTTTTAAAAAATCTGGACCCTTAGGATAAGGCCTTTTGAATAGATTATAATTTATTTCTAATGCACCTTCTGAAAATATTTTTGAACTTCTATTTCGAGGAAATTTATTTTAATAAGATGAGATATTTTTTCATTTCAAAATATTTAAAAACTGAATCACCTCTCTCTAGAAGATTTTCTCTCTCTAGGCCAAAACAGGTAGAAACAAGATCTTTTATATTTCTGAAGAGGGATTTGATTACAAGGGAAGATACTAGACTTCTTGAGAGGCTAGGGAGGAATCTTACATTCTCTCCCACTTAAAAAACGCGAGATGTCCTCATCTCGCAAACTGGGGGTAATCCTGCAACAATTCGACTTCTTTCTCCCCGGCAGGTGGCATCTTCAAAAGGATAGATTTTCCATTTAACCAATAATTCTCTCAGAATTCTATTCCTGAGAACCTTTTCTCGAACATCAAGTATTTCTTCAGGTTGGAGTTTCATCTGCCCTTGGGTTGAAGAAGTTAAGATTTCATCACCAAGCACATGATTCGGGCTTGGTATATACTTTTTAAGAAGGCTGACATGGAGTACATTATGTACTTTGAGATGAGGAGGTAGAAGAAGCTCGTAGGCTAAGTCATCTACTTTCTTTGTAATCAGATATGGCCCACAATATCTGGGGGATAACTTCTTGTACTTCCCAAGAGATAGAGAACTTCTTTTGTGGCGTACTCGAATGTAGACCATATCTGCTTCTTCGAATTTTTTGTCTGTCCTCTTCTTATCTGCATACTATTTCTATCTATCCTGGGCAGCTTTTATATCTTTGTGAATTGATTGCATCTGATGCTGCTCCATGTCTTCAAGCATATATCTGGACATCTCGACCCTAATCAATGGGTCGGACCAAGTTAATGGAGTTAAATAATCTTGGCTATACAGAGCTTTGAAAGGACTCATCCCAATACTTTGGTGATAAGAAGCATTGTAGGCAAACTCGACTAGGTGCAGATAACTTAGCCACTTCTTGGGTTCCCTGCCACAGTATGATCGAAGTATATCTTCGATTACTTGGTTTACCCTTTCTGTTTGACTGTTGGTCTTGGGGTGGTAAGCTGTGCTGAGATCCAAGAAAGTTCCTACTACTTCAAAAAATGCAGTCCAGAATCTTGACGTGAACTTGGGATCTCGATCACTTACTATTCTCCTGGGTAGGCCATGCAATTTGAAGATTTCCTTGAGGAACACTCTGGCCACATCCACTGTAGTGTAGGTTTCTTTTACTGGAATCAGATGGGCAACTTTGGTTAGTCTATCAACTACCACGAAGATGGAGTTGTAACCTGATTGCACTGAAGGTAATCCAGTGAACGGGTCTAGCCTTGGATCATGATTCGGGGAATGAATCACATGATTGAAGAAATCGGATTGGGTTGTGAAAACTGGGATCGCGATTGGGCTTCAACTTAGATTGCGATTTATGATGATGTGGGACTTGGATCACCAATTCAAGTTAAGCCAAGATTCATAACTTAGAATTTCAGTGTGTGCCTAATATTGCACCCTATAATGTAGTGCCCTAGATATGCTCAATGCATTTACGATAAGCTATGCAAGAGAACTCAATGGGGGTGTATGGGCTATTGGTCACTGACAAGGTTTCTATCATGGGTTCTTATCAATGCATAATGATGTGCAACCATGTAAGTGCACTGGTAAAACAACAAAAGCATGTCTACTACCAAGTGCATTGGTAAAACAACAAAAGCATGTCTACTACCAAGTGCACTGGTAAAATAGTTAAAGCATGCCTACTGCATGTGCCTTATAATGTGAAACCCTAAGATGTATCGTAAGCTGGATTAAAACAGATATGTGGTTTAAACAATATCAAGTAGGGAGTTCTCAGAGGTGATGGGTCATACACTAGGCCAAGCCCACTAGTATCCCCATGTTCGAAGATGAACTTGAGTGGATTTTGGAGTCGAGGCTTTTCCTTTTTTGACTAGTGCCTTTTAATTGACTTGGTTTTGCCTACCATCACATAGGCGACGACTTAACATTTATGCTTACCCCTTGAGCACAAATGCTTGAAAGTGTAGTGAAGAGAAGATGTAAGATGCTTATGATTTACTCTTGGGTTTATTTTGGCCTTTCACCACCTGAGTCTCGTCTCTTATTCCCTTGGCACATTTTGGCCTCTACTGACTTGACAATTTAGGTAACCCCTTGGCCTTTTCTTTTTGCTTTATTTTGCCTAGGTGCTACTATTGAGTAAGCAATAAATTTCTTTGTCCTTTCGGCATGAGAGTGACATCATCCTCTTTACAAATAAGGTTTCTATCTATGTCATAGTTAAAGACTTTAAGGACTTTATTCCATTCCATGGCAAGGTTTGCTTATCGACTGGACACTTGTGTTGAACTTAGAGGAACGCTAGTGTTTATATTAGCCATCAAATCAATGTTTACGCTAGCCATGTGGACAAGTATAATACCTCTCTACAATTTAGCTTTCTCCTCTCATGAGCTTTGGCTTCTCTATGAGCCATCTTTTTCCTTTCAATTTCTCTTTTCCTCTTTTTCTTTGTGAGGTGAATGCCCTTTAGCTATCCATAGGAGAGACATTATTTCTCCTTTTGGTTTTCTTTTCGCTCTCTAGTTTCTTGGTGAACGGGATTCTCTCTGATTCTAGGACTTTTGAATGTAAAGTCTTGATGGGGACAATGTCAAGTTCCAGTGGCCCCCTTGTCCCTAAGTGTCCATAGTAGCTAATAAGTGCATCAAGTTTTCCTCCTCCTTAGGGTCAAGTAGTGAATTAATGGAAGTTTCCTTCACAACTCTTACAACTATGTCCATTTACAGGGAACATGTTTATGACTTTTGAATGTTTTGAGTATTCGACCCTAGTACATCGATAGGTGTCCTAGTTACATCTTTGTATGAGTGTTTCTTTAGGTTCACCTTAATATAATCATCTTGTCGGAGGTAGATGCCATCACTCTTGCAATCATGGATCATTTGACATATGAATGGGAATCTGAGAATCACATTATAATTTTTGGACCTTCCAAAGTCAACAATATCAAAGCTGTTGAAATATACAAGTGAATAGGGTGTGTGTGGGAACAAGCTCTTGGTTAGAGGCTGTAAAAGAGGAGATGTAATTGTGAAAGAACCTGTGAAAAGGTGAGAAGAATCTACTGGGAGAGAATAAAGGGTAGCATGAGAGAATTTAGGAGTGTGAAGTTATTTTGGGAGATATTCAGGGAAAAGAGAAGAGGTGGAGAGAATCAGGCAAGAGGTGGAGATATTCTGGGAGTGAATCATGGAGAAATCAATGGGATTTGATGCTTGATGTAAACTGTATAAATTGAGGCATAGCCCTAATGAGAATTTGTTGGTTTTTGAGTATCCATGCCTACATTAATCTATTTGCTAATTATTTACTAATTACATCTTAATCATTTGCTAATCACTTTGTTAATGATATTGATTCTAGTGTATGATCCACCATAGCTCATCATTTTGCTCAAATTTCAACATGGTATCAGAGCCATGCCTAGAATCAATTAGGTTTATGAGCCCATCAGTTAATTAATTAGGATTAGTAGATAATTAGCAAAAAATCAAATTTTTAGTTAGTTTTTCACTTCCCCTTCACCCCCAGCTAGTGGAGGACTCCATTCTTCTTGCACACACAACAATATCTCAAACCCTTCTAACACAAGCTAGCCAACCCACTTGCCTTCAAGCCCATCAAAACAGCGCAGCAAACCGACAAGAAACGAAGGAGAAATTGCGTAATTTGCTGGCGCCTATTTTTCTGAGTGAAATTGACATTACTACTTGCTCAGTTCAAATGTCTCTAATTCCTCCTAGTCCAAGGTGTATTCAAGCATGCTCTACAAGCTGGTGAAGACAGAATTGAGTTTCATCAAGTCTACAGTGAGATCCAAGCTCTTCATCAAATCTGTAGGTGACTTTGGTAAAACAGAGATTAAGCTTTCAATATTTGGTCAAATCTTGTGTTTCTTGGCTTAATCCTCTACTAGACTCATTGCTATTGATGCCTTTGAAAGAATTTGAGCTCATTTGAAGTGGAAGGCACCAGATGTGGACTCCCCGCATACTCTATTTTTTGCACACAAAACAGAGCATTAATTTGCTAATCAGTGATTAATCAATGCTAATCACTGTACTTTGGTGCAATTGAGGGTTCAAATTAACCATTAGGTATCTGATACAGATCCCTAAAGCTTCAAATTACAAATCGGAGTTGGTTTGATACTCCAACCATCCCGTCAGATATGTAGGTTTTGATGAAACCTGGATGTCCTGCAATAAGGCTGTCATGGGCTTCATTTAGAATTTGACCCTTAGTTCCCTCATCATTGGGAATGCATAGCCTGCAATTATAATACATAATTCCATCATCCAGGCTATACCCTTGAACTCGGTTCAACTCCTGTGGAGTTTTGCTTTCGTGCATAAGTAGGGTAGAAATAGGGCCAAAGAATGTATCCTGCATGATCTTCTCTCTTGCTTCAATAATCAAAGGATTTGACACTATAGTAATTGCAAGCAAGGAGGCTTTTCTGCTGAGGGCATCTGTTACCACATTTTCTTTGCCTGGGCGGTACTTGATTTCAAAATCAAATTCCTGCAGGGTCTGCATCCACCTTCTTTGGTGCATGTTGAGATCCTTCTGAGTGAAGATCCACTTTAAGCTCTGATGATATGTCATCAAAGTGAATCTTTGACCTAGTAGGTAATGTCTCCACAACTTCAGGGCATATACTACTGAAAGTAGTTCCAGGTCATGGACAGCATAATTTCTCTCATGCGTTCTGAGTTTTCGGGATTCATAGGCCACTGCATGACCTTCCTGCATGAGTGCACCTCCTAGGGCAAAACCACTAGCATCAGTTACTACCTCAAAGGATAGAGAGAAATCCGACAACTTCTATATTTGGTTACCAAGGCGGTCTTTAGCTTATCAAAAGCACTCTGGCACCTGGCAGACCATTGAAACGGGGTATAAAAATTTGTTGGTACCTTGGCGTGCGTTCCATCTTTCTTTTTCTGAAAGAGAACTGCGCACCCCAAGGTGAAACACTGGGTCTTACAAACCCTTGTTCTAACAGCTGTCTAAGCTGTTCCTTGAGTTCGATGACTTTAGGAACTAGCATTTTGTACATGCGCAGGGCTACTGGCTGAGCTGTTCCTTGAGTTCGATGACTTTAGGAACTAGCATTTTGTACATGCTCCGGGGGTCAATTCTATCACATGATCTACTTCCCGAATTGGAGGCATCTCTGTTAATTCTGCGGGGAACAAATCATCATAATCACTTAACCATTCAGGTTCTTTAGCTTTTAACTTTGAGTCTACTGGATTCATTTTGACAACATAAATGAGTTGCTTCTTTCTAAATCCTTTTAGTAACTTAGAAGCTTTTACTAATTGCAGACTTGGGGATCCTGAAATTTTGGTTCCTTGAAATTTATTTCCGTGAAGGTCACGGAAGGAAATGGTTCCATTATGACAGTGAATGTCAGCTTGATTTTTATGGAGCCAATCCATTCCAAGGATCCCGTCGAAAACTCCCAAAGGTATAACTTTGAACTGACAGTCAGTTAAATTCCCATCTAGATTGAATTGAATACGATCTGTCTCAAGGTGAGTGAAAAGAATCTTCCCACTGGCCAATTCAACTTGCATAGGTTACCTTGATTTTTGTTCTAAGACTAGATTACGTAAGCATAGGTTACCTTGATTTCTGTTCTAAGACTAGATTACGTAAGCATCTTGGGAAAATGAAAGAATGAGTACTACCTGAATCAATCAAAAGCTTAAAAGGCTTACCCTGATACTCAACTGGAGTATGGATGACTAAGAATTGATGGTTTGGCCCTTGGTTTTCAATTGCAGCATAAATCTATCCTCTTTCCTCTTCCACTACTTCTACTATTGTGACTGCTCTAGCCTGCTGTAGAGTCTGAGGCGGAACTCTTTCTCTTTGCTTGCCCCAGTTCTGGGAAGGAGTTCTGAGGCTACTCTGGATAGAGGCAGATGGCTGAGTTGGAGTTCTCCTGGGATTTCCCTGATTTGGGCAAGACGGTTGACTGATACGAAGGGATTGGTCTGAGCACTCTGGGTCCTTGACTTCCCTGTCCCCTTGACATGGCAGGAGTTGGGCAGTCTTTTAGCTGGTGACCAAAACCTTGGCATCCAAAACATCGGTTCTCACTTCTGAGCTCATCCCTCTGAATCCTTAAAAGAGGTGGGGCTCCTGAGAAAGTGTTCTGGGGGAAGGGTCTTCCTTCACTTCTGAATCTTTCCACATCTTGATTCTGAATTGGGCCTTGCTGCCTCTTTGGGGGTGGAAAGTTTGAAGTACTTCCCGGGTTTGGAATCTTTTAAAGTTAGAGGGTGCAGGCTTCGGCGGGACCTTAACTACAAAGGGTTTGGCAAAGTCCTTTGCCATTCTGACTACTTCGACCATTGAGATAGGTTTGGCATTCTTCACTAAGGTGTCCAATGGCTCGTTCATTCCTCGAATGAATCTGGCCATCAACTGCTCTTCATCCAATGGTGGGGAATATTTGAGGAGATGGGCAAAAGTTTGATGGTACTCTTCAATTGTCCGGCTATCCTGCTTTAGTTCCAAGAACTCATTCATTTTAGTTTCAAGGAAGCCCGGAGGACAAAACCTCTTTCTGAGGTAAGCTTTAAGATCGGTCCAGGTCTGGGTATTCCGATCGAGATGGTTAGTCTCGCAGTGATTCCTCCAAGCGACCATGGCCGTTTCCACAATCTTTAACCTGGCGAGAGCCATCTTGCTTCTCTCATTGTAGCCAGTTACATCAAAGTCTTCCATAGCCTCAATCCACTTCTCCACTACTTCACCTAACTGCTCCCCTTCACCCTTGAAGGGACCAAGTTGGGATCTGTGCAAGGCTTTTCGAACATCCGGATCTAACTCTTCGTCATTGGTTAGAGGATCCGGTTGCTTTGCATAGGCCGCGCGCCTCATGACTCTGACAAAACGGGATTTTTGTTAGCTTAACTTTACAATAGATTTATGATTACTTAATTTTTGAGATTTATCTTTAAACAGATAATTATTTCATCATACTTCTTGAACAAGATTAACCATATTCACAATCATGAAAGCAATTTTTTTTTTTTTTGCAAAACCTCATTTATTATCAAAAGTTTTCAATATATACATAGAGCATCACGACTCAAAGTCACTACCTCAATCGCGTACACATAAAAAAGCAAAACTACGAAGGAAACTCGGCATGAAATTCTAAAGTTCCTGGGTGAATGATTAAAGAGTTGTACATGCTGATCAAACAAACCCTAGCCTTATCAAGATCATGGCTAAGGAAATATTTTGCCTGAGTCTCTGACGCTGATTGGTACTGATATTAATACATCATCCTCCAAAGAACCACATATACCGACGTCGATCTACAGGATCAAGAAAGTAAAGACTCAAAATGACGTGTGAGTCTCACACTGCTAACTCGGGTCGTAGCAGAGTTGATGAGGTGCTTGAATGCAAAGGCTATCATATCCTGACTCTGGGAGAGTTCAGGAATGCCAGATAGATTCGGGGTATCCATCTATAAACTTCCAATTCAATTTATGAGTTTTAAATTTTTTAAGTTCATTCAACATAATATTAACAAGTAAAAACATTATTTCCTAGATTTACTTTAAAATTTTAAGCCATTTCTGTTGCTATTACGTAAATTTAAAACAGCGCTCTGATACCAACTGTGAGATCCCACTGCCCCCTCCGCACACCGGATTCTCGGTAGCTAGTAGCGGAAGCAGCTCCCTCATGCGCGGGGTAGGGTTTCCCTCTCGGGGCCTCGCCCCTCGAATGTCTGGGCGCACGAGACTAAGCTGGTGGTCATTTCGAAAATCGAAACCGAGAAAATTTTCCTTGCTCAAAAAACGGGGACGATTCCACCATTTTTATTTTCTTAACGAATTTTTCTAACGAAGTCAAGATACTGAACTTACCTTCATCTGATTAAACCAGATAGAAGAAAAACTATTATAGACTTATCTTGAAGGAATCAACGCTTTTTTCCTAATTGAATTAGGCACAGCCGTTGATCTATTCATTAGAGAAGTCTTCAGGCTTTTATTTAACTACTCAAATTCTAAGCGTATTCCTATTAATCAATTTTATTATTAAAACTCTACTGATTCCAGCCTAACCCCATCCGGCCCATGCCACCGCCCAACCACTGGAATTAGTAGAACCAGACAAGTACTCACCCACCCCCATAATTGAATGCCTTTCTTAACTTTTGCTTTAGAATATAGATACGCACACACTCCTCTTTAAACTTTAACTTATAAAACAATCCATTGACAAACAATTATTGGTTACAGATGTCATAACTCAAAATTTTCATTCACTCCCTGTTTCTCACAAAACAGTATCACTCTGGACTCTCCGTTGAGACCAGCAGGTCAGCATGAGATCCAGTAAACAGATTACAATAATTTTCTCATCACTCATCATACATATATATATCGTCTACGACATATGCATGGGTGTCCTAAGCACCACGAGCCCGTGCATCGCCTGGTCAGAACCCATCGTACCGGAAGTACACCATTTTTCACCATACCCAGGCTGGTCAAGACCTGGGTAGGTTTTTACCGCGTGAGCCCTCCTTTGAACACTCCCCGCCACCACCTGTTGTAACCGAACTTCCCTTAGAAAAACACATATACCAATGCTCCCTCCAGCATTCTGGCGTAAGACAGTCCTTTAAGAAAACAGGGTTTCTATGCAAGTTTTAAGTTTTAATTTTCTTTTGAATACAATGGGTATATCTTCAATCCGTATCCCAATACTTCTAGATCACAGGTCTAAAATTCCAACAGAATTTCCTAAATTTTGTAACCTTGATCCTCATATCATAATCAAGGGTCTTAACTTGATTTCAGATTCAGTGGGTGATTTGAGTGAATTTTTCTTAACTGGTCACATCGTCTTTTCTTGAAAGTGAAGAAGGAGTTATGTCTTGGTCATAGTCTGATTCAGGGTTTAAGTCTAGAAAGGTTCTCCCTGAACTATGTTTCTCGTCGAAGGGTAATATTTCAATTACTACTTTACTGAATTTCATTCATTGAGTATTTGCTTAACTGAATTCAAAACTAATCACGAATTCCTATGAGGAATAAATTAATCATTTATCTAAAATTCTGACTTCGATAGTTTTCCTGAGTTTTCTCACAAGTTTTCTCACATTACCATCCTAGAGAATATGAAACGGTAGAATTTTCTCTCACAGAGTATTTACTTGTTCATTTACCAATATTCATGGGATTTAAACATAGTATTTACTTATTCATTTACCAATATTCATGGGATTTAAACATAGGATTAAAGAGAACTCTTATTTTGATATAAAAATTATGTATGCATCTATTTATGCATAAAATCCAACTTCTATGGAAATAACATTTTTATATAAAAGAAAATCCTTTTATGCATCTATTTATGTAAAAAAAATCAATTTTGATGAAAGTAACACTTTTATAAAAGAAAATATTCTTTTATGCATCATTTTATGCATGAAAATCAATATTGATGAAAGTGACACTTTTATAATTTTAAAAAATTCTTTTATGCATCATTTTATGCATGAAAATCAATATTGATGAAAGTAACACTTTTATAATTAAAAAATTCTTTTATGCATCTATTTATACATAAAAATCAATTTTGATTAAAGTAACACTTTTATAATAAAAAAAATTCTTTTATGCATCTATTTATGCATAAAAATCAATTTTGATGAAAGTAACACTTTTATAATAAAAAAATTCTTTTATGCATCTATTTATGCATAAAAATAATTTTGATAAAAGTGACACTTTTATAATTAAAAAAATTATTTTATGCATCTATTTATGCATCTATTTATGCATAAAAATCAATTTTGATGAAAGTAACACTTTTATAATTAAAAAAATCTTTTATGCATCTATTTATGCATAAAAATCAATTTTGATAAGAGTAACACTTTTATAATAAAAAAATTCTTTTATGCATCTATTTATGCATAAAAATCAATTTTGATATATAACAATACATGTGCAAACCCTATTTGCACTTCCAAAATGCACTGTTGCACTGCAATAACCAGATTTCGAGTAGAAACAGTTGTCTACCAAAACTTCCAGAAACTATTGAAAATACCTTGCAGTGACGAAACAAGACCTGTAATGCGCTCGAAATGCGAATCTGGCCAAAAACTTAAGTCCAATAGGACCGTATACTTGCCTTGTAGCTCTACTCCCACGCGAAGATAGCTCCTTAATCGGAGATGTGTAGCTCCCACAGCTACTGAGGGGGTGTTGTACCTACACCAAGAAGGAGAAAGAGATGATGGTGCTCTTACCCATGTAGTACCGCTTCCTGCCTTGCTTGTTCTTGCCTCCTTAGCTCTCACACGAACTAGGCTCTAATACTATAAAGAGAATGTGGGGGAGAGGGAGAGCTTCAAACCCTAGCAAGCAAACACACACACACAAGAGAGGGCAAGACGCAAGAGAGAGATGGGTAGCTGATTTTTTTTCTATTTTCTTCTTCTCTACTCAACCAACATAACATAAAGATAAGAGTACACACTATATGGGTTAGTACTCAACTACTACAATATACAAGGGTCAGTCCCCATAATGTGTACCCGACTAAATGAGCTAGCGCTATAACTATGCCAGTCTCTATAATCCAAAATGGCTGTCACATAGCCTGTCATCCCACTGGCCGCATATCACCCATAATCTCACCAACCATGCCAGTGGTGTAGATGCGTAAGCTATCACCCAGGCGGGTCATCAATGTCCGCCATAGCACTAGTTGAGCTCGATATCTCAATAAAGCTAGACTACAATGCAAGGCAACGAAACCCAACCCTAAACCAAAAACGTGGTTCATCAAGAAGGAGTTGTTAGAAGCCCAAGGATACTATGTAGTAGTAGGACACACACAACTATGGCTACCTAAAACAATGCCATCACAAAATCAACTTGTCAAAGGAAGCTAGCTTGATGAAGGAGTGCTACCAAAAGATGGTTGGTACCTGAAGGGTATTACAAAGGTGACAATAGCATTTGGGTATTCGAAGTGATAACATCATTTCCCCCTACTTCTTCAGCCACCAAGGAAAGTACTAAGGCAAGGTGGTAATGGCAACCCAAAGCTATTAACACTACTAGAACCCCATTCTCATCCCTAGAAAAGGACAAGGGAAAGATTGAAGAGTTCATGGAGCCCCATGACCATCACCAAACACACCATGAATAGGATATTCCTTCTCCGTGGACCTCAACAGCCTATGCACCCTAAGAAATCCTCTAGATCCCTCCCCCCAATTGACGACTCCCCTTAACCCAAAAAGCTAAAGATGGATTAGGAAGTAGTTGCCACACTGATTCTTTTGAAGAATTCTTGGAGACAAATTTGATGTGCACACCTCCAGATACTAGGTGGTAGATGATAAGTGGTATCTGAGGCAAGTGGTAGCTAAGTCCTTGAATGAGCATGCCTAGTAAGGAGGCCCCTCTACCCACTCATTTCCCCTGCTCTAGAAGTTCTCGCAAAGCAGAAGTACTTAAAGGTGTTTGGAACACACCTCACTTCCATGACAAGTGATTCTCTAGTTCCTATGTAGCCATGTAATAGATTACAAAGATGAAAGAAGGGCCACAGCAAGAGCAATAGATTACAGAGATGAAAGCAAGGCCACAACAAGAGTAGGAGTAGAAGTAGGAGAAGGTCACGTTGACATAGAGAAGAAGGTTAACATCCTTATGGATGAAGCCACAAACTTTGTAGACCTTGCCATCCCTCCTCCCAACTTCTGTATGGCACCGGCACCTCAAGCTCAGTCTTCTTCAACACAACAACTACATCAACGAGGACATCTGTGGACACATCCACCTTTCCAACCATCCTCTATTACAACGTGCCTTGGGCCTCCCAACCCACCATGGCCATGGTGTTCTCTAGAACACCATCTCCTTCACACAGAGCCCTTCATCATCTTCCATTTCCCTCATGTTCTCTACCTCAACTTCCAGTCTTGGTGCATAATCCTCACCTTCTCCAACATCTACGTGGAAGAGGAAGATTACAATGAACTCTTTGTTCCCAAAGATCTCTGCCCATGCATACCCTACCTCTATAGACCTCATCAACAAATCCATCTAGTGGATGCGAAGTTGGCTAGATGATACAAGAATATCACCTCCGCCGATGGGAGTATATTTTACAAACCCATTAGCATACTGGTACTATATCATAAGATCTAGAAGTAGACATGCAGTTTATGAGGACTAGCCAGTGCCATCATCTATTGGAAGAAAAAAGCGTAAGATATGGTGAAAAGGCTCCCCCAAGAAGAGGCTACATCCAGGATCAACAAAGCTAAATAACGGTTCCAAAAGGAAAGACAATATCAACCAATATGTCTTACATATCATAGAGAATGAATTGGGTCTACAAAAAGTGAGGTTTAATTCTCAAGGAATGCTTTATGGAAGACTTTAAAAATCAGTTCTAAAAGGGTAACATAAATGGTAGGATGTTTACTTTGAATGTTAACATGCCTGAGGTGAAAGCAACCATGTTTATGTAGGGGGGACATGTATCATCTCATGGATATTGACATATGGCACAAGCATATTGGTCATGTGAATATACAACAATTGAACTCTATGTAGGCCCAAAATATTTTTTTATAGGTTTGCTGAAGTTAAAAGTTAATGGTATGCACAAAAAAGTATGTGAAGTATAACAACTTGGTAAGCAAGTCAAACATGCTTTCCCACATGAAATGGTATGTGAAGTATAACAACTTGGTAAGCAAGTCAAACATGCTTTCCCACATGAAATGCACGTGAGTGCAAGACCATTGGTGGTTGTTATACATTCTTATGTATGGGGACTAACTAAGACTAAAATAAATTGTAGGTTGTAGATACTATATTACATTCATTTGATGGATTGCACTAGGAAAGTGTGGGTTTACTTCATGGAGGAGAAAAGTGAGGTGTTTGTTGGCTTTCAAAGATTTAAAGCCTTGGTTGAGAAGAAAAAAAATAAATAGATCAAATGCCTGAGTTTGGATGGTGGTGTTAGTGGTCAATCCAACGAGCAAGGCAATCACTACTAGTTGGAAGCAAATCTGTCAATGCCTAAGCCCAATGGGTTCAGAACTCACAAGCTCACAGAGACTGATCAGAGAATGCATGCAGAAAACACTGAAGCTCACTCTCTCTCTCACTCACTCAGACAGTGAAAAATGAATAATGTTGAGACACTCTTGATTACTATGCTCTCCTCAACTTGTACAATGCTACTCTGTCAAAAACTCTCTATCTGACTATTCTCTCTATCTTTCTATATCTTTATCTTCTATGCACTTCCGTCTACTTTTGGCCTATGTTCACCAACCAGGTTTTCAATTCCCACCAGTCCACAGCTTCTGTCAGGCGATCAACACCTGGCACGCTCAGTGGCTCTACACCAGAGCTGCCTTAGAGGTTGATCAAAAAAATTGATGGATGGGTGGGGGTGGCCTAGTGTTGTCTGACTAGAGCCAACCTTTATTCTTCTTTGAGTGCCTGTCTGGGATCACATCCTAAGCCTCCCCTATGTGATCACAGGGTTGTATTGTATTAAAAACTTTATCTACATCAGCATGTACAATTTGATAATTTAAATAATTAAAGAATAATTTTACGGATATATGTATTTGTCTGTTGCATTCTAGCTGCAGGGCATCTTTATCTTTATCATGATGTTTGGTTTGTAGTTTTGAACTCATCTTGCCCTGCCTGTAGCAACTGCGCACCATCTTTTGGAATCCAGGGGTTTGGGATATGGATCTTTCCTCTGGTCTATATTTGTTGAGAAATTCATTTAGCTTGGAGGGGTTTATTGGCAGGTCCCATCCCTCTTCATCATACTACTGTTTAAACTTAAAAAGTGAATAAACAACATTCTCCAGATCTTATGCTCTGGGCTTTAGTTGCTCTGTTACCTATGTGTGTTGTATTTTCTTGGCCTCTTGATGGCGAATGTTTACTTGAATGGTTGTCGCAGGCTAGAAGAGTTGATGATTTTAACTTCTACTTGATTATCAGTAGCTGTTCGTGCAGCTTAATTGTTTGCTTTTCTCTTTCATTAGCTGTGTTCGTGCGCGTTGCTACTCTAGTTATCCTTGATTTGCTTTAGCTAGCCTCGTATCCCTTAGTTAAATTTCTTTATGTATCTCTACTAGTTTCTTCTTTACTGACTCTGTCAACTGTTTTGGTTTTTCTTGTTACTTTGCTAGCTTCTTCCTTGATGGATTTTGACTCCTATTGGGTTTTCTACAATAACTGGGAGGTCAACTTGCAATTTTCTTATTTTAAACTACAGAGCTACAACTTCTTTGCGCTAATGGTTTCCTTCATGTTGTGTCTGACTTCCATCGGGACAAAGCCAACATTGTAACCCCACTCTCCCAGTGTGTAAACTCAAGACAAAGCCAACATTGTAGCTCATAGAGAAACCTAGAAGGACCACGTCAACCATATGAGTATGGAGTGTAGATTAGTTCAATGCATGTTAGGTGTGTTAGACCCTCATCACATTGAGGGGAGGTGTTGATAAATGCAATGTGTGAGGGTGAAACATGTGTAGAGGAAGGGAAGGAGCATGCACATTAGAAAGAGAAATATACTAAGGGTCCAATGTCAAAGATTGATTTGTATGGTAATTTGTAAAAGGTTTCAAAGGCCAAAAAGGTAGCACATGAAAAGTGCAAGGAGGCACATGTAGTGTGAGCATTTGTTGACATATGGAAGGCACAAGAGTGCACACAAAGCATGAATTGGAGCTCCATGAGAGCTATTAAATAATGTACTTGGATCAAGATAATGAGATGAGATTATTTATTTTGCTTTGAGCCTATTGCCTTAATTAGTAGCCTTTAATTAAGTGTTAATTACTATTATTCTCCTAAATTTTGAGTCCTATCACTTGCTATGAGCCACCCTACATCCATGTCCTTTGTGAATTACTAGTCTCTCCAAGAACTAACCCAACTAACACCCATTCCAACCTTGTAGAACCAGAACCACCAATGCCCAAGCCCACCAGTTCTCAAGAGTTGCAATGTTTTCATAAATGGGGATGAGTGCCAAAAGAAATACATAAGGCACAAGGTCACTATGAAGGGTAAAAGAAAATCTAGAAAAAGGTCTAGCCTATGCCATAATAGCCACACCACAAGCTAGACTGCAATACAAGGCAACGAAACCCAACCCTATACCAAAAACATGATTCATTAAGAAGGAGTTGTTAGAAGCGCAAGGATACTATGCAGGACACACACAACTATGGCTACCTATAACAATGTCGTCAAAATCAACTTGTCAAAGGACGCTATCTAAAGTGACAACATCATTACCCCCTACTTCTTTAGCCACCAAGGAAAGTACCAAGGCAAGGTGGTAATGGAAACCCAAAGCTATTAACACTACTAGAACCCCATTCTCATCCCTAGAAAAGGGTATGGGAAAGATTGAAGAGTTCATGGAGCCCCATGACCATCACCAAACACACCATGAATAGGATATTCCTTCTGCATGGACCTCAATGGCCTATGCTCAATTGAAAGCCAAGACACACCAATTCCCCTACTGCTATAGAGTGAGCATCACATTTGCAAGCCTAATGCTAAATGGGCCAAACATAGGTACCTCACCCATATCAAAGAAGGAGGGTACCCATCCCAAAGCCAATGAAAAATGTCAAAGAAAGCAGTAAAAAGAGTCAAGGAAAGTAGTGGAGATGGTGCATGGAGGAAAGCAAAGATAGAAGAAAGAAGAGTGATGAGAGTCTCTATGGATGATGCTAATACTAATCATGTAACTGGTTCTCTAATAATCATTAGCCTTTTAGGTACATCTTAGGATAAGGGGGGCCATAGTGGGTGAAAACCTCATCCATGGTATGGTCCGTATAGCGGGGATTGCTAATGATCCATGGTATGGTCCATAACCGGGATTGCTAATGATCACAATACCACTAATTAAGGCACCCACACATGCATGGCCCAACATCACACATGCATAACAAGGGCCTTCTTGCATGTAAGATCTCTAAAAATGTCTCCTGTACAATATGTACACATGCATGCACGTACCTACCTTTGCATGCTTGTTCACTTCTATGCATGCATGTTCACTTCTCCTCTCATACATTCCCACATTTAATCTATGCTCACACATTACATGCTCTATATATGCACGTTAACTATTTTTAAAACACACACACATTCACTACTGCTCTACGAATGTCACTTTGCATATGCACAATCATAAGAATGGCATGCAAGTATGTATCAACCTGTATATGTACATTCCCATGCTAAACCTATATAAGCTAAGAACCTCCTCTCATTTTACACTATTCACTCCCCACCTAACCAGACTCTTGCATGTTTTATTTAGAAATCCTCATAGTCCTCTGTAGTGCGCTTTCCATTCCTCTCTCGCACTGTCATCATGGTTGCAGGTGCATGAGGAGACCTCATCTACTAACATAGTGCTGCTCACACCCACCAAGAAAAGGAAGGCCACAAAAGTCAAACTCTTGGAGTATGAGGTGGTAGCACCAACTTCTACCCATAAGGAGTGGAATTTCTTCGAGAAGTTGAGGGGTACATGATCCTCAACAAGATCCAATCCAAGAAAAAGGTGGAGCACAAGCTCACCTACTACCACACCTAGGTAAAGAGGCCAAAGGTCATGGAGCATATGGATAGCCTTGGACTCAGCAAGCTACATAGCTCTTCTGACTTGGGGGCCAAAACTTAGTACATGCTTCTAATTCTTGTCTTGTTACGGCACTCATCTCAATATTGCAATATTATTTAGAGATTCCACTAGAGCTGATGACTTTTCCCTGGCGGCCCAGACTCTAGACAATGCCCGAGATGTCTTCCACCTACCCAAAGCCACTCACAAAGCGATTAAAAACTTAGTGGTGCACAAGTGGGATGGTTAGAGACATTATCAGAGGCCATGTCAATGAGGATGGAGTGTAGTGGGAAGATCTCTCAGCCTGACCTGATTAACCCTACCAAGATTCTCACCATGGATATACCAACCTCAAGTGGATCAATAGATACAACAAGTGTAACCTCTCCTTACTTGCCTATTTTTAAGTAATAATTGCCACAATGAATTGGGTAGATAACTTCCATCACGAGCTCCACAACATCTGCACCAACCCTTCTAGCAAGTTTAGAGTTGACATGATCCTGACCAAGCTCCTCTACTACATTGTAGGTTGAAAAGATCTCCCCAAACCATACAGCTACTACACCAAGGAACTTCCACCCTAAGCAAGCCTCTAGATCCCTCCCCAATAGACCACTCCCCTCAACCCAAAAAGCTAAAGATGGATCAAGAAGTAGTTGCCACATCGATTCTTTTGTAGAATTCTTGGAGACAAATATGATGCACACACCTCCACATGGTAGGTGGTAGATGATAAGTGGTATCTGAGGCTAAAGATCGATCAAGAAGTAGTTGCCACATCGATTCTTTTGTAGAATTCTTGGAAACTAATATGATTTTTACACACCTCCACACGGTAGGTGGTAGATGATAAGTGGTATCTGAGATGCAAGTGGTAGCAAAGTCCCTCAATGAGCATGCCTAGTAAGGAGGCCCCCCTACCCACTCATTTCCCCTTCCAAAGAAGTTCCCAAAAAAGTACTTGAAGGTGTTCGGAACACACATCACTTCCATGACAAGTGATTCTCTAGTTCCTATACGTAGGCATGTAATACATTATAGAGATGAAATAAGGGCCATAGCAAGAGTAATAGATTACAGAGATGAAAGCAAGTCCACAACAAGAGTAGGAGTAGAAGCAGGAGCAGGTCATGTTGACATAGAGAAGAATGTTGTCATCCTTATGGATGAAGCCACAAGGTTTGTGGACCTTGATATCCCTCCTCCCAACTTCCGTATGGCACTGGAGCCTCAAGCTTAGTCTTCTTCAACACAACATCCACATTAACGAGGAAATCCGTGGACACATCCACCTTTCCACTGCAAGGTTCCTTTGGCCTCCTCCCAACCCACCATGGCCATGGTGTTCTTCTAGAACACCATCTCCTTCAGACACAGAGCCCTCCACCATCTTCAATTTCCCTCATGTTCTCTACCTCAACATCTAGTCTTGGTGCATAATCCTCACCTTCTACCTCAAAGAGGGAGATTACATTGAACTCTCTGTTCCCAAAGATCTCTTCCTATGCATACCGTGCCTTCATAGACCTCATTAGTAGAGCCATCAGTGGATGTGAAAATGGATAAATGATGCATACAAGAATCTCACCTCCAATGGGAGTATATTTTACAAACCCATTAGCATATTGGTACTGTATGGCAAGATTTGGAAGTAGACATGCAGCTTATGAGCACTAACCAGTGTCATGTATTTGATATACGAGTCCATGTGGCCTACCCCTAGGACATTTTTTATTATGAATACAGGGAGGCCCATGATTTCTATTGATCCATAAGACCAATGGCCACTATAAAGGAAGACGACAAAGACACCAATGACACTACCACAAGGACAAGGATGATGAGGATGCCTCAAGTAGCAAGGACCAGTCTGGGGAGGAGCACCCACCAGTAAGATCAGTATATGCTAATGGCTCAAGTGAGGCTCCCCACGTGACCCTTCCCCATCTAGCCCCTGTTTAGATACACCCACTCTAGGTGCTTTTGCCAAAGGCAAGGCCAAATAACTTCATGCCCAACCCTCAACATTATTAGCTCCCCATCCTATCACCTCCACCTCAACTCCTACCACTTTTCCTAAAATTACACCCGCTACCTCTCCAATGCTATCATCCCCCCTTTTTTCTCCCAAACTACCCCCAACACCTACCTCTTTAGGGGATGTCCTAAACAGGCTAGCCAAGGCCTCCACCTCACAAGAAGACCACAACCCACCGACCCAACATGTAAAAGCCTTTTCTTTGGGAATGTTAGATATTAATAGGATCACTGGGATTGACTAGACATGTGCCTAATCAAAGTTTATTTGGAAGAGAATTTCAACCAATAATTAAGAGCTCATCACAAGAGAAACCGAGGGGGATACAAAAGACCATAAGCTAAATCCACTCTAATCATGCACAAACTCATGGGAAAATAACCTATATGGGGGGTGAGGCCCTACCTTATCTAGGCCAACTACGGAAAAGAGTGCTACTAGGCTCCCAAGTACCTCAGAGTAAGCCCAAATTATTTCCTAATCAAACAAAGATGGGCTTGGGACCTCTTTAAGAAAGAGCTAGAGAAGAACCCAAATTTGCAATTAAAATTTCCCTAAATACCTCCACCTCTACCACCCCTCCTCCACGAAGACTAGATGCTTCACACAATGAGCAAGTTTATCCAAGATTATCAGGTGCTTTACCATGACATGGTCATCACTATTCACTTTTTTTGCCTCACCATTGTTCTCTTGTTGGAATTTCCAGAATGGCGGGTGAAGGCCTCTAGGGCATGTCCTTTGACATCAACAAAGGCCCTCCTCTACAATACACACTCGGCTACTAGAAGGGAGTATAGAGCAAGGCTAGTGGATGCTCACATTCAAAGATATGTTGAAAATCACCTATGGGCATCCTACAAGGCATTCCACTGCACCACCAGTACACAAAGTCCCATTCGACTTCTACTCAAAATTAATTTGGCTTCTACCATTGACTCCCTGGAGCTTCACTGTTGCTTTTAAGGTTGATTTCAAGAATGGAACCATGATTAGGGAGGGGGTATGTAACCACATTGGCTAACATTACTCTGAAAGTGTGAAAAAATTTTAAGCCATATTTTTTGTACAATCCCATTCTCACAATTGAGTTTGAGTTTCTTGCTCTTGTGAGTGATTGAAGCTTTCTTGTATGCTCTCCTTTCTTTGTTGCATGCATGCTTGAGGATTGTGTGGGTAAGTGATGGTATATTGATTCAAGTTCTCTTCTCCTTATCTTCCCTTCTGCCGTATGTTATCACTCACCGAGGCATTGAAGTAGAGGTTGAGCTCTCTCTCTCTCTCTCTCTCTCTCTCTCTCTCTCTCTCTCTCTCTCTCTCTCTCTCTCTCACCTATTTGCAAAGGTCCCTTCTGGTAGTGACAATAAGGGAGGCAAGGTTGATGACCCTAGCTCTCCACAAGAGGATTTCTCTACTAAGAGCGGCTAGAGGCGCAAACCAGTAAGACCCTTACATTCTTCCCCTTCTTCTCTTCATCTTAAAAGGATCAAGATTTCAATAGTAGGCACTCAATGAAGTCAAAGTAAATTACATAACCACATAAAGATAAGGCTTGGCCATGATTTACGTAGTGAAAAAGTAAATCAACATGGTTCCTGGATATATGCTTGTTCAAAATTGACATGGTGCATAATTGGGGCAACAAAATATCTCGATACCTCGCTTACAATTTTTTGCAAGATCGTAAGATAAGATGTGGCAGCTTATCAGCAAGCTAGTGGAACCATATCAACAAAATATCTTAATACCTAGGATCACCCTTGAATAAAGATAAGATGTGTTGACAGCTTATCAAGCTCGCATCACCATATACTAATAACAGGAAAACTATATAAGCTAGGTAAAGGTGATGTTTTGTGGCAGTGTGTTTGAGAGGAAAAATTTATACATGTTAGAGGATGCAAACTCCAGGATTGTAGGAGGACACTTTTCTTAAGAAGTGATAGAGGGAAGGTTTTTCAAGTAGGCCTATGGCCAACAATGCGAGAAAATTTGTCAAAGGTTACAACAAGTGTCAACAATTCGCTATACCACAAAGCAACATGATTCCCCTCACCCCAATAATAGTCCAATAACCTTTAAAAAAATAAGAAATAAACTATGTAAGACTCGTTAGTCCTAGCGCATATAAAACCCAAACTCACTAGTAAGTGACCTATTATTTCACCAAGTGGGAGAAAGTCAGGGTGACCAAAAAGGCCAATGCATAGTACTACTATTAAGTTCTTAAACAAGTGGGTCATTTCTAGGTTTGGATGCCCTTTGGATCTTATGAGTGAACAAGTGTCACATTTTGTCAATGAAGTGATTCATTGCCTCATGAGGGTTTCATGATAGAACACAATAATCCACAAGCTAATAGCCAGGCAGAGAGCACGAAAAAAAAAGTTGCAACTAGGTACCATGTTCTGGGGAACCTATGGGGTTGATGTTGTAATTCCCATGCAATTCATAGTTCCTAGTTTGAGAATTGTAGTCAGTGAAAGGTTGACTAAAAATGTTGTGGCTTTGAGAGATTAAGACCTTAAAAATTTGGAAGAGACTAGACTATTAGCCATGCATGGGCTAATGGTAGAAAAGCTCCCATTTAAAAAAATGGTTTGACCAAAATGTTAAGGAAAAGGACCTTAAAGAAGGAAACCTAGTGCTTCTATATATGGGACCGGAAGTAATAAATGGAAAAATCTAAAACTCCAAGGAATGTAAACCCTTAGGATCACTAAAACTACCCCACAAGGGGGGTCAGTCAAAATTGAGACCCTTGATGGCATCGAAGATCAATGGTTACATTAATGGGAGTAAGCTAAAAAACTACTATGGATCCCTCCCTACCCAAGACATGCTTGCTCAAATCCATCTAATCGTTCTCTCTTTCTCTATATATATCCTATCTTCTAACCGTTCTCTCTCTCTCTATCTATCCGTTCTCTCTCTCTATATATATATCCTATCTTCTAACTGCTGATTGCTTCCTACTTTACTATCTTAGAAGGACCTTCTTTCTCGTCCTGCCATTGGCCTCTCTGTCATAAGAATATTTTATTATAAGACTGTTACAATATCATACATATGATTACAATGAGTGCACATGTGTGTTGCCGCATGTGCATTGTTGTCTACTTTCCGGCTATGTTCATCGACCAGTTTTTTAGGTCCCACCAGTCCACAGCTTCTGTCAGGCGTCAACAAGTGGCACACTCTTTGGCTCATTAGAGGTTGATCGAAATAATTTATGGATGGGTGGGGGTGGCCTAATCTTGCCTGACTGGAACCACCCTTTATTCTTCATCTAGTGCCTCTCTGGGATCACATCCTAAGCCTCCCTATGTGATAACGAGGCTGTATTATATCAAAAACTTTATCTACATCAACATGTACAACTTGATAATATAAATAATGAAAGAATAATTTGGCAGATACATGTATCTGTTTGTTGCATTCCACCTCTCTATCTTCACCACCATGATGTTTGTTTCAGCTTTGAACTCATCTTGCCCTATAGCAGTTGCAAACCATCATTTGGAATCCATTGCTAAAGATATAGGGGTTTGGGATGTGGATCTTTCCTCTAGTCTATATTTGCTAAGAATTTCATTTAGCTTGGAGGGGTTTATTGGCAGGCCCCATCCCTCTTCATCATACTTTTCTTTGAACTTAAAAAGTGAGTAAAGAGCATACTCCAAATTTTGTGCTCTGGCCTTCAGTTGCTTTGTTGTCTATGCATGTTGTCTCTGCTTGGCCTTTTGGTAGATTCACCATCTATTTTGACAGAGAATGTTTAATTGATTGGTTGTGGCAAGTTGGCAGAGTTGATTGGTTGTGGCAAGTTGGCAGAGTTGATGATTTTAACTGCTGCTTAACTATTAGTAGCTCTTCGTGCAGCTTCCGTTGTTTGCTTTGCTCTTGCATTAACTGTTTGTACACATTGCAGCTTCAATTATCCTTGATTTGCTTTGGCTAGCCTCATCTCCCATAGGTAAATTTCTTTGTGTAGCTCTACCAGTTTCTTCTTTACTAACCATGTCAACTGTTTTGGTTTTTCTTGTTGCTTTGCTGACTTTTTCCTTGATGGCTTTCAACTCCTATTGGGTTTTCTACAACAACTAGGAGGTCAGCTTCTTGCAGTTTTCTTCTTTTAAACTACACAGCTGCAACTTCTTTGCGCTAATGGTTTCTTGCTTGCTGCTGTGTCTCTTCTATCGGACTTTATTTTTGGGGAGGTTTTCTTCTCTATGGGCTTGCTCTTCTAGCTAAATTAGCTTTTCTTTTTGCTTGTCTATCTTTGCATAAGCCTGCATGAGTGCCTTGTATGTGTTTTTAAATGCTTCCTCAAGCATGGCCATTTTTCTGGTTGTGTTCTCATCTTGTTGCACAAATATTTGTTTCTCTAAGATAATGGTTTACTCTTGTTGGTCCAACAGCAGAGCTGCTGATTCACTAAGCCTTGTCTTATAGTGCCTTCGGCAAGTCGATCTTGATATGTAGTTACTTTTTCTTGTTCAACTCCTCTATTAGCTTTTGTAATTTACTCCGCACATCCTTCACCTGTTGAACTATTTGGGCATTTCCTCTAGTGCTGGTGACTATGGAGGTTGTGGTGGTTGCAACAACTGAGCTTTGTGAGGACGTTGACTCTCCAGCTCTACCTCCAGCTCCATCTTTATGTTGAGGTGGAACTGGTGGTAGAAAAGCTACTGGCATGTGGGAGTTAGTAGTACAATGTATTCTTTTAGCTGTAAATTATCCTCCCAAAGTGATTTCTGAGAGGTTGTTAGTTCCTCTTCCCATTGCTACATCAACTTCACTGGCATTTGGACCATAACGATGTCTTCCTCAACCTCCATGGCCTCTTATATCCACAGCTTGCCTTTTGCAAGGAGTAATTCTTTGTGATCTTTCCTCGCTACTAGCTCCACATTGTGGATCATCTGGGTAGCATGATCCACAATGCGGTTGACTAAGCGGACAAACCAACTCACCTGATCATCTGGATAGCATGCTCCACAATGCAGTTGTTTTGTCGGCTATTACTGACTGAGTGTCATGGCACAATATAAAGAATTGTTTCTCATTAAAGTTATATCTAGTACATATATCGCAATGTGTTGCTCATATCATCCATTGGAAATCAATTTTCATTTTTATTCATCAAAACACAATATGGTTGATTCATCCCACACGTTGATTATATCACGTTGTATTGCTTGTGATTCTTTTCCATGTGCTATTTCATCACAATTCGTGACTTCCCAAATCCCCTAATGATCACATGAATACAATATCCACCAAAACAATAATTTCAAGACACGAATTCAAGCAACATATTTACATCCAAAACAATATAAACCATTATAAGCTCGATGAGACATTATGGCTCTTTAGTTGAAACTCCAAGCAAGTCAAATTCCTTTGAGATACATAAATTATGGCGAGATCTTTTGAAGACATTCCTTTTCTAAATCCCTTGGGGTCACCCCCAGATTCTTTCTATGAGATTACAACTCCTAAGTTATTCATCTTAGCTTTAAGGTCAAATCCTTCACAACTAATGAGGATAAATCCTTCACAAGCAATGAGGATCTTTCGAAGGTCAAATCCTTCACAACTCCTAAGTCATTCATCTTAGCTTTAAGGTCAAATCTTTCATCTTAGCTTTAAGGTCAGCAATGAGGATCTTTCGAAGGTCAACCACTTGTTCTATTATTTGATCTGATGTTGAGAACTTTAACAATCTTTTAGTCACTCTCTTGTGCACTTCTATGCATAGAAGGCTTGGTGCCTAGATTTACTCGAAAATTTCTAATTAACTTTCCCCTTTTCTATCCTATGAATTTATTTTATTTCTAAGGGTCATTTAATTTATGCACATTATTACACATAGGACTTTTCTTTAATAATTTCTCTTCCAAGAATTCAGGATATGGCTTTACACTTGTTTAGGTAGATAAGGTGCTTACAATTACGTTGATATATGGAGCAATTAGAAATTTCTCTCTCGAAAAATATAATGCCCCTTGTCGAGGATTATCTAACTCTCTAAAAATCTATCATGTTTCCCATAAATTCACCTTTGAAATTAAACCTATGGTCTTTGACTAACATTGCCCTTGATTTACCCATGCACATTTGATTCTCTCTCTCTCTCTCTCTCTCTCTCTCTCTCTCTCTCTCTCTCTCTCTCTCTCTCTCTCTCTCTCTCTCTCTCTCTCTCTACAACACTTCTAAAATATTCTTTTATTAGAATTCTAACCTACCTTTGTTGATTGCACCTTAATTTTTTCTATCAATTTTATTTTATAAAATGCTTCCAATAAGTTTGGGTGATGCCCATCTCTCTACTACTTTTTCTCTCTCTACACCAAAAATTGTTCCTAATCTCTCAACACCACACAAGGGGTATCCCTAATTCATAACTTGTATCTCTAATACATAATTTGTATCCCTAATTTTCTCTACACATGGGTTATCCCTAGTTTATAACTTGTATCTAATCTTCCTAATTAAATTTAACCTTCCACATACTAATCCAACATTTATCCTAAACTTTGATATACCTCAACTAGAGCATCTAGACTAACTTTTCTCTCCCTGTGAATTATTTAACCTAAAGCTACTCATAAATTAATTAAATATTTTTTTTCTAGGTCTTGGGTTAACTTGTCTTATTATTTATTTCACTATAATATATGCAATAAGAATATTTCTTTAATTTATTAAGGTATCCACAAGGTTAAGCATATATAATTTTACCTAAGGTTGTAAGGTCAATTTTAAACCTTAGAGAACTCTATTCTTGGGGATTGTGAAAAAGTTAAGAATCCATTAATTTCATTAATTCTAGACTTAATTTATTATGAAATAGACAATTAAAATACAAGGGAATGAAAGAAATTATAAAATTTGAGTAAAGGGACTAATTAAACATTGATAATTAGCCTGTAAGGAAGGTGTTGTACCCTGTGGGCATATAATTGAAACACCCTCTTCCACAAAAGACCATGAGTTTTCTTAATGATCCCAATAAGCTTGTACAATCCCTAATTATCAACCTTTTAAGCCTAATTGAGTACTTATAGCCTAGATAATGTAACTATGTGACCAAAGAATAAGTGCATCATTGAAATCTAATTGATCATTGATAATTAGCTTGTAAGGAAGGTGTTGTACCCTGTGGGCATATAATTGAAACACCCTCTTCCACAAAAGACCATGAGTTTTCGTAACGATCCCAATAAGCTTGTACAATCCCTAATTATCAACCTTTTAAGCCTAATTGAGTACTTATAGCCTAGATAATGTAATCATGTGACCAAAGAATGTGCATCATTAAAATCTATGCAAAAATGCTTTCCTCCTTCAAGAGAAAAATTCATGGATTTCTCAAGAGCAAGGGGATCTTTAGATAGTTGAAAATAGCAACCAACCACTCCACAAACTCCCCTAGTTAACTCAAGTTTGGTAACCTAAAAAATCCCATGTGACTTAACCTTAAACTTCATGCATCCTCTCATTTTCCATGCACTCAACCACTCCCACATGCATCCAATCATACATCAAGTTAACTCCAACATTTATGCACAGCTAAAGTTATCTATTAGTCCTACATTTATGCATGGCTAAAGTTATCTATTAGTCCCCATGCTTATCTCCACATCACGCTAAGGTTCCACACTCCACCTTCCAACCTTAGACTTTAGAGTTTCATCCATTCAACCTTAGTTTAATTAAAGTATGCACTCTTCTCTATTTACAAATTTTGCTAAGGCTAATGCTCATATACCCTAGCATATTTTAAGAATAAATTTTATTATTTAATATTCTTAGAAATAATTCTTTTATTTCTTTTTAGAAAAATTTTACAATTATTATTTTCTCTTTTTAACTCCAATGTGAAAGTAGGGGGAGGGGTGCACATGTGCACCTAGGAAAGCCCCAATTTATCTATACACATGGAAACTTGACCATTAATATTAAATTTTATTTTTAGATTTCTCAATTATTGAGACTCCCAAGTCTCTCCCATTAAATGCACACCTTATTTAAAAAATCACCTTCTCTCACTAGAAATTGCACCTTTTTTTTGCAAAGAGGGATATTACATAGACAACGGAGTGGCCTTCTCCACTATCTTTATCAACCTTTGGATCTTTCTGATGCTCTTCTTCTTATAGTCATCCTCCTAAGGATCTTCTTCTTTTTCGGAGGAGTTGCATTTATTGTCTGGCTTTTCATTTTTTTTTAACTTGTCCTCTTCATTCTTGGCATCGACAACATTTATCTTCATCTTATTTTCTTTCTTCTCAGTACTTAGTACTAACCCAAGGGCATGACTCTATTAGATCATCTATCAACACTTAGAGATGCCACTATAGACTTTGTTCATGTGGCATAATTATGTCTTAGAGACCAGAGATGCCACCATCAAGGTCAAAGCATGCATAGGTGTACCACTTTTCTCCTTTTTGGAAGGTTTTCACAAGTAGTTCTTTAGGGTATAAAAGAGGCATTTTTAAATGTGGGAACGAATTTTTAGGAGTTCAAAAAACTTCATGATTAAAAAAACACTTCATGATAAAACGTTATGTGGTGGTGATTTTACTAGTGAGCTACAGTGGGACACATGCCAACTATGACTCTCTCTCTCTCTCTCTCTCTCTCTCTCTCTCTCTCTCTCTCTCTCTCTCTCTCTCTCTCTCTCTCTCTCTCTCTATCTATGTCATGCAAAGTCATCAAAGAACTAGTGGGCTGTTGGGTCTAATCACGGGAGGTGTGGGCTTTCTACATTTGTACTCCTTCACGAGTCCTTCACCAACACTGTTGGGAGCAACACAACCTATCTTGAGATGAAGGAAAGAATACATATGATACTCGTCGTATAGATGAAAGGTAAAAGAAAAAAGAAAAAAGGAATGTAGAACAAACAACAACTAAGGGACCTGGGGAGGTGCAGAACATCACAACAACAGGTTCATCTCTCTCTCTCTCTCTCTCTCTCTCTCTCTCTCCAGGTGTACTTTATGTGTAACACACCTCTTTTCCCTAAATTTTATGCTAAATGAAAACTCCTCCGAGAAAGTGTGCTAACAAAAACCTTCCATAGCCCCCTAATTATGTTGAAACAAGAAAGTCATCATCGAAAGCTCCTTCCCAAGGTAAGGTGTTTCTATTAATATTAGTTGAAATGGTTTATTCTTTCATGGTTTCTACCATGATTCTAATTGAGGTAATCAGTTCTGATTCTTTGTCATCTTCTATGGTTTTCTATGCAAGGAGTGGTAAGCGGTCCGCTAACTTATCCTTGAACGTTGAGTATGGACTCAGCTTCACAGACAAGCTCCCAATACATCTCAATGACAAGGATATTCCACAGAGTCGACGGTTGCAGTCTTCAATACTAGCCACCAAAAGGCCCCACCAAGATTTTCTTGAGCATGGTTCACCCAGAGTTTTTGCATGAGTGCCGCATGGCTACTTGACCTGAAGGTATACCATGGGATTCCTCCGAACAATGAAATCACAAAAAAGTTTGCAAAGTGCTTCACATTTGAAAAATGCAAAGCAACCAAAAATGATCTAAACGGCCACAAAATTTCATGGGTCCTTTTTGCAAAGTGCTTCACATTTGAAAAATGCAAAGCATCCAAAAATGATCTAGATGGCCACAAAATTGCATGGGTCCTTTTTGGCGACAATGTGTTGAAGACTATACAGGGCCATATGGGTGGCCTAAATAAGAAGCTGGGATAATTGGCGAAAAGCCAATGGGACATTGAGAGCCCATTCCATTGCTAGGAGCTCAATGTCAAAGCATGACACTTTATAAGGCATGCCTCCATTCAAGGAGGAAGTGAAAGAGAAGAAGCTCAAAGCATCTTTTGTGAAACATACACGGCTGGTAGAGGAAATGCTTGCCAAGTTGAAATTCAGGTTGGCTGAAAAGGAAGAAGCATCGAGGGGGAAAAAAAAAGTAGAGTATGAAAGTAAGAGAGATGCTCTGCTTCGATTGGAAGGTGCTTCTAGCACAACTACATTGTTCATGCCATAGCTGAAAAGGTTGAAAAACGAGATGGCTATAATACAAGAAACCTCGAGGCCCCAACTTGATGGAGTTCAGAAATCTAGAAGTGCAAATCCAAACATGTGAGAAGGGTCTGAGCTTTTATGGGGTTGCTTCTCACTAATGAAAGAAAATATGAAGTCATTAGAGGTAACAACACTAGGATTTCAATAATTTATTGCCTAATCTTATTATTAAAAGTATCTTTGACTGCTTTAAAATATGCTTTTAGGCATTGGAAAGCACTCTTAGTACTAAAAAGAATAAGTGCTTCCAGGCACTTAAAAGTGCTTCCAGCCACTTGAAAGTGCTTCCAAGAAAATGTATGGGATTTCAAGCACACTTGAAAGTGCTTCCAAGAAAATGTATGGGATTTCAAGCACTTCAAAGTGCTTTCAAGCACACTTGAAAGTGTTTTCTAGTAGTTGAAAGTGATTTAATATGCTTTCTAACTTTAATGTGCTTTCTAACATGTTAAAGTGCTTCAAAATACATTTACACCATTAGATTTTTATCTATTGTACTTTATAGTAATTGAAAGCACTCCAATGTGCTAGAAAGCACTTTTAAGTGCTTAAAAGAACTTGAAAGTGCTTCTAGGCACTTGAAATTCTTCCACACACTTGAAAGTGCTTCTAGGTACATGAAATTACTCTTGTTATGAGACTGACAGGTAATACTAAAAGGTAAGACTAGGAAAGATTATTTATATGTAAAAGGTTGCATATAAATAAGGTTCAAGGGATTTCAAATAGGAAATACCTAAGCAATGGTTAATAGGCATTAAAATTAAAGTAAAAAGGGAAGTAGATGGTGCGTACAATGGAATCCCAAGGAACATAGGGGTAGTTGCAGAGGCATTGGACAAGGAAAAGGTAATGTCTAACCAATGAAAGGTCAAGGGGCTGAAGTTGAAAGATCATGCACCATTTAGGCCTATATAACCATGCATTAAGGGACTATTTGGGATATGGTTGGGTGGAGAATCAAAGTTCTAGTCTTACAAGTCCTCAAGCTTATAATGCAAGAAGCATCACATTGGTATCAAAGCTAACGTTCAATCTTGAGGGACTCTTCATGCTTCTCGCAACAATGAACATAACGAATGGATAGGTTATCTTTTGCTCTTTTTAATAAGAGGATTCTTCATCTTTTTGCTATATTATTTTGATTAAAAGCTTGAATAGCCATAGCCATATTTTTGGCAATTATAGTATGGTTTCTCTTTGGAAGAAATTTTGCTTTTCAAGAGCAAGGATTTTTTTATTTTTATTTTTATTTTTGATGATAGAGGAAGTCTATGTAGACTCTCTTTTTAGTTGTTGAATATAGGGTGTTAGCGTGAAGAAAATTGTGAGAAGGGAACTGCAATTGTCATCCTCTCACAATCAAGGTTGGCTGTGTTTTAGCTAAACTGCCGTCCCCATACACAATAGTATCATGGACAAGAACCGGCAACAACCACGACAGTAAAATGAGTGCTCAATGAGTGCAAGCAGCCAAGTCCAAGTCATAAGCGCTCTTGGGCCGGTCAAGGCAAGAAGCACGTTGAGAAGGGGATGCCATCTAGTCGAAGAAAGTGAAGCATGCCTCGGCTTTAGGTAAATATCAGGGTGCCTCAATACGTGGCACCCCATTTGACCGGGCCCACAATCGATAGCCGGCCCCTGGGGGGCTCTTTTTGAACGCACGCCTGCCCGCGGGTGTAGGCGCCTATGTATAGACATCGGGCTGCATACATGTACAAACAAACATGGGTTTGTCACGGTCGTGCCATAGTGGAGTTGGTAAGGCATGTGCTTGGGACGAGGGAGGTACTGGATTCGAATCCCACCTCCCACATGTTTGTATACATGCGATGTCTAACATGTGTCTGTACATATGTTCGCACCATTTTGCACGGATGAATGTTTGGACATAGCACTGAGACTGGGACTTAGAAAATTTTGTAAGTCCCAAATCTGGATAACCGACTACCGGGATGCCATGTATTGAGGTACCCCGAAATCTACCTAAAGCCCTTGAAATGATAGCTAGACAAAAGGAAGCAGCTCTGGGCGAGGCGCGGGCAGCTAGGCCATAGGCCGCCAAAGTGAGACAGTAGTAACACTAGCCAAGGTGAGGCTGCTGTAACAAGGAGGAGGAGATAGCAGTAGAGTTGGCTATAAGGAGAAGTAGGTAGTAGTAGCATCGTTGGGTTACAAGGAGGAGGAGGTAAAAAAGCAAGCGCACCAAGGCAACAATGCTGCCAACCACAAACGGCCAAACGAAGAAGCAACGCAGACAGTAATAGAAGCACCAACACAAACGTGACACAATGACCACGATAGCAGCGCCGTCATCACACACACGATGCACAATCGACGTTGTGAGCAGAGTAACTGCTCTCTTTCTCCTCTCATCCACTTGATTGGATACGCCAGGAACAATAGCGTCCAGTCACGACCACATAGCTTATTAAATCTTTTCAAAGGCTTACATAAGAGCTTGGACACATGTATAGAGAAACACAGATTGCTGTGTGTACACACACAAGATGGAGCCCACATTCTTGTGTGCAAGATGGAGCCCACATTCTTCTGTGCGTATTCACACATAATGAGCTTTATTGACACTTTCAGATGTGCACAGGTACACCTAGGCATTGGTTTCTCGCAAAAAGCATAGTCCCAATTGCCTATTCTAAGGTTGTTGTGGCTTAGCTCACGACAACCAAGTTAAGAGACTCACGATGATTTGTGTGCAAAGTCACAGGCAGTGCACTTTATGCTATGTGCCTAATGGGCACACGGGAAGAACCTTTTTTCATCAAAGTCTTCATCAAGAGCGTGGAGTAAAGGTTGGTGCTCATTTTTGTTTGCAAATTCTTGCATATGGGGGCATAAAAGGAATTTGTTCATATGTTATCTTAATATTTATAAGTTTTGTACATCATCAAGAACCATTATGTGTAGAAGATCTTGTAAATATTTCACACTCGTGACGTATGTGTTTGAGTATAATGGGCTTAGGATGTATGGGTCTAGTGTGTTTCACATTCGATTATTTGAGCTTCTTGCTCTAGTTACTCTGGTATTGGCCTCGTGTGGACATTTGAGTTTTTGCAAGTGAGCATCTACATAAGCATGCATGTATGGGTCATGCATGAGATTGAAGTTTAATATTATGTGCTTTTAGCATGCAATCAGAAGCATAGATATGTTTAATTTTTGTATGGTTGCATCAAGTGTATGAAGGATGATTGGTCACATGTTTCAATGCATTTGACTAGTGGGTGTAACAACACCAGTTAAGTTTGTTTACTAGTAAAGTACTAGTGATAATCAATAGTTAATGTTTTTTATGGAGTTAAGGATGCACTACTGACACAGGATTGGAAAGTTATGGACAAGAAATTTTTCCCTACTCTCTTTATGTATTGCGTCGACAAAGTTCGAACTATTTCGAGAGTTAAGTTGACTTGTTTTTCAAGTCTTTGATTTATGTCCAAGCAACCCATTTGAGCCATAGTCTACATGTCTTAGTGTAGTATCCTTGCTTGCATAGTAAACGAGCTTTTGCATGGTTGAGAAACCAATGCAATTGCGTTTTTCTCATAAGTTTTAGTTCCATGTGGATGCAAAGGGACATAGAGTTGTTGGCCCTAGAGTTTAACTATTTTTATTGTGTCGATCATATTCTCGAGGATCTTTCACAATGTTATGTGGCTAACCTATTAAACAAACACAGTTCATGTTTGTTGTTAGTTGGTATCATACTTCAATATCAAAAGTTATGTGTCATGTGCTCAGTACGAACATATTCCAATAAGGTCTTACCTTTCCGAAGAAGTTTGTTACTTAAGGGGATATTCCTTTGATCATTGATTTTTCATTGAGTTCAATAGGTTATCTAAAAAATAAATGTTGATGTTTAAGTATTTCACATACAAGCATTTTAAGGTTGAATTATTTTAGTGTTTATGTTGTGTACAAGCACTTAAAGATTTGTAATAACTCTATAGCGTTTGATCTTGAATTATGTAAGTTGGCTCCTCATAATGGAGTACAATTCGCATCTATTATTAGGTAACTTCATTTACAAAGTTTAACCTTAATGAATGGTCATGGTGCCTCAAACATAATCTTTTTAGATTCGTTTAAAGGTATGACTCATTGAAAAGTACTACTTTGGGTCATGAACAAAACATGTTACTAATGTTGATTCGAGATGGTAAAGATAGTTAATGCCTGGTAAAAGCGCCCTCTTTATCTATAAATAAAAGTCTAAACCCTTGGAAAAGAGGAAATACTATAAATTCTCATGGTGGTGACATAATAAAGTGATTTCTGCTTCAGCCACATCGTAAAGGTATGAGTATGTGCCTGTAATTTGTGAAAAGAAAAGTTGACCATATTAAAGAGAGGCACAATTACGAGTGGTTATGCTCGTGGATTCCATAATGGTAGACATGGTACAAGGAACCTTATGATTATTTCTTTATATGCATAAAAGTTATCAAGAAAATACGTTGCTTGAAAAAGGTCTACCAATTAGAAGAAATGTCTATGTGGACATTGTTTCACTTATTGAAGTGTAATGAAAAAGAAGTTATTGCGTAGATCCAAATTCAAGGACGTCCAAACTTTTAAAAGTCACGACCTAGTGTTAATGACCGGTTACTCAAGGTACTTGGGAGCAACTAGGTGAAATGGGATGCCTAGTAAAGTGTGCTATGCTAACGTACAAGTAATCAAAAGGAGTTGACCAAGCAAGGTTGAGGTTGTCTCATCCAAAAGAATTTCTCGATTGAGTTGACTGTCGAGAAGTAAAAGGGATTGGCTAAGGGAGTAAATGGTTACTTTACTCTTCATTGCTTATGGTATACAAGGTCGGTCAACTAGTATTGTAAGGTACTAAAAGGTAATAAAACAATCTTATTTGGGAATTGTGTCTCACAGAAAGGAGGTTATCCATAAGATTGTCTCTAGTTAGTTTATACAAGTGTGCACTAGAAAAAGATTGATGGTAACTAGGTAAAGCTTCTAAGTGATCATGACACTCGAGAAGTAAAAAAGAGCAATGAAAAGTCATTAACTGCATACAAGCCTCTGATCAAGGGCATATGCAAAGTTGATGGACATAATTATATTGGTTTGTCCTCATGTTTAACATCAGCCAAAATAAAGTACTCATCTTAAAAGAAGGTGTTAAAGCCAACCTCATTGTTTTGAGGGTAACATAACGTTCAACACCATGTCAGATCTATATGGTGTAATGATACTTACATGAATAGTAGGTGTTCTTAAAAGAAAAAGATACTCTCTCGTAAAAAGGGAGTTTAAAGGCACATGAGCGAGGAAGTAATATTTCTCCACTAAAGGAAGTGTTTCTCTAACTGAAATACTTATAAAAGAGAACTTATTCCAAGTTAAAGACTTGTTTAAGTTTGATTTAAAAGGAAAAGTTAGAAATCTTTAAACAAGATTTATATTATGATTATAAGCATGCTCAAGTATAAGAGAGTAAAAGTACTCTATTGAAGAGAGGTGAAGTATGAGACCTTAAAAAAGAGAAGCTTACCTTCTGAGATAGCATAATAAGGTGCACCAAAGAGTTTAGGAGAACTCTGTTTCTTTTAAAAGGAGAAAAGGTTCTAATCTTTCTTCAAAGTGGTGCTTGAAGGTTTTGAGATATTTGGCAATACTTAAAAGATTGAGTGTGATCAAACTATAAGAAAAGGTTGGCATACTCAAAAAGAAGTTACCTAGCTTTGTTTTCGAAGACGAAAATTTTTCTTTCAAGGGAGAGGAAATGTTATAAGACTAAAAGGTAACACTAAAAGGTAAGACTAGGAAAGATTATTTATATGTAAAAGGTTGCATATAAATAAGGTTCTGGGGATTTCAAATAGGAAATACCTAAGCAATGGTTAATAGGCATTAAAGTTAAAGTAAAAAGGAAAGTAGATGGTGTACAATGGAAGCCCAAGGGACACAAGGGTAGTTGAAGAGACATTGGACAAGGAAAAAGCAATGTTTAGCCAATAAAAGGTTAAGGGGCTAAAGTTGGAAGGTCATGCACCACTTAGGCCTATTTAACCATGAGTTAAGGGACTTTGGGATATGGTTAGGTGGAGAATCAAAATTCTCGTCTTACAAGTCCTCAAGCTGATAATGCAAGGAGCATTACAACTCTCAAGCACTTGAAAGTGTTTTCAGGTACTTCCAAGCACTTAAAAGTGCTATCCAGTGCTTGAAAGCAAAGTATTTTGAAAGCACTTTGCAGTCCTTCAAACCACTTTAAATTACTTTGTAAGTCTTATTAGCATTATGTTTGATCTTCTCTCTGTAGTGTATAGATATTGAAATTCATCCTCTCTTTTAAGTGTTTTGAAGTCCTTCGGACCACTTTAAAGTACTTTGTAAGTCTTATTAGCACTCTGTTTGATCTTCTCTGTAGTGTATATAGATAGTGAAACTCATCCTCTCTTTTAAGCGTTCCTTCTCTCTAATCATGGTTTCTATTTGATATGCCCACACAGAAAAAATATGAAGGTGCTATGTTTATTTAGCTTTGCAAATGCGGAGAGACAATGCCGATTTATAGAGGCATTACTTCAACAATTGAAGCTTGGTGGGATATTCAACATTGTCCCTCAACCCACGATCCCAAGCCCTTTGGATCCCGAGCCCTTTGGATTCGTGCCCATTTCGGTCAATAGGGAATGTATTTCTTATGGTCAACCATTGGAGGGTGAGGATGTGGTTGGTGTATACAGCTTGCATGTAGACACCAATACCACCCTCTGTGCTTTGCTAGTGCAAGTAGAGGTAGATCGACCTGTGTAAAGCTTGGATGCACTTAGAGAATCCCATAGCTTTTGCAAGGCAATGGGTGTCTATTCAACCTTCCATGTTTGGCACATTTATATAGGGCTAAGGCACACAAAAAAACCACAAGTCCAAGCCCCATAAATTGAAAAGATAGAGATTAATGGGGTGCTGCCAAAGTACATGACGCCTTCGAAGTTTAGAGAGGATGATTGGAAGGAAAACCCAGCCCTCATCATTGACATAAGCAATGTGTTGTCTTTTGACCCTACGAGGGATGATGCTCTAGATTTGAGCTTTTATGATGTAGACATTGTCGCGAAGAAGGTATGGTTAAGCACTTGATGTTTAAAGGCTTGTTTAGATCCAAATCCCAACACCCCCTCATAAATACTAGAAGAATACAACAAGGGCCGTTTGTTTTTGGATGTAGCAAGTACATACGCCAATGTGTTTATCTAGAGCACTGGAATGTTTCACAATGTAGAACGTAAGTTGAGAAAATGCTTTCCAATAACTATAGGCTTACTGTGTCTAGTTGGATGGGGCAAGAAACTTGCTCGGTTGCAAATTTCAAATTTCCAACAGGGAAACCTATCTTTTTTAAGTACCTCACACAGTTTTGACAATGGTATCCTCAGTTCAATGAGTCCAACGCTCTGTTATTGGATGACTCTCCTTACAAGTGCAACTAAAATAGTCCTAAAACGTATGTGATAGTACCAACGATGGAGGATTAGTTTGAAGCATAGTTTATGATGAAAGAGCTTGGGCCATGGTTGTATAAGAGACTATTATTAGTTGATCGTGTGGAATGGGCATTAGTGGACCCCTTTAATGTGTGGGGTAGGCCATCCTTGCGGGTTGAAGAAGAGTTAGTACAGGAGTCTCTGCTCAATGGAGGAATGATTATGCCTTATGAAGAATGGTGTAGCATGGAACAAGCTAGGTAGAGAAGAAAGAGGAGGTGAAAAGAAATTTATGTAGCCCTCGTTATACCTTACGTACATATTCCCTTGACCATGTGAACACTTATACTGTAATTTGTTGTAGTTTGATGGTATCAATATACAAGAAGTTGATGGCATTAATATACTTTCATGTGTAATTTCTTATGTATAGGACCCTCTCTTCCCTGACACAACAAAACATGTAGGAGAAAGGTGTGTGAAAGGACACATGGGGCATAGAAGATGCATCAAAACGTAGAAATGTGAAACAATCTTAATGTCATGAAATACATAATAGCGGTAAGGAAATTTGGTATTATACGTGAAAGATTTATTTTTTTTTGTTCTTAGAGTTGCTACTCAACGTAATGCCACTTGGGTTGATTTGGACCCACTTTGTAAGAATAAAAAGATTGATTTGGAAACTATAGGAAGTGGGAACACTTTTGCCAAAAAAAAAACAAATTGCATTCAATCGTATGGAAAAAATAATAATGATAACCAAAATTTTATCCAACATTTGCATTACTATAAGAATTTTTGAAATATGTTTTCCCAATATGTTTTCCTAACGTGGAAGCAAATCTCGTCCAACACCTATATATCACACGACACAAGCTCCACTTCTCTTTTTGATGTTTGCACACCTTTCTTGCATGTCATGACACGTTTAGGTTATCCCTAGTGGGTGCTCCTCCTTAAAAAATTCGAGAGTTATAAGCACATTAAGGTGTGAAGAAAATGAACATAAGGTAGAAGGACGAATTTGAGCTGAACATAAGGCACACCAGTGTGTGAGAATGTGTGAGAACGTAAGGCACACCCGTGTGTGAGAATGTGTGAGAGAGAGATTCTTTGTGAAGGGGGGTGTGAGAGAGAGAGCGAGAGCGAGAGCGAGAGCGAGGTAAAGACCCATAACCTAATCGTTGCACACGTGCTCCACCCTTCTTCATATGGGTGGAGTAGTAAGTCCGAGTAAGCTAGATGTGATGGTTCAGCTTTGCGTGTGGTTCTTCTTGAAACTCTCGTGTATGCGCCAGAGAGAGAGAGAGAGAGAGAGATTTATTTATCTATGTAGTTCCTACGCAGTGCTCTTGAGCAACCTGTGCTATATAAGAATGGTTCGTGACAATCGCGAACCGTCATCCTCATGAAACTTATGGGATCTGCGCTATTATCGTGGGCTTCGTGAGCAGGTGGATATCTGTTGCACTGCCCACGGCCACAGGTACAGCTAAACCCTAATCCTCTTTGAGTGTGGTAAGTACTCATCGCCCTTCAAGAAAATGACAATGTTGTTATGTGCATGCTGGAGGGGGGCTTTATGTTTACTTTACGACATACAATATACACATGGGGTGGGTGTGTGGGTGGGTGCCTCTAGATGAACTCAACCACAAACAATACACATGCCTTCACAAACACTAACCTTTTCTTCGGAAGGGGGTGGAGGTGAGTGGGAACGTGGGTGGTCGGGTGTGAAAATACCCAAAATCTGCCCCTTCATTGAGTGATTAGGATCCCTTTCACAAAGTCCATACGCTGAAACATGTTTGCAGCAGGAAGAGATCTGGTGATTATAACCTTCCTTCCGACCCCGGTTGAGTTTGAATCTCCCCACAGCCTTGACCTTTAGTTATGTATTTGTCTATTTATGCAAGTTATTATTACTAATTTTTCCCCCATGTCTGTATTAAGCCCTTTTTTTTTTTAATGATTCTCTTCTTTCTCCCACAGCCTCGACATTTAGTTATGTATTTGTTTATTTTTGCAAGTTATTATTACTATTCTTTTCCCTCCCATGTCTCTATTAAGCCCTTTTTTTTGGCTGATTCTCTTCTTTCTTTTAAAATTATTCGTGACCTATATATATAGGTTCAGCTTGTCCAAGCCCAACAGGATTTGTGAACGTGATGGTGGACCTTCAGTGCAGCTATTTGAGGACCATATGAAGCTGCTGCTCACACAGGTGGACAACTTTTTTTGATCCAACAGCAGGATGCCACATAAACCTCACACAGTCTAAAGCCATCCTTAGAACACTAGGGCAAAGGAAAATTACCTACATTCCTTACATCTTTTCTTGTCAACTCAGCAAGAATGGACCCCGTTTTTACATCATCACTAAAATAATGAAGGTTAATAATGTACATCTTTTCTTGACAACTCAGCAAGAATGGACCCCGTTTTTACATCACTAAAATAATGAAGGTTAATGTACACCGTCATGAATTTTACATTATGTAAAAATTCGGTTGTCCTTGAAAAAAAATTACATCATGGCTGGTACCTCCATGGTATCAAGGAAATCTTACTTATCGACTAGTGTCACTGGTCAAAAAGTAATCAATTTCATGATCATGCATATATCCCTTGTATGTATGTACACACAATGCCCAATATTAAGTAGATGAGGTAGCTGGTTATCATTATATTAGTCTAATCACTGTAGAACTCCACTGTTTTTGCATTGCCCACTGCAACAACTTATCTGCACGTTCTTGATATCAACATCCCATATCACACTGGTCACGAGCTTCAGTTTCTACGTGAAATATGAAATATTGCAGCCGATCACTCACTGCTTGTGGCAGCCTGCACACTGTCAAGACCGACCAGGGACTCGACCAAATTTTCCACACTTGGTCTTCTGCATAAATCACACACACTTTGCTCATCTGAGCCACTTACACCAGCATCACCAGCTGCATCAACCTTGCCAGCCTCAAAGAGACCATCACTCTTAGACCTCACCACATTCCCATTTGGTTCAGTTTCATTCACTTTCAACTTTTTCTTATTCTTAGCAACTACCTGTCGTGGCATAACCTCAAAGATATAATTCCCTCCATTCCAAACTGTGGCTGACAGCTTAAATACCTCAAACAATGTGTGTAGGCGGTATGATTTGAACAGAAGCACAGTCAATGCCAGTGTTGCAATAGTAAAGATAGCTTGGATTACAGCATACATGTATACACGTCTCTCAGCACCCATTAGGCCACTCAGCTGCCACCAGACATTATTGGCTCTTTCTGCTTTGCGTTTTAATTCCCTGTAGACAGAAGAGCTTGAGGTTCCATGGATGGAGTCCCAACTTTGAATGAAACAGTGAGAATTTTAGGCAAAAATAGGTTAAAAGACAAGGCAAATATCCGCAAGCATACCTGTAAGATGTCATGACCTCGGGATCATTTAGCAACCTCTGGCGTCGTAAGCCTTCCACAATGAGGAAATACAATGCTTGCCAGACACAATATGCTAGCAGAGGTACAAAAAACAACCAGGTCCATTGGGCAGTGGAACTGTTCACAACCGGCCATGCAGGCCAAGGACCGGTCTCCTCACCTGAATGGTGTGGAAAGGTAGCCGGGTCCCACCACCGAATTATGAAGAACACAGTCCCTGAAGGCATTCACGACACACGGAACACTTGACTACTGAGAAAAACAATGAGAAGATAGAATTGCAAGAAGACTAGGGCTTCCACCATACCTGGAAGCAAATGAATCAAAACGCTCACAATTTTGTCAATGGAACTAAACACAAGACTACACCTCCACACTATCAATGCCCATGCTAGCGGACCCTGTATACAGAAAATTGCTTTTTTTAAGGTGATAGCTAGCCTGCAACTGTACAAAAGGTTTATTAAGCTAAGCACTATGTATGCCTTTCCTATCTGGTTTCACAAACACAATGTTGAAAACAAGATCAAAGCATTCAGCCTTACCTCAGAGAAGGAGAAGCAGACCATGAACAGCTTCTCATTGTTCGGAAAAAACAGCAACATTGTGATGAAAATTGCATTTGCATAGTAGCAAAAGTCCTGAAAGCACATGCATTGTACTTGATCAACTCTCTCTCTCTCTCTCTCTCTCTCTCTCAAGTGCCTATGTCACGTGCATATCTGCTGTACTAGGGTGCCACGTCGACATTCTGCATAGTCAATACACTTAGGACACCTTTTGATGGGGCCAAGAGCAAAGCCCTAGTCCTAGGCACCACATAGGTCATTAGGGTTGAGTCTTTCATGCAAGACGTAAAGGCATGTAACCCTCTTTGCAAGACGTAAAGGCCTACTTGACACTTATTAGACCTATGGTCGGGTGTCTAGGCAAGTCATTGTCGAAGTCCTGAGCAGTTGGGTCAAGCCATGTGGAAAATCCATAATGCTCACCACTAGCAATGGGTATTTTGGAGCCGTGGTGTTGTGTGTGAAGAAACAGCACTTTTTCCAGCCCTAAAAAGGGACTTTCTGAATATTTTATATTTTATATTTTTGGGGTTTTTTTATCTTGGCTGCTGGCCTACACCTTTATGGTGACCGACCAGCACCCCCCCTTCACTATATATAGCATTGCCTATACCTCATCATTAATGTACCACTTCATCACCATATTAGGTACCATCTGGCCGCCTACAACAGGGACTCATATCTGCGTTTTCCTCTGCTGGTCCAGGGCGCCTTCTGCAGGGCTTACATCAGCCTTACTTACATCAGGCTGTTTCTTGGCAATTACATCAGGCCTTCTTCTGCTCCACATCTGCATTTTACTTCAGCACATGTCAGCGCCTGCATAAGAGAATACATCAGCGTTTATACATCAGCTTACAGCAGCACTTTGCTTCAGCAATCATCTGCGTTTTGCTGCAGCATACATCAGCCCACATCTACGCTTACATCAGGCTTACGTCCGGGCTTATATCAGCGTTTATCTCAGCCTTCTTCAGCGCATACATCGGGGCTCACATTCGTGCTTACCTTCAGCATTTCTTATGCGTTTTGGGACAACAGCCCTCTGTTACTTCGGGACAGTAGCCCTCTTTGCTACACATCGGAACTGTAACCCTCTCTGCTTCAGTCACGCAGCACCCTTGTCACCAGAGCTTGCACCACATCGGGACGGCAACCCTCTCTGCTTAAGGTACGCAGCACCCGTGTCACCAGAGCTTGCACCACTCGGGACGGCAGCCCTCTCTGCTTCAGGTACGCAGCACCCGTGTCACCAGAGCTTGCACCACTCGGGACGGCAGCCCTCTCTGCTTCAGGTACGTAGCACCCGTGTCATCAGAGACTGCACCACCATCATCATCATCAATGTTACCTTTTTCCGCTGCCACTACCAGCTCGGAGTGCTTTTCCTCACATCAACGCGAGCCTTCCTCATCGACCGTGCTTCAACTCGGACGTCTTCTCTGCTTCAGCACTGGTCTTCTTTTTTCTCAGAGTCACCTCATATATGAGGGCTCTAGTACATATCTGCACTCACGCTTTTATATATATTCACTCACATATTTCATGTTGTGTGGTTTTACTCTGATCTCTCGTATATCTAATCCTTCTGTCCTTTTGCCCTCACATTGTGGACAGCCATTGTTAAGTGTGTAGGAGAATTAGGGTTAGGTCATGTGGGAGACATACACAGAGAAACAAGGGAGAGAGAGAGAGAGAGAGAGAGAGAGTTGTGGGGATAAGTCAACTCATCAATTGTATGAGTGTGTGACTCCCCTATCACACATGTATATTGCACTAGTACACATAGTGCACTTAGTACATTAAAAGTACTAAGTGTACTATGTACTATAACTTATGGGCTTGTACACACTATAAGGGTGGGCATAACGCCTTTACCCCAACAACCTCCCACTTAAAGGCAAAGTGCCCTTAAATGAAGGAAAAGAAAAAATCAGCATGTACATGATAATATACAAGGCCATATCAAGGCTGAAACTGGCCTCATCCAATGCCCATCAAGTGTCTGCAATGAGCAAACCGCTCCGGAGGCAAACTCTTTGTCAACAGATCAGCCGGGTTGTCATCCGTATGAATCTTAACAAGCTGAATTTGCTTGTTCTCTATCACCTCTCTGATGAAGTGATACTTCACATCCACATGCTTCGTCTTTGCATGAAAGACAGGGTTCTTTGCCAACTGGATGGCACTCTGACTGTCACAATGCAACAATGGAATATCCCCTGTATAGCCCAAATCAACCACTAACCGAGATAGCCATAATGCCTCCTTGCAAGCCTCTGTGGCTGCAATATACTCGGCCTCTGTAGTAGATAAGGCAGTGCACTTCTGCATCCTGGATATCCATGACACAGCACCTCCTGTGAATGTAGATACATAACCAGTAGTAGACTTCCGGTTATCTGGATGACCGGCATAATCCGAATCCGTGTAACCATGCACTAATGCATCCTATTTGCCAAAGCAAATGCACATATCCTGTGTGCCCTTCAGGTATCTCATGACACCTTTCACTGCTTCCCAATGCTTCTTGCCAGGGTTGGCCATGTATCTAGAAACCACTCCCACTGCAAATGCAATGTCCGGCCTAGTAGCAACCATGGCATACATGAGACTGCCACAAGCTGAAGCATACGGAATCTTGGCCATATCAGCCCTGTCTCTATCTGACTGTGGGCTGTCCATAGCACTGAGTTTCACATATGGAGGCAAAGGAGTACTAGTCTTCTTCCCCCCGTCCATATTGAACCTCTGCAAGACTTTGCCAATGTATTCCTTCTGAGACAAATACAACACATGCTGATTTCTGTCCCGAAGTATCCGCATACCCAAGATGTGATTTGCATCACCCAAATCCTTCATATCAAAGGTTTGATGCAGTCTCTGCTTCAAGGTATCCATCTCCTTACAAGATTTCCCAGCAATCAACATATCATCAACATACAAGATGAGGATCAATAGACTGCCATCCAAAGCTTTCTTGGTGTACAAGCAGTGATCTATGTCACTTCTCCTGAATTTCTGAGATTTCATGAATGTATCAAATTTATGATACCATTCTCTTGGTGCCTGTTTGAGCCCATAAAGACTCTTTTTCAGCTTGCATACAAGCTTCTCTTTTCCACTCACTGCATAACCCTCTGGCTGCTGCATATATATCTCCTCATGGAGATCACCGTGAAGAAAAGCAGTCTTCACATCCATCTGAATCAAGTCCAGATCATCATGCGCAACCAAAGCTAACACAGCTCTAAGTGTGGTCATTTTGACCACTGGAGAGAAGATCTCCTCAAAGTCCATACCATATTCTTGCTTGAAGCCCTTAGCCACTAACCTGGCTTTGTATCTTGGCTTTGCATCTGATGCAACTTTGAGCCTGTATACCCACTTGCATGGCAAAACCTTCTTGCCTGCAGGCAAATGCACCAACTTCCAAGTTCCATTTTTATGCAGAGAATCCATCTCTGACTTCATGGCACGCTCCCATAGAGCCTTGTCTGCCCTCTGTAAAGCCTCTTTATAACATGAGGGCTCCCCACAGTCAGTGAGCATCAAGTAGTCAACCCCTGGAACAAACCTGTCAGGGATTCTGGAGGGTCTTGTGGACCTCCGTACCCAATGACCATCTTTGCAGGTTGCTGTCCAGCCTGCATATCACCCATTGGTGGCTCCTGTTCCATGCCATAAGGCTGAAATATCATGCCCGGTATTTCTTCTAACTGTGGTATATCCATAGGGATATCTTCTGCCATATCTGGCTGTCCATTTGGACCATTTTCAGCACCATTTAAGGGCTGGTTTTCTTGCTGTAATGGCTGATTTACAGCCCTTTGTTGTTGTCCATGATATCCATCATCATCAAAGATGACTCTGCCAGGCTCCTGTTGCCTTGTAGGCTCCTTATACATGCATGTTTCATCAAAAATGACATCATTGCTGCGTATGATCTTTCTATTCATGGGATCCCAAAGTCTATACCCCATTTCACCTCTGTCACCATATCCTAGGAATATGCATTTGTGAGACTTAGGATCAAGTTTGGTGCGCATTTCCCTGCGTATGTGCACGTACGCAACGCAACCAAACACTCTCAAGTGCTTGTCTGACGGAGGCTTCCCTGTCCATACTTCCTCTGGCACTTTCCCACCAAGCCTCGTGTTAGGTGACCTGTTTATAAGGTGAACGGCTGTCATAACAGCTTCAGCCCAAAAACCATGAGGTAATGCAGCATGTGACAACATAGAACGGACCTTCTCCTGAATGGTCCTGTTCATCCTCTCTGCTGTCCCGTTTTGTGGAGGATCATAAGGAGTAGAGAGCTCCCTCTTGATGCCTTTAGCATCACAAAAGTCCTGAAACTGTTTGGACATATACTCTCCACCATTGTCGGAACGCAAAGCCTTCAGTGTTTTGCCAGTTTGATTCTCAACAAGAGCAACAAACTTCTCAAACACTGAGAATGTATCACTCTTCAAACGAAGAGGATAAACCCACACCTTGCGTGTGGCATCATCTATAAAAGACACAAAATATTTTGCCCCTCCCAAAGAAAGCTGAGGCATCTCACATACATCTGTATGCACAAGCTCTAACTGAGCATCTTTCTGTCCAAGAGCTTTCTTGTGGGGGCACTGTAGTTGCCTACCATATATACAATGCTCACAAAACTGAAAACTTGAAAACTTTAGAGAAGGCAAGTAACCCAAACGAGATAATTGCTCCATTCCTTTGACACTCATGTGTCCCAACCGGTTATGCCACATAGAGATTTCCGGCAACTCGGTTGCATTTACATTAGCATGGTGACAAACACCTGCATGCATAAAATAAAGAGTGTCCACCTTAGAGCCTCTGGCAACAACCAGTGAGCCCTTACTAATTTTCCACTTTCCACGACCAAATGTGGTAACACAATCAGCATCATCAAGCTGTCCAGTAGAAAGCAGATTCTTCTTGATCTCAGGCACATGCCTGACATCATGGAGCATAAGCTGTGAGCCATCTGAAAACACAAGCCTCACATCACCTCTGCCAAGAATCTTGCATGCATGGTTATCACCCAAATAAACCACCCGTTCATTGCCAGCAGTATACCTGACAAACAAGTCTCTGCAACCTGTGACATGAAAGGAGGCACCTGAATCAATGATCCATGAGTGCATACCATGACCACCTGTAAGAAGTGAATGGGCATCAAGTGAAGACGTAAATAGGACCTCATCCTCACTGCCACCTGCATGTGACACATTGATTTCTTCAATCTTGACTCCACTTTTGCCCTTTGGCTTTACATCTTTGGCTTCATCTTTCTCTTTGTCTTTGCCTTTTCCCTTTTCCTTTTGATCATTTTTCCATTTGTAGCATTGCTTTTTAATGTGTCCCTTCTTGCCACAATAATGGCATTCCAAATCCTTTTTGGAGCGAGACTTGCTCCTTCCCCTTTCTTGGCTTTTCCCCCTTTGGTGGGATCTCCCACGTGCATTCATTGCATTGGACTTTCCAACAGAGTTGTTTTTCCTGTTCATCTCTTCTTGAAGAAGAGCACCCTCAACATCTGCATATGACAGCATAGCATTCGAATTGCTAGTGGCTGTCCTGAATGTGTCCCAACTCTCTGGCAAAGTGCATAACAGAAAAGTGGCTTTGAACTCATCGTCCATTGCCAACTTTTGATTAATGACCTGGCTGACAATACCATTAAACTCATTTAGATGGGCTGTCATAGACGCCCCTTCCTTCATCTGAAGACCTATGAGTTTCTTCAACCAATACACTTTGCTTGAGGCACTTTGTTGGGCATACAAGTCCTGCAATCTCTGCCACATTCCCCAAGCTGTCTTCTCTTCACGAATGCTGAAAAGTAATGAATCTGACACAGACAACATGATAGTAGATCTTGCCAGCTCATCCATATCTTCCCACTCTTCAGCAGTAAGAGAAGCGGGCATTACACCCCTTTCTTTGATAGGCTTGTGCTGCTTTTTCTGGAGCAACACATTGTAGCACTGGGTTTGCCAAATATCATAATTATGCGAGCCTTCAAGCTTCTTGATATGAAGCAATGAAGAGCTCTCACCTGTGGTTGCCATAGCAAAATGCAACCTGTCAATGCCTGACTCCCTGCAAGTGTGCAAACACTGCACCAAAAGCACACAAAGTGCTCACAGTTGTTCTCCCAAGCTTTATCTCCCACTGCGGAAGCAAGAATGCAACTTTTCTCCCACTTTATGTGATGAAATCACCAAAATCTGGTTGCTGCAGATTTTGGACAGCACCTTAAATGTGCTCTATTGCCCTTCCAAAGTACTGTACAACAGTACCAATTGCTCACCAATGATGTACCAAACCTGTACCGGCAAGTACAGCAGCTGAAATTGAACCTTTTGGTCACTCAAAACAGTGTACAGCCATGCCAAAACTTGCACAAAGCTGTGCCAAATCTGTACCAGCAGGTACAATAGCAATAAATGCTCTCCTGGCTGTCCAAATGAGTGAAAATCAGACTTTTACAGTCCTGTACACTGCATACAACAGTCCCGAACAGAAATTGGGCAAAAGCCCCTTGACTGCAAGCTGATTTTTTAGGATTCAAGGCATAAATGTCTTGCCTGCTGCTTTGCCAAGCTCAACAAGCATACGAACTTGAAAAGCCCCTTGATTTAAGATCAATTTCTGATCATACATGGTACATTGACGCACATGAAGGCATCCAGAGTGTTCACGATGCTTCCCCCTGGCCACATATACATCAAATACATGAAAGCCCCTTGATTTACAAGCACATTGAGTGCTTGTAAGGCATCAGCACATTATCCACATCATCAAATGCGATTGCCTGCATGCAAATCAACCAAATCGGCACAAAAGCCCCTTGATTTGCACTGCAATTTGCTGCAATTTTGCCCAAATGTGCGATTTCTCACATCATACAGCATGTATGAGTGCTTAATTGCACAATTACATCAAAAGCCCCAAATTTCGACATCCAATTTCCTGCAAATTGATCCTGATTGTGACCAATTTCCTGCAAATTGATCCTGATTGTGACCAATGTCACCCAATTTTGCCAATTTTGCTCAAAAATTGAGCAATTGGGCACCTGTACCTACTCAATTGATTGAATTGATAAGAAATTCCCAAAATTGAAGGCAAATACCTCTTAATTTTTTTGAATTTCTCTGATCTGCAGGCTGAATTTTAGTTGTTGCAGGAAAAGGGGGGTTGATGCTGTGCAGAAGGGGGATGATGAAGTTGCTGTAGCTGATGTACGGTTGGCTGGCTGCTATGAAGCTCTCCTCAGCAGGCAGCGAAGTGCAGGAGGCAGCTCTCCACACCGCCTTATTGGCATCCCAACAAGGGTGATATTGCAGAGGTAGTTTTCGATAAGCTCGCTTGATGTCGGCTTCGGTAGCGGAAGAAGGTACGCCCAGAATGTCGTGGGGAGACTCCAAGGCCGCCCGCACGTGCACTTGTCTTCTCGTGTCTATGCGCTCGCTGCTGAACGCCACTCGCTTCGCCTAGCGCTCGCTGCTGAACGCCACTCGCTTCGCCTAGCGCTATTCGCTGTGTAGTGCTACGTCGCCTAGCACCAGCCTTTGCTCAACGCTTCTCGCCTATGGCGCTGCTTTCGCTTCAGTGGTGCTATCGCCTGAGTTCGCCTCTTCGCTCGCCTAGCTTCGCCTAGCGCCACTCGCCTAGGTGGCCAGCCGACTCCATATGCGCTTATCGCCTGCGTATCTTTACGCTTTATGTGTCCAGGCGCCTTGCTGCAAGCCTACGTAAGTTGCATCGTGAATACTCTAGAAGGTGGTTCTGCCTGCAGTAGTGCCGCCAAGACTAGCTGAGCAGAGCGATGGTACTGGCAGTCTGAACGGAAGTGCAGCCAGCAGCTTGAAGGCGCACAACTGAAAATGGGTAGCTCCAGGAGTGACTGGCTCTGATACCAGTTGTGTAGGAGAATTAGGGTTAGGTCATGTGGGAGACATACACAAAGAAACAAGGGAGAGAGAGAGAGAGAGAGAGAGAGAGAGGGAGTTGTGGGGATAAGTCAACTCATCAATTGTATGAGTGTGTGACTCCCCTATCACACATGTATATTGCACTAGTACACATAGTGCACTTAGTACATTAAAAGTACTAAGTGTACTATGTACTATAACTTATGGGCTTGTACACACTATAAGGGTGAGCATAACGCCTTTACCCCAACATTAAGCTTTTAGCTCAATTAAACATAATTAAAAGACCTTAATGCTTAAATACTTGAGTAAACATGAGGCAAAGAGCAGAAAGATGTGTTGTGTTGCAGTGAGACACAAGGCCTTGTTAAATAAGACCTGAATAGGTACAAATGAAGAGGCACATCCCTAATGAAAGGGTGTGACTATTGAATGAATAGTTATGTCCTTTGGACGTAGAGATGTGTCTTTTGATCAATAGATGTATCCCTTTGAATAGACATGTAACTATTTGGCCCTCCTAGCTCTTTTCACATGATGGAACTCATGCCCAAACTCATGGACAAGTTGATGGATACATGGGAACAAGGTTCCTAAAATTGGCATTGGACAAAGCACCATTCTTGGTCAAAAAGCAAGAAAAAGCAAAATGTCAAACTATGTTGACCAAAAGCTGAGGGCATCGAACTCCATCAAAAAGCTAAAAGTCGCTTTTTCAAAAAGCAACTCCAATGCCAAAACGCAAGGCCTTGAAGTTGTAAAAACACAAATCAAGAACTTTGGCTATTATTAATAATATTTAATAAAGAAAAAGCTAAAGCAAGAACATAAAACAAAAGCAAAGCTTGGGAAAAGCAAGCACCCCTATCAAGTATATAAGAAGCTTGTACTCTCTTGGAAAGATCATAAAATTTTTTGAGAACCATCTTGGGAGAGCCATCTTGGAAGGCTTGATCATCATCTTCATCATCAAAATCTTCGTCTCCACCCTCAGCCTCTGCCCTAACTGCAGAGCCGCCTCTGTCAACTGAACCACCAACAGTGCCGCCTACCGCCTACCGCCACCGCCCCAGAGCCATCTCTACCACTTGTTTGCCGCCATGTTTGCTCCTCCACCGCCGCCTATTGGCTGCCGCCTGCCACCTCCATCAGCACCACCTTTCAGCCGCCTTCTTTGGAGGGTTGCCACCCTTTGAAGAAGCACCACCTCCTCTCCTTCCGTGAAAGAAGCTTGGACATGGAGAGCTTGAACATGGAATTCGGGCATGGAACTTGAACATGGAATTTGGGCATGGAACTTCAGCATGGAACTTGAACATTGAACTTGGACATATAGCTTGGAACATAAACATGGAACTTGGACATATAGCTTGGGCATGAAGCTTGGACATAGACTTGGATTTGGATCTAAACTTGGATTTGAACTTGGATCTGGACTTAGACTTGGATTTGGACTTGGATCTGGACTTAGACTTGAACTTGGATCTAGACTTGGATTTGGATTTGGATTTGGATTTGGATCCGGACTTGGATTTATTGGATCTCGATTTGGATATTGGATCTAGTACTAGCCCAGTGAGAGATACTTGTGGGTCATTCCCGTGGCGTGCTCGGCATCGGAGATTGAAACCGGCCTCTGGTAGAAACCAAAGTGCGGTAGACTAGCAGTCACCCTTCCAATTGTAGTCCAAATAAATAACAAATTAACAGGAGCTAGAATGCCCCAGAATTGAAAGGAAATCGACACCTGTTGGCCCCAAAGCTTGGCGCCCCTTTCGGTATTTCTTTATTCAAATTCAATGAAATGTATAACTGAGGACAACAAAGCCAGTCCAGGAGAGTAAACCTGCATGTCCAATCTGGCAGCCCTAAAGACCTCTTAGCACAGAGGATTCACACACAGATCTGTGTCCCACAAAAGCAACACATTGTGCTTCCCTCTAATCAACCAAGACAATTCAACAGGGCAGCCTTGAGCATACATCTGGCTGTTCCATGAACATGGCTTCAAACTCAGCTCAAATACACATCCACTGTCCAATCTCTGTTTCCACCCTTCAAACTGCCATACCCCTCCTCTCACAAGGGGCCAGATGATACAACTCTGCAGCAGACATAAGCCAGTGGAAAGAAAGAAAGATTGATATGTTCAGAGCTTACCAATTTTAATGCGTGGTTCTGCACCAGAGGGACTGACCGTACCAGTCTGTACTTGCAACAGCCTGTCTGTACTTTTCCCCCTGCAGGTGCCTGACTGATGCATTGACTGTACTCTGGTGATGCGCCGCCTGCAACTGTTCAGGACTGTACCCGCCTGTACCTGTCCGTACAGGTCTGCAGTACCCGACTGTACCAGCTCGTACAGTTCTGCGCCTGCAGCAACTGCCGCCTGTGTCAGCTGTCGTACAACAGCCGCTGCCTATACCAACAGTACGGAACTGTACCTACTGTCCGTACCCTACCAGCGCCGCCTGAACCAGCCGCCAATAGGCCTGCAGCCGCCTGCTCTGTACGGCCTGCAGCCACCTGCTCTGTACGGCCTGGTTCTGTACGGCCTGTATTCTGTATGGCCTGCTCTCCACGCAGCAAAACCCAGCAATTACCCTCTATGCAGCTAGCTTCCACGACTCCTCTAAAAGCAAGAGAGAGAGAGAGAGAGAGAGAGAAAAGAGAGAGGCGTGTATCTCCCAAAGTGGAGTTGCCCCTTTTTCCAAAAATATCCTAGTGGCCCCTTTCTCAAGTTTATCAAACTTTCTAAGGGTCACTTATGCCTAGGGGCCACCCAAGGTTAAAACATTAAAAATAATAAATCCCTTGGTTCCCCTTTACACTTGGGGATGTCCACATATTTCTATTTGTCCACGAACCCAAATGTGAATCATTAAATATTTATCTTGCTCACCAACCACCATGCCCACACTTGTGTTGTTCCACTTTCACAGGGTCATGACATACCCCCCTCTTGAAAAATGGCAAGCGTCCTCGATTGCAATCTGGTGATACAGCAAAATATCCAAAGTGAAATGTACAGTATGGCATCAACGTCCCAATCTCTCTAAGCCATGCATATGTAACAACATTCACTGCAAACCAATGGTGTAGTAATAGTCGAAGTTGTATACCACTGTGAACCATACACAACCACAACATCCAATGTGACTAGTACACATATATCATAGAAGTCCCATAAACAAATGTATTGTCAACCATCAGTACCTTCAGGTGAGACAAAAGCTGCACCAAGTGACTTCTAGATGTCATCTGAGCCTGTATGAATCAAGGGAGTGGAGGTGCTACCCCCCTCTTGAGCATTAGGCAATGCTCCAGACCCATGCTCTGCTGAACCTGTATGAGCCGTAACAAGAGTCGGCTCCAACTCAAAGGCATCGAGATAAAGCTGCAAAACCTGAGGTGAATCTGTTAAGTCACCTTCCTCCATCCACTTCGCATCCATCGGTGAATAGTTCTTGAACTTCACAAGATGGCGACGGGAAACTTTACCTCGTACCTTTCTTTCCTTATGTGCCAAAATCTACTCTAGAATAAGAGCCTCATCAAGTTCCTCAACTTCCGGCTGAGCCTCATCTAATACATCCTCAGACACATCCCCATGGAAAGGTCTAAGCAGACTCACATGAAATGCATTGTGAATCTTCCAGTGATCTGGTAGCTTCAAGCGATAGGCCACCTCACCAATCTTTTCCAATACCTGAAAAGGTCCATAATAGCGCATGCTCAACTTAGGGAATAAGCACTCTTTACCCTTCATCTTCTTGAGCCTAGCTTTTTCAAATCGCAAAAGAACCCAATCACCCAATGCAAACTCTAATGCACGTCTGTGACGGTCTGCTGCTTTCTTTTGCTTTTGCTGAGTTTTCTAGAGTGCCAACTTAACTCGCCGATAAGCTTCATCCATATTCTCCACATAATGATCAGCCTCAAAGATCTTATTCTTTGTGTGCAAAATGGGCTTTCGGAGATCTAGTAATACCAATACTGGATCCAAAGTAAGCTTTTCTTTAAGCTTTTTAAAGGCTGTAATTTCCGGATCAGCCCATCTAAACGGAGTTGCCTTCTTTGTTAAGGCGAAGCAATCTCAGCAAAATACCGTATGTACCACTTGTAATAGAAACACAATCCCAAAAAGCTGCGTACATCATGCACGGTCCTCAAATCTGGCCAATTAAGAATTGCTTCCACCTTAGAAGGATCCATACGGACTCCATGCTTTGAAACGATATGCCCCAAGAAGTGTATCTCTTGCAAGAAGAACTCACTCTTCTTGCCATTAATGACCAGCCTATGCTTCCATAGTTCTTCAAACACAATGGCCAAATGCCTCCTATGCTCCTCCTCAGTGTGTGAATGCACAATCATATCATCAAAGAATGTGCCCACAAACGCTCTATGAGGCCGGAAAATCCTGTCCATCATTCTGTTAAATGTGGCAGGTGCATTTGTCAAACCAAAGGGCATAACCAAGAACTCATATAACCCAAAAGTGGTTCGAAATACTGTCTTATGCACATCCTCGGTTCTAATACATATCTGATGATACCCGCTTTTCAAGTCTATCCGACTAAAGACTGTGGAGCGCTGTAAGCGATCCAATATGTCATCGATCCTCCGAATAGGAAATCGATTCTTGATGGTATTCTTGTTCAGCGCCCTGTAATCTATACACATACGCCAAGAACCATCTTTCTTTTGCACTAAGAGCACAGGTGAGCAAAAGGGTGATGAGCTAGGCTGTATCAACCCTTTATTCAACAACTCTTGTACATGACTCATAGTTTCTTCTTGTTGAGCTGCACTAACACGGTACGGCGGTCTATTTGGTGGAGTACTACCCGGAATTAGATCAATAGCATGATCTTCTGGCCTTTCCGGAGGAAGTTCTCCTAGCAATGACTCGAAAAAACAATCTTGGAACTCGCATAAGAAGTCAGTCCTGTCTTTATCTAACGTAGACAAATTAGATTTAGACTCATCATCTTTTGCATCCTTTACAAAAATCAAGTACGTAGAAAGATTCTTTTTCATTACTGATGAAATTGCCGAAGCTGATACAATAGGAACATATTCCCCTTTTAGCTTTACATCCAAAATATGTTCTTTCCCTCTATGAGTCAAAGTAATCTTCCTATTGTATGTATCCACCACCGCATGTACTCTATGGCACCATGGAATACCCAACAAAACATCACATCCATCAAGTGGCTTGATGAAAAACTCCTCACTGTCCACATAACCCTGCACATGAAGCCTGAGCTTCCCAATAATAGGAGTGACGGGTTCTGCATACCCAGGACAAGCCATATTAGCCTCATACAAAGGCCCCATCTCCTCTGCACGAATCCCCAATCGGCCAGCCAAATCTATTGAAATAAAGTTGGCTCTAGCACCTGTGTCAAAGAAAATCAAGGCATTTTGATTTCTCACTTTGCCCCATGCCCTGCACAACTCAGTCTTTTCACCACGTGGCTGTTCCCCAACAAGATCACGAACTAACCCTGCAGAAGGTTTTGGTTTCTTAGACTTGGGCTCCCCTTTAGTGTCAGAGTCCTTTTGGGACTTTCGCTTGGGACAATTAAAAGACATATGTCCCTCCTTTGTACAGTAAAAACATTTTCAAGCATCCATCAAAGCCTGTCTCTCCTCAGGAGTTCTCTTGGGCATTGGTAACTTCTTATACCGCTTCTCTGTAGACCCTTTTGCATCACGCGAAGTATGCCCTGACTTTTCAGATTTCTTGCTTGAGCTTTTACTTCCTTTAAATCCAGATGAGACCCCAGTGAGTAACGCATTTGCTGTCATAGCATTCTCTATCATCTGTGACATATTTGTTACTCGAGTCTTTATGCAATAGTCACGCACTTCCTTGGGCAACCCACAACAATACTTCTCCACCTGCTCAGACAAAGGCACTGCACGATAAGAAGTAACTGGGAGTAAAGCTTCCCAAAACTTCTTATTATAATCCTCAAGATTTTCACACTTTGATGCATCCAACTTGTGCCATGCTGTCATTACATCCACCTCAAAAGTAGATGTGAGCCATACAGAAGAGAACACCTGCTTAAACTGTACCCAAGTAGATGGTGCTATGCCCTGTAAAAGAAGAGTGGACCACCACTGCAATGCATTGCCCCTGAGAAAAGTCGCAGCTCTTCTCACTTTAGAGGACTCCATGTAATTACCACCAGAAAAAGTAGCATCAAACTGCTGTAAAAAGGTAAGTGCCTTTAGCTTATCTTTGGCCCCACTGAATGTGTCAAATTTCACAGCAGCTCCCCCTTCCTTATAATCCTTCGCCTTACCCATTATCGTAACGAAGTGGCTTCACAAGATTGCTACCCCCAGCATTCATGCCCATCATAGGGTCAACATTACCAATTCCCACACCTGGCATTCCATACATTCCAGCCATGTTTCCAAACATACCACTATGCATACCGGGCTGCATGCCCCCATACATGTTTCCTTGCATTCCGGGCTGCATGCCCCCAAACATGTTTCCTTGCATTCCGGACTGCATACCACCATACATATTCCCTTGCATACCAGGTTGAAAACTAGCTCCAAAAGTCCCTGGAATACCCATGCCTCCCTGAGGATAACCCCCAGTCATGGATTGGAACATAGAGCCACCACCAAAATAGCCTGGATGCATAGATTGCTGTGGAATAGATGGCTGTCCGAAAAAGGAACTCTGTGAGTTGGCACCAAAAGTGTGTTGCATGTTCATGGATCCTGTGGGAAGGCACCACTATTGCCCTGAGGTGGGTTCTTAGAACGCACTTTCTTCTTCTTCTTTTCAGGCTCAGAACGGGATCTCATAAATTCAGCAAACTTCTCACTTTGAGTGAGCTGCATAAACACATCCATTACACCTGCCAAACGATTTTTAAACTGAGCATCATCTTCCTCTTTACGAGGCATATCTTCAGGCTGTGTTACATCCTCATATTGTGCATCATCTGCTAGCCTGTTCCCCTGCAAGAATATCTCAGATTCATTTCTCTCAAGAGAGGTCTCTTGCTCTTCCTCTTCATCATAAAAATATTCGTCTTCTGTGTCTGACATGTTGCTGAATTTTTCAACAATGACTTTCCTCGAGACAACCACGAGCTCACCCCCTTAAGAAAGTTGATGATGGGTCCCGGCAACGGAACCTTGAAACCGGCCTCTGATAGAAACCAAGGTGCGGTAGACTAGCAATCACCCTTCCAATTGTAGTCCAAATAAATAACAAATAAACAGGAGCTAGAATGCCCCAGAACTGAAAGGAAATCGACACCTGTTGGCCCCAAAGCTTGGCGCCCCTTTCGGTATTTCTTTATTCAAATTCAATGAAATGTATAACTGAGTACAACAAAGCCAGTCCAGGAGAGTAAACCTGCATGTCCAATCTGGCAGCCCTAAAGACCTCTTAGCTCAGAGGATTCACACACAGATCTATGTCCCACAAAAGCAATACACTGTGCTTCCCTCTAATCAACCAAGACAATTCAACAGGGCAGCCTTGAGCATACATCTAGCTGTTCCATGAACATGGCTTCAAACTCAGCTCAAATACACATCCACTGTCCAATCTCTGTTTCCACCCTTCAAACTGCCATACCCCTCCTCTCACAAGGGGCCAGATGTTACAACTCTGCAGCAAACATAAGCCAGTGGAAAGAAAGAAAGATTGACATGTTCAGAGCTTACCAATTTTAATGCGTGGTTCTGCACCAGAGGGACTGACCGTACCAGTCTGTACTTGCAACAGCCTATCTATACTTTTCTCCCTGCAGTTGCCTGATGATACAACTCTACAGCAGACATAAGCCAGTGGAAAGAAAGAAAGATTGATATGTTCACAGCTTACCAATTTTAATGCGTGGTTCTGCACCAGAGGGACTGACCGTACCAGTCTGTACTTGCAACAGCCTGTCTGTACTTTTCTCCCTGCAGCTGCCTAACTGATGCATTGACTGTACTCTGATGATGCGCCGCCTGCAGCTGAAGATGCGCCGCCTACAGCTGTTCAGGACTAAACAGGACTGTACCCGCCTGTACCTGTCCCGTACAGGTCTGCAGTACCCGACTGTACCAGCTCGTACATTTTTGCGCCTGTAGCTGCCACATGCGTCAACTGTCGTACAACAGCCGCCGCTTGTACCAACAGTACGGAACTGTACCTGCTGTCCGTAACCTGCCAGCGCCGCCTGAACCAGCCGCCAATAGGCCTGCAGCCGCCTGCTCTGTACGGCTTGCAACCACTTGCTTTGTACGGCCTGCAACCACCTGCTCTGTACGGCCAGGTTCCGTACGGCCTGTATTCTGTATGGCCTGCTCTCCACGCAGCAAAACCCAACAATTACCCTCTATGCAGTTAGCTTCCACGACTCCTCCAAAAGCAAGAGAGAGAGAGAAGAGAGGCGTGTATCTCCCAAAGTGAAGTTGCCCCTTTTCCCAAAAATATCCTAGTGGCCCCTTTCTCAAGTTTATCAAACTTTCTAAGGGTCACTTATGCCTAGGGGCCACCCAAGGTTAAAACATTAAAAATAATAAATCCCTTGGTCCCCCTTCACACTTGGGGATGTCCACACATATTTCTATTTGTCCAGGAACCCAAATGTGAATCATTAAATATTTATCTTGCTCACCAACCACCATGCCCACACTTGTGCTGTTCCACTTTCACAGGGTCATGACAAAGCTCTGGTGCCTCAACATCGACCTCGACTTGGATATCCTACATCGGCATATTTGTTTGTTTTGTATTCATTGATTGTATTGGTCCTGGCCAGCATGCTCATGGATTGTTCTTAGGTTATGTGTGCTAACGCCTTTGAGCCCTAGTGAGAACCATCAACAGGTGGGTGAAGCAGAGGCATATTGTCATGACCCTGTGAAAATGGAACAGCACAAGTGTGGGCATTGTGGTTAGTGAGCAAAATAAATATTAAATGATTCATATTTGGGGTGCCCGGACAAATGGTATGATGTGCGGACATCTTCAAATGTGAAGGGGGGCCAAGAACATTAATATTTTTAATGTTTTAACCTTGGGAGGCCCCTAGGCATAAGTGGCTCTTAGAAACTTTAATGAATATTAAAGTAAGGGGCCTAGGATATTATTGGAAGGGGGTCCACTTTTGGGAGTTACACGTCTCTCTCATCTCTCTCTCTCTTGCTTTTTGAAAAAGGTGCAAGCTATGTGCGTGGAGGAGGAGAGTAACCTTGTCGACTAGCTGTATAGAGGTGGGGACTGCTGGATTTGCTGTGTGGAGGACAGGCCGTACAGAGCACGTGGCTGCAGGCCGTACAGTCAGGCGGCTGCAGTTCTTTTGGTGACTGGTTCAGGCGGCGTTGGCAGGTACAGACAGCAGGCGGCTGTTGTGCAGGCGAGTACTGTACGGTACAGACTAGTGCACAGACGGGTACTGTACGGGCAGAATAGCACAGACGCCGCAAGACATCAGACACAGATTGGTACAACTGCTGTACGACAGCTGACACAGGCAGCAGTTGCACGTACAGAACCGTACGGACAGGTAAAGCAGAGTACTACGGTGCTGTACGGACTGGTACAATAGGGTATTGCTGACCTGTACGGACAGGTACAAGCTGCTACAGTCCTGTTCATCTCTGAATATTTGCAGGCGGCGCATCTTCAGTTGCAAGCGGTGCTTTATCAGAGCATAGTTGGTGCATCAGTCAGGTGGCTACGGGGAGAAAAGTACAGACAGTCTTTTGCAAGTACAGACTGGTATGATCAGTCCCTCTCGTGCAGATCCACGCATTGAATTGGTAAGCTCTGAACTTGTCAATCTTTCTTTCTTTCCACTGGCTTATGTCTGCTGCAGAGTTGTGTTATCTGGCCCCTTGTGAGAGGAGGGGTATGGCAGTTTGAAGGGTGGAAACAGAGATTGGACAGTGGATGTATATTTGAACTGAGTTGAGACCATGTTCATGGAACAGCCAGATGTGTGCTCAAGGCTGCCCTGCTGAATTGTCTTGGTTGACTAGAAGGAAGCACAGTGTGTTGCCTTTGTGGGATACAGATTTGTGTGTGAACCCTTTGTGCTAAGAGGTCTTGAGGGCTGCCAGCCTGGACATGCAGGTTTACTTTTCCTGGACTGGCTTTGTTGTACTCAGTTATACATTTCATTGAATTTGAATAAAGAAATACCGAAAGGGGCACCAAGCTTTGGAGCCAACAGGTGTCGATTTCCTTTCAGTTTTGGAGCATTCTAGCTCCAGTTAATTTTGTTATTTATTTGGACTACAAGTGGAAGGGTGACTGCTAGTCTACCGCACTTTGGTTTCTACCAGAGGCCCGTTTCAAGGTTCCGTTGCCGGGACCCATCATCAACTTTCTTAAGGGGGTGAGCTCGTGGTTGACTCGAGGAAAGTCATTGATGAAAAATTCAGCAACATGTCTGACACAGAAGACGAATATTTTTATAATGAAGAGGAAGAGCAAGAGACCTCTCTTGAGAGAAATGAATCTGAGGATATTCTTGCAGGAGAACAAGCTGCAGATGATGCACAATATGAGGATGTAACACAGCCAAAAGATATGCCTAGTAAAGAGGAAGATGATGCTCAGTTTAAAAATCGTTTGGCAGGTGTAAAGGATGTGTTTATGCAGCTCACACAAAGTGAGAAGTTTGCTGAATTTATGAGATCCCGTTCTAAGCCTGAAAAGAAGAAGAAGAAAGTGCGTTCTAAGAACCTATTTCAGGGCAATAGTGGTGCCTTCCCACAGGATCCATCTTTTGGACAGTTTCCGAACATGTAACATGCTTTTGGTGCCAACTCACAGAGTTCCTTTTTCGGACAGCCATCTATTCCACAGCAATCTATGCATCCAGGTTATTTTGGTGGTGGCTCTGTGTTCCAATCCATGACTGGGGGTTACCCTCAAGGAGGCATGGGTATTCCAAGGACTTTTGGAGCTAATTTTCAGCCTGGTATGCAAGGGAATATGTATGGTGGTATGCAGTCCGGAATGCAAGGAAACATGTTTGGGGGCATGCAACCTGGAATGCAAGGAAATATGTATGGGGACATGCAGCCCGGTATGCATAGTGGTATGTTTGGAAACAGGGCTGGAATGTATGGCATGCCAGGTGTGGGAATTGGTAATGTTGACCCTATGATGGGCATGAATGCTGGGGGTAGCAATCTTGTGAAGCCACTTCCTTACGATAATCTAACGCCTATGGGTAAGGCGAAGGATTATAAGGAAGGGGGAGCTGCTGTGAAATTTGACACATTCAGTGGGGCCAAAGATAAGCTAAAGACACTTACCTTTTTACAGCAGTTTGATGCTGCTTTTTCTGGTGGTAATTACAGAGAGTCCTCTAAGGTGAGAAAAGCTGCGACTTTTCTCAAAGGCAATGCATTGCAGTGGTGGTCCACTCTTCTTTTGCAAGGCATAGCACCATCTACTTGGGTACAATTTAAACACGTGTTCTCTTCCGTATGGCTCACATCTACTTTTGAGGTGGATGTAATGACAGCATGGCATAAGTTGGATGCATCAAAGTGTGAAAATCTTGAAGATTATAATAAGAAGTTTTGGGAAGCTTTACTCCCAGTTACTTCTTATCGTGCAGTGCCTTTGTCTGAGTAGGTGGAGAAGTATTGTTGTGGGCTGCCCAAGGAAGTGCGTGACTATTGCATAAAGACTCGAGTAACAAATATGTCACAGATGACAGAGAATGCTATGACAGCAAATGCGTTACTCACTGGAGTCTCATCTGGATTTAAAGGAAGTAAAAGCTCAAGCAAGAAATCCGAAAAGTCAGGGCATGCTTCGCGTGATGCAAAAGGGTCTACAGAGAAGCAGTATAAGAAGTTACCAATGCCCAAGAGAACTCCTGAGGAGAGACAGGCTTTGATGGATGCTCGGAAATGTTTTTACTGTACAAAAGAGGGACATATGTCTTTTAATTGTCCCAAGCGTAAGTCCCAAAAGGACTCTGACACTAAAGGGGAGCGCAAGTCAAAGAAACCAAAACCTTGTGCAGGGTTAGTTCCTGATCTTGTTGGAGAACAGCCAGGTGGTGAAGAGACTGAGTTGTGCAAGACATGGGGCAAATTGAGAGATCAAAATGCCTTGATTTTCTTTGACACAGGTGCTAGAGCCAACTTAATTTCACCGGATTTGGCTGGCCGATTGGGGATCCGTGCAGAGGAGATGGGGCCTTTATATGAGGCTAACATGGCTTGTCTTGGGTATGCAGAACCCGTCACTCCTATTATTGGGAAGCTCAGGCTTCATTTGCAGGGTTATGTGGACAGCGAGGAGTTTTTCATTATGCCACTTGATGGATGTGATGTTTTGTTGGGTATGCCATAGTGCCACACAGTACATGCGGTGGTGGATACACATACAATAGGAAGATTACTTTGACTCATAGAGGAAAAGAACATGTTTTGGATGTAAAACTTAGAGGGGAATCTGTTCCTATTGTATCAACTTCGGCAATTTCATCAGTAATGAAAAACCATCTTTCTGCGTACTTGATTTATGTAAAGGATGCAAAAGATGATGAGTCTAAATCTAATTTGTCTATGTTAGATAAGGACAGGACTGATTTCCTATGTTAGATAAGGACAAGACTGATTTCTTATGTGAGTTCCAAGATTGTTTTTCCGAGTCATTGCCAGGGGAACTTCCTCCGGAAAGGCCAGAAGATCATGCCATTGATCTAATTCCGGGTAGTACTCCACCAAATAGACCGCCGTACCGTGTTAGTGCAGCCCAACAAGAAGAAATTATGAGTCAGGTACAGGAGCTGTTGAATAAAGGGTTGATACAGCCTAGCTCATCACCCTTTTGCTCACCTGTACTCTTCGTGCAAAAGAAAGATGGTTCTTGGCGCATGTGTATTGATTACAGGGCGCTAAACAAGAATACCATCAAGAATCGATTCCCTATTCCGAGGATCGATGACATATTGGACCGCTTACAGGGCTCCACAGTCTTTAGTCGGATAGACTTGAAAAGCGGGTATCATCAGATACGTATTAGACCCGAGGATGTGCATAAGACAGCATTTCAAACCACTTTTGGGTTATATGAGTTCTTGGTTGTGCCCTTTGGTTTGACAAATGCACCTGCCACATTTAACAGAATGATGGACAGGATTTTCCAGTCTCATAGAGCTTTTGTGGGCACATTCTTTGATGATATGATTGTGCATTCACACACTGAGGAGGAGCATAGAAGGCATTTGGCCATTGTGTTTGAAGAACTCCGGAACCATAGGCTAGTTATTAATGGCAAGAAGAGTGAGTTCTTCTTGCAAGAGATACACTTCTTGGGGCATATTGTGTCTAAGCATGGAGTCCGTATGGATCCATCGAAGGTGGACGCAATTCTTAATTGGCCAGATTTGAGGACCGTGCATGATGTACGCAGCTTTTTGGGATTGTGTTCCTATTACAGGCGGTACATACGGTATTTTGTTGAAATTGCTTCGCCCCTTCATGCCTTAACAAAGAAGGCAACTCCGTTTAGATGGGCTGATCAAGAAATTACAGCTTTTAAAAAGCTTAAAGAAAAGCTTACTTCGGATCCAGTATTGGTATTACCGGATCTCCGAAAGGCTTTTGTTGTCCAATGTGATGCATGTGGAAACAGCATTGGGGCAGTTCTCATGCAGGAAGGACATGTGATAGCCTATGAGAGTCGAATATTGCAGAATGCCGAGAAGCACTTACAGGTTTATGAGAAAGAGATGTTGGCTGTAATTCATGCTCTTTCTACATGGAAACACTATTTGCTTGGGGCTGATTTCACTGTGCAGACATATCATCAGACCTTGCGTTATTTCCTCACGCAAACTAAGCTTTCAGAGAAGCATATGCGATGGGCCAACTTTTTGTCTATGTTCCACTTCCAGATTGTGCATGTAGAAGGCAAAAAGAATGTTGTGGCAGATGCTTTGTCACGCAAGCCACAGGTCTCAGCAGTTTCACTTGCTTATCATCATGAGCTTGATGAGATGAAAGAGCAGTATGCCCATGATGAGGATTTTGGCAGGTTGTATGATCAGATGTCTGAGGGTCAGCGGCATGATCATTATACCCTCAGAGATGGGTTTTTGTTGATGCATGGTAGACTGTGTGTTACCAGGCAATTGCGACTCAAGGTTATGATTGAAAGTCATGCTCCACCGTATGCAGGTCATAGAGGAATTGACGCCACGGTAAAAGCAGTTGAGACTTTCTTTTATTGGCCAACCTTGAGAAGAGATGTTGATTGTAATATGCGGAAGCTTCGGAGAAGGATCGGTACTTCAAAACTCAGAAAACAGCACTCTTTTCGCGACGGAATTAACGCACAAACTGAAAGACGATGTGCAGAAAATAGAGAGAGAAGGGGGAGATGGAGAAGACACAGTATTGGGTCCCAATTACCCTCTGTAGGGCCCCCACCACGGATGGTGTATTTGCTTTATTAGAATGATGTAAATCTGAAACAAATACAAAGTACTTGACCTTTTCTTGGCTGGAAAACCTGCCCTTGACCTTCAGTCCTTCACCCCTTAGCTTTAGCAAACCCTTGGCTGTCCTGGCCCTTGAATGCTTGATGCTCTTGGTGAATTATGAGATGAATAATGGGATTATGGGCTGGGGTATTTACACCCCTCCCTTCATGCAGTCGGCTGGCTTCAGGACAGCCCACGACTGAATTTCATCATTAATTGCTTTCACACTCAATAAAGTGTTTTCACACTTGTTTGATGGCTGTCCAGCCTGCGCACATGTTCTGGGCAGCACCCTGGCTGCTGGGCATGCTGCGCTTGGGTGTGGGACTGCCTCCCACACCTGGCCGACTGGCTGGGCAGGGCTTCTACCCCTGTCGGCTGCCTGTCCAGCAGCCCTAGGACTGGCCGACTGTCCTTCCAGCCCAAGCCATGGCTGGTGGGCACAATGTGGGCCCTCCTGGCCCCTTGGGGGTGGTTCTATACCTCCCCCATGCCCATGCTAATTATGCCAATGCAAATCCTTGCCCTGGGGTAGCCCTATGGGCTGGCCCCATCTCTACATGCAAACTACATGCCTACAGAGGCCTGGCATCCAGTTGCAAACCAGATACTCAGCACATCTGACATCATTCCAGAGGGAGACTCACAGCGCGGACTGGCACTGCTTCATGTGCAGGACAATGCACACCTGACCTTGGACTCATGTGCAGGACAATGCACACCTGACCTCGGACGACTGAGATGGATCCCTGGCTGACTCGTCCTGGACTGGGCTCACATGGGACCAGTTCACCATCCCAGGTCCTGCACCTTCTGTACAGAAATGTCTACGTGGCATCCAAGTGCGGGATGCACGTGACATCCCCTTCTGCTTAACTTGACGAAAGCTGCATAGCCTCCAAATAATCCGTCAATAAAGCCGGATAGTCTTCGAAAAATTCTTTGTCGAGCCATACCGCTTCATGAGTTCCTCGGTCCTGAAACTTCGTGAGAAACTGTCGTAGTCTTCGGCCTGAGCCATGCTTGAAACGGTGCAGAAGGATCTGTTCTGGAACCATTACTTCTGCTTCATCAATGATGTCTGGTTCCGCTTCGTCTTTGACCTCTGAAGGGGGTGGACCTGCATATGGCTTTAACCAACTGACATGAAATACATCGTGCATAGTCCAACTCGGAGGTAGCTTTAACTGCATAGACACCTCATTAATCTTTTTCCGGATGGGGAATGGTCCGAAGCTCCTGAAAGACAACTTTGGGCATCGCTTGCCCACCTGCTTTAATCTTTGCTTCATAATCCGAAGATATACCCAATCTCCTTCCGAAAACTTCATGTCCCTTCGGTCTTTATTGGCCTGTCGAGTGTAGGCCTCTTGCGCTTTAGCCAATCTGTCTTTGACGGACTCTAGGATCTCCTGGTAAGACTCCGTCACTCTGTTCGCCTCCGGTACTGAAGACGACGTCCTGGTTAACAACGACTGGAAAGGCCTTCCAAACGCTGCCTCATATGGAGTCCTGCCAATAGCTGAAGAAAAAGAGTCATTCAAAACAGATTGAACTAAAGGCAGAAACGATTCCCACTTACCTTGCTGATCGTGGACATAACACCTCAGCACATCAAAGGCCAACTGGTTGTATATCTCTGTCTGGCCATCTGTCTGTGGGTGGAATGCATTGGAAAAATTCAACTTAGTACCAAAATTATCAAACAATGCCCTCCAAAAATGACTGGTAAACTTGGCATCTCGGTCTGACACTATGGTCCTAGGAATCCCACCAATCGGGTACCAATGCCGAATGAATAGCTGGGCAACATCCTCGGCGGTCACATTGGCCCTGCAAGGAATAAGCATAACAAATTTGCTGAACCTGTCAACAATAGTCAAACACTGTGTATTACGCTTACTCGGACTGGGAGGCAGATTTGTGACAAAGTCCATCGAAATGTCTTGGAAAGGACCCTCAGGAATTGGCAAAGGCTGTAACAACCCTATCTTCTTTCCACGAGGAGCTTTCACCTTTTGACAAATGTCACAGCGTTGTACATATGTAAACACATCACGCCTCATCTTTGGCCAATAGTATTGCCGTTCTAACTTCTCCAGAGTCGAATTCATGCCCCTATGACCACCTGTAATGGCGTCATGGGCATCATGGAGAAGAGCTGCCCGGAATGTTTTCATGACACACAGTCGGCCTTTGTAGTAAAGCCAACCATCGCGTATCAGAAAATGGCATGGTCCTGTGGCATCCAATGCCTGTTCCCACTGAGTACCGAATTCCTCGGAATCCGCGTACGTGTGCTTCATGTTTTCTAGTCCAGTACCAACAAGGTCAAGTCTAGTGGTCTGAATCGCAGATACTTGTCCCTTCCTGCTCAAAGCATCGGCCACTGGATTGGCCTTTCCTGGAAGGTACTCAATCATGCCACCGAACTGCTGGAATATCTGACTCCAGCGGTGTTGTCGATCACTCCACTGTGCACTTGGCATCGTCTGAATCCAGCGCAATGCCTGATGGTCAGTGCGAACCTCGAAGTCACGGCCATACAGGAAATGTTTCCAATGTTTCAAGGCCTGGATGACTGCTAGGAGTTCACGATCGTAGACTGAGTAATTCTTTTCGGCGGGCAGTAACTTACGAGACATGTAAGCTACTGGATGACCATTCTGTTGCAATACACCTCCAATTGCGATGTTACTCGCATCGGTGATCACCTGAAATGGTTCGTCCCACGAGGCAAGGGCTAAACAAGGCGCTTCTGACAAAGCCACCTTGAGGTTCTGGAATGCCTCCAACGCTCGTGGAGTCATTCGAATCTTTTGCCTCCTTGTTTTCACTCCCTTTAGCAGATCGGTGAGGTCTGCCGAGAGATCAGAAAACTTATCAATGTGGGTGGAATATGCCTGGCATATACCCACAAATGATCTAATGTCATAAGCAGTCTGAGGTACTTCCCAGTTAACAATCTCGGCCACTTTAGCCGGATCAAGTCGTATGCCTTCGGCACTGATTATATATCCCAAGTAATGTACCTGGAACAGATAAAATTCTGACTTCTTTTCATTGATATAGAGCTCGTTGCTTTCCAGCAACTTAAGGACTTTCTCCACATCAATGTCATGCTGCTCAACTGTAGCTGAAAATATGAGTATGTCGTCCAAAAATATGAACACACACACTCCAATCAACTCCCGGAAAATACGCATCATCATGCGGTTAAATGTAGCTGGGGCGTTCGTCAAACCAAATGGCATGACCACAAATTCATAGTGGGCCCGTTCTGTACGGAAAGCTGTCTTGGGGATGTCCCCCTCAACAATCCGAACCTGGTGGTACCCACTCTTTAAATCCAATTTAGAGAACACCTTAGCTCCATTCAGCCTCTCGAGAATATAGTCAATTCGAGGCATCGGGAATCTGCTCTTGATAGTCAGCTTGTTGAGTGCACGATAATCGACACACAACCGAGAAGACCCATCTTTCTTCTTGACAAATAAGATCGGTGCTGCAAATGGCGACACGCTGGGGCGGATGAAGCCAGCTTGCAACAATTCTTGGAGTTGGCGGTCCAACTCCGATTCCATTGCCTTAGAAAGGCGATACGGAAACTTGCTCGGGGGTTCCGAGCCTGGGAGGAGGTCAATCTTGTGATCCTCCGGTCTGGACGGGGGAAGCTGGGGAGGGAGACTGTCCCGAAGAAAAATCTTCTGGAACTTTTCATGGAGAACCGAGTACTTCTCGGAAGCACTGGCCACCGTCTGGGCTGTCTGGATGTAAATCATCCCACACTGTGCGCCTTTCCTGACTGCTCGCTTAGCCTGTAAGTGGCTTATGAGCGGAAAGTTTGGAATACCTAGCTCACACTTAATGGTCACAGGGGTGTTTGACACATTCCGATCAATCTGGAACGTGTGCTTGTCCCACTTGACATCAAGAAGGAACTTGTGAAACCACTGGATACCCAAAATTATGTCTGCGCCTACAAGAGGGGCAACCATAAAATCACGCACAAACTCTATGCCCTGAATGACTAATTTAGCACCTAGAGCTTCATACTTGACGCTCGTAGTCATACCTGTGCTAAAACCCTCAACTTGTTTGTCCACCGGAGTGAGCTCGAAACGGGCACGCCTAGCGGCCTCTTCCGTGATCACATCCTCCGTGCTGCCGCTGTCAAACAAGACAACGACTCTCTGGCCACCTATGTAGCCAAAGGACTTGAGCAATTCGTTGCGCTCATACTCCTGGTCATGGGCGCCCTTCTGCTTATCTTCGAGCTCCCGGCTAATAATTGCTCCAACTGAAGCACCGGGGGTTGAAGAACTAGGGGTAGCCGCTGGGGTATGTGTGGGAGCTGTGCTCACCACGGAAGCTGTGGAGGCGGCGGCGGGCTTTGGAGGCTTCTTCGGACAATCCCGAGAAGTATGTCCTTTTGTGTGACAAAAGTAACATCTACCCTCCTTCCTGTACTGAGCAAGCTCCTCAGCACTCAACTTGCCACCTGTCTTGCCTGCCTCCGCTTTCTGGTCTGGAGTAAGCTTAGACGCATTGTTCGAGTTCTTGGAGCCAGAGGCTCCCGGGCTCTGTCCTGGGAAAGACCCCGTCTGGTTCTGGCTTTTGCCCCCCGAAGCGTTAGCCTTGGGAGAAGCCGGCTGGGAAGTCTTGGGCTTGCCACCATTGTGTTTCATTTCTGCACTCTGCGCAAGCGAGAGTGCGTCCTCAAAGGTGGCTGGTCTAAACATACGCACCTCCCATTGGATGTGCGTGTCCAGGCCATACAAAAACTGCCCTTTCTTGTCCGCATCAGATAAGCCTAATTGTAGACACAAGGTCAAAATTCTATTGGCAAACTGAAGGACTGGTTGCGCATTCTGACGCGCACCCCTGAACTCGTCTTCGAGTCGCTCAAGGTAGTGGGGCGGTAAAAACCGCTGCTTAAGGTCTCGGACGAACTCGTCCCATCCATAAGCTGCCATACCTGATCTGGTGTGGGCATGAGCCCACTGAGTCCACCAAGGAATGGCCTCACCTTCCAAATACCAACTGGCTAAGATCACTTTGTCAATATCTGATTTCCTAACTGCGGCAAAGTAAGCTTCAAATTGATGTAACCATGAATACAGAGTAGTGGGATCGAGTTTACCATTATACTTACTGAAGTTCATTTTCTCGGGAAAATGATTCGAGGGCGCCGCCGGTGTCAATCTGGCGTCCAAAGCTCGGAGGTAACGCTCGTGTTCCACTCGTCGCATGGCTTCGTCTTCTCGTTGTCGAATCTCCAATGCACGCATCTGCATCTCAAGCAAGGAGCTTGGCTGCGGCTGTGACCCCTCGAGAGGGTCCCTGTGACGAGGATCTGGTATCTGGGGTACGGAAGGAGAGGGAGGAGGAGATGGAAAACGCGACGCTGGAGAGCGAGAACGCTCCTCCAGAGCCAAAATCCGCGCCTTCTGTTCATCCAACTTGGTTGTCTGGTCTGCGATTGCTCGCATCATCTGCTGGAACATGTCTTGTACACTCAAGCCGGGTGCCCTAGCTGGGCTGCCTGGTGCACTCTGGTCCCATGGTTCTGGTTCTCTCTCGTCGCCGAAGTTCGCCATAGCGGGAATATGCAGTTCCTTTCCGGAACGCAATCTGACCATCCACTATCTGTGTGGGAGACTTCCGGAGGCTTCCGGAGGCTAAAAACCAACCGTCCTTCGAGGGACATGAGTCACTCCGAAAGGGGTAGTCCACCGGCGTCTAAAAACCAACCACACTAGCGAAAAAATTTTCTGGTTTTCTTGCTGAATCTTTGTCCTTGAAGTAGGCTCTGATACCACTGTAATATGCGGAAGCTTCGGAGAAGGATCGGTACTTCAAAACTCAGAAAACAGCACTCTTTTCGCGACGGAATTAACGCACAAACTGAAAGACGATGTGCAGAAAATAGAGAGAGAAGGGGGAGATGGAGAAGACACAGTATTGGGTCCCAATTACCCTCTGTAGGGCCCCCACCACGGATGGTGTATTTGCTTTATTAGAATGATGTAAATCTGAAACAAATACAAAGTACTTGACCTTTTCTTGGCTGGAAAACCTGCCCTTGACCTTCAGTCCTTCACCCCTTAGCTTTAGCAAACCCTTGGCTGTCCTGGCCCTTGAATGCTTGATGCTCTTGGTGAATTATGAGATGAATAATGGGATTATGGGCTGGGGTATTTATACCCCTCCCTTCATGCAGTCGGCTGGCTTCAGGACAGCCCACGACTGAATTTCATCATTAATTGCTTTCACACTCAATAAAGTGTTTTCACACTTGTTTGATGGCTGTCCAGCCTGCGCACATGTTCTGGGCAGCACCCTGGCTGCTGGGCATGCTGCGCATGGGTGTGGGACTGCCTCCCACACCTGGCCGACTGGCTGGGCAGGGTTTCTACCCCTGTCGGCTGCCTGTCCAGCAGCCCTAGGACTGGCCGACTGTCCTTCCAGCCCAAGCCATGGCTGGTGGGCACAATGTGGGCCCTCCTGGCCCCTTGGGGGTGGTTCTATACCTCCCCCATGCCCATGCTAATTATGCCAATGCAAATCCTTGCCCTGGGGTAGCCCTATGGGCTGGCCCCATCTCTACATGCAAACTACATGCCTACAGAGGCCTGGCATCCAATTGCAAACCAGATACTCAGCACATCTAACATCATTCCAGAGGGAGACTCACATCGCGGACTGGCACTGCTTCATGTGCAGGACAATGCACACCTGACCTTGGACTCATGTGCAGGACAATGCACACCTGACCTCGAACGACTGAGATGGATCCCTGGCTGACTCGTCCTGGACTGGGCTCACATGGGACCAGTTCACCATCCCAGGTCCTGCACCTTCTGTACAGAAATGTCTACGTGGCATCCAAGTGCGGGATGCACGTGACATTGATGCTTTCGTTAGGCAATGCATCGTATGTCAGAAGGTGAAGTTTGACCGTCAAAAGACATCAGGGTTACTTCAGCCTTTACCTATTCCAGATAGACCATGGGAGAGCATTGCCATGGATTTTATATTTGATCTTCCACGTACACAAACGGGGAATGATGGCATTTGGACTATCATATGCATGTTCAGTAAGCAGGCTCATTTCATTCCCGTGCGTAAGACGATCAAAGTTGATCATATGGTGAAGTTGTTCATGGCGAACATCTTCAAGTATCATGGCTTGCCTACGTCTATCATTAGTGACCGGGATCCACGGATGACCAGTTTATTCTGGAGAGGGTTGTTTGACAACATGGGTACAACTCTCAAGTTTTCATCTTCATTTCATCCACAATCAGATGGTCAATCGGAAGAGGCTAATTCTACAGTGTTAGATCTTCTTAAGTGTTATGTGTCAGAGCACAAGCAACAATGGGAAAAGTATCTTCCTTCGGTGGAGTTTGCATATAACAACATTGTCCATACCTCGACAAGCAAGGTGCCTTTTGAGATTGTGGAAGGAGGGAAGAAGGTACCACCCATTTTACACACAAAGGATAAGATCTTTGAGGCTGATCAATATGTGGAGAACATGGATGAAGCTTATCGGAGAGTTAAGTTGGCACTCCAGAAAACTCAGCAAAAGCAAAAGAAAGCAACAGACCGTCACAGATGTGCATTAGAGTTTGCATTGGGTGCTTGGGTTCTTTTGCGATTTGAAAAAGCTAGGCTCAAGAAAATGAAGGGTAAAGAGCGCTTATTCCCTAAGTTGAGCATGCGCTATTATGGACCTTTTCAGGTATTGGAAAAGATTGGTGAGGTGGCCTATCGCTTGAAGCTACCAGATCACTGGAAGATTCACAATGCATTTCATGTGAGTCTACTTAGACCTTTCCATGGGGATGTGCCTCAGGATGTATCAGATGAGGCTCAGCCAGAAGTTGAAGAACTTGATGAGGTTCTTATTCCAGAGCAGATACTGGCACATAAGGAAAGAAAGGTACGAGGTAAAGCTTCCCGTCGCTATCTTGTGAAGTTCAAGAACTATTCACCGATGGATGCGAAGTGGATGGAGGAAGGTGACTTAACAGATTCACCACAGGTTTTGCAGCTTTATCTTGATGCCTTTGAGTTGGAGCCGACTCTGTCAGAATATGCAGCGGAAATGATAACCAAACTTGGGTAGACAAGAGCAAGTAGACTGCAGAAAATAAACAGCACAAGAAACACAGAGAGATAGGTGTGTAAACTCTTCTCTATACACAAGATCCCGGAAAAACTGAATGAGGAAGTGGTGGGGGCTGAGGGGCTATATATACATCCCTGAGAGGGCAGTCGGCCAGCAGAAAGAGTGCCCACGACTGATGAAAAAGTCCCACGACTGCATAAATGCAGTCGGCCAGCAGAGAGATGCCCACGACTGATGAAATCCAGTCGGCCAGCAGCCCTGTAGCCCACGACTGATAAACATCCAGTCAGCCAACACTGGAGTGCTCCTGGTAGCCTCTGGCAACCCTCCCACCACTAGGAAAAAATGAAAAAAAATAGGGAAAAATACGAGGAGTGTGGAAAAATGATAAAACACTTCATAAGGGCGGGCACACCCACAACAAAGGCCCTGGTGTATACAAATAGACAGGAGATGACTTCTAACACCCCCTCTCAGCTCCTGGCTGTGAAACCAACCCAAGGGAGCTGGAGTGCCGCCTGAGCGTAGCCTGAGGTAGAGACTTCGTGAAGAGGTCCGCCGCATTGTCCTCCGTCGAACAATAAAGTAGCAAGATGTCACCCGCCAAGATCTTCTCACGTACAAAGTGATATTGTATCTCTATATGCTTGGTCCGGGCATGGAAAACCGGGTTCCGAGCAATAGCTATACAACTCTGGTTATCGCACTCGATGACTGTGGGCTCCCTCTGTGGAAACCCAATCTTGCCTAGCAGCCTCCGTAGCCATACAACCTCACAAGCAGCACCACAAGCAGCCCGATACTCTGCCTCTGTCGAAGACAGGGCAATAGTAGGCTGCCTCTTGCTGCTCCAAGAAACTGCTCCTAAGCCGAGGGTAAAACTGTATCCTGAAGTAGATCTCCTCGTGTCTGGATCTCCTCCCCAATCTGAGTCACTCCAACCTTGGAGCTTGACTCCATTCCCTCCTGTGTAAAAGAGTCCCAGATCCTTCGTACTCTGCAGATACCGCAAGATCCGCAATCCTGCGTCCCAATGAGACTTCAATGGCATCTGCATAAAAGAGCTCAACAGCCCCACGGAGAAGCTCAAGTCCAATCTGGTGTTCAGCAACCAGATCAATGAACCAACCAACTTCCGGTACTGCGAGGCATCAACTGGCTCACAAGGATCTGTAACGGTTAACTTTGTGTTCGGGTCCATCGGCAAAGTAATAGGCTTGCAGTTCTCCATCCCAAAGGCCTCAAGCAACTCATGAACATACCGCTGCTGAGAGACGAAAAAACCCCTCTGGGTCTCCAGATCTCCAATCCCAAGAAGAAGTGGAGTAAGCCTAAGTCGGTCATCTCAAACTCCTTTGACAAGGCAGCCTTCGTCACGCCAATGTGCTCCACATGACCGCCGGTGAGAATGAGATCATCCACATAAAGGATGATGAGTGTGACCATGCCGCGTTCCCGAAAGAGATACAGGTTCGGATCTGCAACCGATCTCTGAAATCCAGTCCGAATAAAGAAGGAATCAATCTTCTGATTCCAAGCCCTGGGAGTCTGCTTAAGACCATACAAGGCCTTACATAACTTGTAAACCATCCCTTCCGATCCTGGAACAATAAAGCCTGGAGGCTGCTCAACGTACACCTCCTCCTGCAGGTCACCATTAAGGAACGCAGATTTTACATCCATCTGGTACACGGGCCACCTCTGAGAAGAAGCAAGGGCAAGAACGGTCCGAATCGTGGACATCCGCGCTGTTGGTGCAAAGGTATCCTCGTAGTCGATGCCTGGCCGCTGAGCATAACCTTTAGCCACAAGCCTGGCTTTGTGTTTGTCCACCGACCCATCAGACGCGTATTTGGTCTTAAAGACCCATTTGACACCAATGACCAACCGCTTCGACGGCCTTGGTACCAACTCCCAAGTGTTGTTCTTCTCGATGGCATCAAGTTCCACCTGCATGGCTTTCCTCCAAGTATCCTGTGAAAGGGCTTCCTTTACGGAAGTGGGCTCTTTGTCCCGCATGATACGAGACATCAAAGCATAGTTCACCTGAAGAAGCTCCGCCGTGTTGCTTTTATCTCGGACTCAATGTGATCTTCGAGGGCCGTCCTCTGTGGTCCACTCGGAGGGTAACTCCGTGACACCTGACTCCCGAAGGCTGTCTAACAACCACCTAGGTACTCGAACAGATCGTGGAGCCTCCTGTGGTCGCGGGGGCTCAACTCCAACTGCGGGCTCAACCTCCTGTGAAGACTGAGGTGGATCAACTGGAATGAAAGACTGGAAATCATCATCAGACTCCTCTGGATCTCCGAGAAGTGGCGGCTCCTCGACAGTGGATGCTGGAACATGCTCGTCAAAGACCACATCCCGGCTGACAACAATCTCGTTCCTCTCTGGATCATACAACCTGTATCCCTTGGAAAGAGAGTTATACCCCACAAATACCAGCTTGCGGGACTTGGAGTCAAGCTTCCCCCTCTGCTTCTTCGGAATATGTACATACGCGTCACTCCCAAAGACACGAAAGTGCGAGACATCGGGTTTCCTGCCAAAATATGCCTCAAATGGAGTCATATGGGGTACAGAAGTCGTCGGAGAGCGGTTAATGGTATGGACAGCCGTTGCCACAGCCTCACCCCAAAGTGGACCAGGAAAATCACGATGCTCCAGCATGGTCCTCGCCATCTCCACCACAGTCCTGTTCTTACGTTCAACAACTCCATTCTCCGAAGGCAATCCGGTATCGGCCAATTCCCTTTTGATGCCATGATCTGCACAAAACCTAAAAAATACAATCGAGGAGAATTCACCTCCTTTATCAGCCCTGAGAGTCTTAACCTGATATCCAGACTCTTTCTCCACCATCACGTGCCAATCCTTGAACCGAGCAAAAGCTTGGTCCTTCTGGGAAAGAAAGTAGACCCACGTGAATCTGGTACAATCATCAACAAGCAGCATGAAGTAGAGAGATCCTCCCGAGGATGGTATCTGCTGTGGTCCACACAAGTCAGTGTGAATCAACTCCAATGGTTTCGAAGCCCGCCTGGAAGCCTGCTTCGGAAAGGATTCCCTGTGCTGCTTACCACGTATGCAAGAACTGCAGCGTCCTTGCCTATTACCAACATCTGGCAAGCCAACCACCATCTGGTCCCGGAAGGCGCGCCGCAAAGCATCCACATTTAAGTGGCCAAAACGAAAGTGCCACAAATCTCCGACCTGAGAGCCTGTCAATGAGGAGAGTGCAAAGAGCTTGTAGATGCCATTCTCCACACCGCCTTCCCAAACAACTTTGCCTGTCTCACGGTCCCTTAGAGCAACTGAATGCTCCTCAAATTCCACCCGAAAGCCAGTCTTGCATACCTCATGCACTGACAGAAGATGAAAACCCAGAGCAGGGACATAAAGAACACGGGAAGCATGCTTGCCCCCCTTGCCGTCGGGACTAATCTCCATCCGGCCCTCACTATGTATCGGAATAGTGGAGTTATCGCCAATAAAGATACGACCTGACTGCCGTTTAAGATCCAGAAAGAAGTCACGGGATGGAGTCATGTGCCTGGAAGCACCACTGTCGAGAATCCATTCCCGGGTATCCTTTGCGGTGAAGCCAACTGCCTCCTCGCTCGAAGATGATGAAGCATCGGAGTCCACCATCTCTAAGTGCACAAATGCCGGAGTCTTCGCAGCTGAGGCTGAGGAATCAGCACTCTTCCGTGTCCGCTTAGGACACTTCCTCCAGTAGTGGCCTTTCTCGCCACAATCATTACAAGATCTTTCGGCCTTCAGCTTCTCTCGTTCTGGATCAGGCTTCTTCTCAGAAGACTTCTCCGGTGAAGCCTTCCCTTTGCCCTTGTTGGTATTACGGCCTTTCGACCGTTGGCCAGTTAAGGCCTCCGAACCTCTGCCGTGAGGAGGGTTCGTGAAACGTTCCTCCTGGTCCAAGACCATTGGCACAAGCTCCTCCCAAGTAATGGTGCTGAGCCTGCCACTCGTGATCAACGCGGAATAGAAAGGAGAATACTGACCAGGCAAGTGGGAAAGTAAAGTGATGGCCATATCTTCGGATGATATCTCTTTCCCAGCTTGAAGGACTTCCTGCTGAAGGACCTGCAGCTTGTTAATGTGTTCCCACATCGTCGAAAACTTTGCAGGGTTCATAACCCGCATCTGCACTTCCAAGGATATCCGTTTCATGGGTGACACCCTGTTATACAAAGAAGCCAAGTGCTCCCATATGCCTCTCGCCAGCGTCATGTGCTTCACATGGTTGATCACTTGTGGTGTGCAATTGAGGAAAATAAACGACCGGACCCTGGCGTTGACACGATCCCACATGTGTGCCTGTACCTCTCGGTCCTTCCTCGTCGATAATAACTCCCCTTCCTCAGCTTCCGGCCGTGGCACCCCTATGATAATAAAATCAGCAAGGTCATATCACTCCAGAACGGACTCCATCATGACCTTCCAGATGCCGTAATTGGACCCGTCCAACTGACGATCCACTGGGAACGTGGGGAGAGTCGGAATCTTCACGTGCTTCTCAGACATCTCTAATAAATCTGCCATCGCGGAGAGTAACCTGAAAGGGTGGGTGGGTGGGGAAAAAAAATCTGAAAATCTGCAAGTGGCTGTCCAGCACCTTTGCCCGCCTTCCTCTTGCACCTTCTCTTCCCGTTCAGCCCGAAACAGTCCACCAATCAGCAGCCTAACACTTCCCCTCTTGCTCAGAAAACGCCCAAGATCTGTCTAGAGCCTATGGCTTTGATACCATGTCAGAATATGCAGCGGAAATGATAACCAAACTTGGGTAGACAAGAGCAAGTAGACTGCAGAAAATAAACAGCACAAGAAACACAGAGAGAGAGGTGTGTAAACTCTTCTCTATACACAAGATCCCGAAAAAACTGAATGAGGAAGTGGTGGGGACTGAGGGGCTATGTATACATCCCTGAGAGGGCAGTCGGCCAGCAGAAAGAGTGCCCACGACTGATGAAAAAGTCCCACGACTACATAAATGCAGTCGGCCAGCAGACAGATGCCCACGACTAATGAAATCCAGACGGCCAGCAGCCATGTAGCCCACGACTGATAAACATCCAGTCGGCCAGCACTGGAGTGCTCCTGGCAGCCTCTGGCAACCCTCCCACCACTAGGAAAAAACGGAAAAAAATAGGAAAAAATACGGGGAGTGTGGAAAAATGATAAAACACCTCATAAGGGCGGACACACCCACAACAAAGGCCCTGGTGTATACAAATAGACAGGAGATGACTTCTAACAGACTCTTGTTATGGCTCATTCAGGTTCAGCAAAGCATGGGTCTGGAGCATTGCCTGATGCTCAAGAGGGGGGTAGCACCTCCACTCCCTTGATACAGACAAGCTCAAATGACATCTAGAGGTCGCTTGGTGCAGCTTTTGTCTCACCCGAAGGTACTGATGGCTGACAGTACATCTGTTTATGGGACGTCTATGATATATGTGTACTAGTCACATTGGATGTTGTGGTTGTGTATGGTTCACAGTGGTATACAACTTGGACTACTACTACACCATTGGTTTGCAGTGAATGTTGTTAAATCTGCATGGCTTAGAGAGATTGGGACACTAATCTTGCCATATGGTACATTTCACTTTGGATATTTTGCTGTATCACCAGATTGCAATCGAGGACGCTTGCCATTTTTCAAGAGGGGGGTATGTCATGACCCTGTGAAAATGGAACAGCACAAGTGTGGGTGGGCATGGTGGTTGGTGAGCAAAATAAATATTAAATGGTGCCCGGACAAATGGTATGATGTGTGGACATCTTCAAATGTGAAGGGGGGCCAAGAACATTAATATTTTTAATGTTTTAACCCTAGGAGGCCCCTAGGCATAAGTGGCCCTTAGAAACTTTAATGAATATTAAAGTAAGGAGCCTAGGATATTATTGGAAGGGGGGTAACTCCACTTTTGGGAGTTACACACCTCTCTCATCTCTCTCTCTCTTGCTTTTTGAAAAACGTGCAAGCTACGTGCGTGGAGGAGGAGAGTAACCCTGTCGACTAGCTATATAGAGGTGGGGATTGCTGGATTTGCTGTGTGGAGGACAGGCCGTACAGAGCACGTGGCTGCAGGCCATACAGTCAAGCGATTGCAATTCTTTTGGTGACTAGTTCAGGCCAGGTACAGACAGCAAGCGGCTGTTGTGCAGGCGAGTACTGTACGGTACAGACTAGTGCACAGACGGGTACTGTACGGGCAGAATAGCACAGACGCCGCAAGACATCAGACACAGACTGGTACGACTGCTGTACGACAGCTGACACATGCAGCAGTTGCACGTACAAAACTGTACGGACAGGTACAGCAGAGTACTACAGTGCTGTGCGGACTGGTACAATAGGGTATTGCTGACTTGTACGGGCAGGTACAGGCTGCTGCAGTCCTGTTCATCTCTGAATATTTGCAGGCGGCACATCTTCAGTTGCAAGCAGCGCTTTATCAGAGCATAGTTGGTGCATCAGTCAGGTGGCTACGGGGAGAAAAGTACAGACAATCTTTTGCAAGTACAGACTGGTATGATCAGTCCCTCGTGCAGATCCACGCATTGAATTGGTAAGCTCTGAACTTGTCAATCTTTCTTTCTTTCCACTGGCTTATGTCTGCTGCAGAGTTGTGTTATCTGGCCCCTTGTGAGAGGAGGGGTATGGCACTTTGAAGGGTGAAAACAGAGATTGGACAGTGGATGTATATTTGAACTGAGTTGAGACCATGTTCATGGAACAGCCAAATGTGTGCTCAAGGCTGCCCTGCTGAATTGTCTTGGTTGACTAGAGGGAAGCACAATGTGTTGCCTTTGTGGGATACAGATCTGTGTGAACCCTCTGTGCTAAGAGCTCTTGAGGGCTACCAGATTGGACATGCAGGTTTACTTTTCCTAGACTGGCTTTGTTGTACTCAGTTATACATTTCATTGAATTTGAATAAAGAAATACCGAAAGGGGCGCCAAGCTTTGTGGCCAACAGGTGTCGATTTCCTTTCAGTTTTGGAGCATTCTAGCTCCAGTTAATTTTGTTATTTATTTGGACTACAAGTGGAAGGGTGACTGCTAGTCTACCGCACTTTGGTTTCTACCAGAGGCCGGTTTCACATATTGTGAATTGGAAAGGGTAGGTGACAAGCTGGGGAGGCTGCTAGACCATCCTGTATAGGTAGGAAGATCAGTTGGAACCGAGAGCACTGGACTGGTTGTTGTCGATGAAGAGGGAGCAGAGGGTGTTTTTATTCTTTTTAGAACCATTGATCCCAATTTGCACTCCAGAAATCTGAGATGTGTGTTTGAAGAAGCCCGGCTGAATGCAAGTATTGTAGGAGTCGGGCGCTAGCAAAAGCTGCAAATAATGAAGACCTAGGGAGATTTGTGGTGTGTATATGACAAGCCAAGGGCACACATTTTCTTTTTTTGAAGTTTGCGTAGAAGCGCATGCTGGTCGGCTGCATGAGGGACCCCCAAAAAGCCATGCAGGCAGGTTTTTCTTCCAGCCGTGTTTTTTTTTTGGGGTGTGTAGGCGGCTGGCCGTGGGGGCTGGCTGATTCGTTGCTTCTTCCAGCAAGGGACGGCTACAAGGCAGCAAGAATACCATACAAGGCGGCCCAAAAAAGGTCCAGAACAGGTCCCAAGCCAAGTGCAGTCCAGAGGACAGCAAACTCATCATTGAACTTTAGCATTCTTCTGCAATACAATAAGCAAATACACCAGACAGCAGTGGGGGCCATTGAGAGGGTTAGTTGGGACCCAATAGTATGTCCTTTTGCATCATTCTCTTATTATTGAACGCTTCCACATAAGGTGCATGTAACAGCCAGAGTCACCCTCAACCATGTTGCCAAGCTATTGCATGAAGACATCCTCTATGCTACAAAGAATCATCAGCCTTGCTTTGATATCAAAGTTCACTCATTGAGTGCCCTCCAGAAGGTCTTTGAGGATAAAATTGAAGAGTTGTTGGCTAGCTTTGTCCGCCTTGAAGATTGCACGTGCATCAAATTTTTTCAACCACTCACAAAGAACACCTCAAGTTTGTCAACCTCGACTCCAAGCACGGATTGGCTTTGTCATGGCCCTGTGAAAATGGAGCAGGACAAGTGTGGGCATGGTGGTTGCAGAGTCAGAATATTTTATGATTCACATGGGGGGTGCCCGGACAGTGTTTAAGATGTGTGGACATCCCTAGGTGTGAAGGGGGGAACTAGAAACATTAAATTTTAATGTTTATTGGAGTTTGCCCCTAGGCCTTAGTGGCCCTAGGAACTTATTAAGTTGGGGCCCTAGGGATTAAATTGGAAAGGAGTTTTCTCTCTCTTCACTCTCTCTCTCTTCCCTTTTTGGGGAGTCGTGTAGCAAAAGTGGAGAACTCCCTTCATGCGCTGGTATTCATGCGTGGAGAAGCTGAAGAGAAGAGGCGACTGATTTGCTGAAGTGCTGTAGCTGTTTTTCTGAGCAGAATCAGCCGTACAGCACTGTACGGCCAGTACTGGACACTCTCTCTCTTTCTCCTCTGTTGCTGGCGGCGCACAGAGCAGCTGCTGGTGGCTGCGCAGAAGCCCTATACAGGCTGGACAGTCAGTTTTCCAGCCCATACCTTACTGTACGACTGCCGTACAGTGTACGGGCAGTCAGATACAGCTCATACAGGTGCAGGCGGCGCTTTACTGGGTGCTGGACAGACCTGTGCAGGCTGATTCAGGCAGGTACAGAAGTGGACAGCAGGCTGTTTATGCAAGTACAACGCCTGGCACGTATCCCGAGGCGGTACAGACGGGTACTGTGCTGATTTTCAGATCTGTACTTTACAAGGACAGCATAGGAGTGAGCATCAGGAGGAAGATACAGGCAAGTGCAAGCACACGTGTGAAGCAGGATTGTGGGTTCAAGTGCCTGCAGGCACAGATTGGTGCTGTTGCTTCCTCCAGAGTTGTTTCACGAGCTGAACTTGGTAAGCCTTGATTCTGTTCATCTCTCTCTCTTTCTATTGCTTGATGTCTGCTACAGGTATGTGTTATCTGGCTCCTTGTGAGAGGAGGAGTATGGCAGATTGACAAGGGATTAAGACAGGGATTGAACAGCACATGTATGTTGAGCTGAGAAAATGTATCATGCTCTTGAGTTATGCCAGATGTATGCCCATGGCTGGCCTGCTTTGTGAACTTGGCTGATCAGAGGGAGGCACAGTGTGTTGCTTGAGGACACAGATCTGTGTGCATAGATCCTCTGTGCTGAGAAGGATTTGTGGGCAGTCAGATTGGACTTACAGGTGTAAACTCTTGGCTGGTTTTTGTGTTGTACTCAGCCATACATATTATTTTAATTGAATAAAGAAATACCGCAAGGGGCGCCAAGCTTTGGGGCCAACAGGTGTCGCTGTGTATCCAGATTTGGGCACTCTAGCCCCAATCTGTGTTTGGTTTTTCATCTAGACTACAAGTGGACGGGTGATTGTTCCTACCGCACTCTGGTTTCCTATCAGAGGCCGGTTTCAAGGTTCCGTCCCCGGGACCAATCATCAACTTTCTGAAGGGGGTGAGCTCGTGGTTGTTTTGGAGAAAGCCATCGCTGAAAATTCAGCAATCATGTCTGATACAGAGGAAGAGTACTTCTATCAAGAAGAAGAAGAGCAAGAGTCTTCTCCTGAAAGAGATGTATCTGAGGATATTTTTGCAGGAGAACAGGCTGTAGATGTTGAGCCTTATGAGGATGTAACACAGCCAGAAGATGTGCATGGTAAAGAGGATGATGATGCTCGGTTCAAAGATCGCTTGGCTAGTGTTATGGATACTTTTATGCAGCTCACACAGAGTGAGAGATTTGCTGAATTTTTGAGATCTCGCTCAGAGCCCCGCACAGAGCCCCAGAAAAAGAAGAAGAAGGTTCGTTCGAAGAATCTTTCTCAAGGTCATAGTGGTACCACTCCACAGGATCCATCTCCTGCACAGTTTCCGAATATGCAGCATGCTTTTGGTGCTAACCCACAGAGTTCCTTCTATGGACAGCCACCTATTCCTCAGCAGAACATGCATCCAGGGTATTTTGGTGGTGGCTCAGTGTTTCAATCCATGACTGGGGGTTATCCTCAGGGAGGCATGGGTATGTATGGGCCTTTTGGAGCCAATTTTCAGCCTGGCATGCAAGGGAATATGTATGGTGGTATGCAGTCCGGTATGCAAGGAAATGTGTTTGGAAGCATGCAACCTGGGATGCAAGGCAATATGTTTGGTGGCATGCAGCCAGGTATGCATAGTGGAATGTATGGAAACATGGCTGGGATGTATGGTATGCCTGGTGTTGGAATGGGAAATGTTGACCCAATGATGGGTATGAATGTTGGGGGCAGCAATCTTACGAAACCACTTCCATATGATAATCTAACGCCTATGGGCAAGGCGAAGGATTACAAGGAAGGGGGAGCTGCAGTGAAGTTTGACACTTTCAGTGGGGCCAAGGATAAATTGAAGGCACTTACCTTTTTACAGCAGTTTGATGCTGCTTTTTCTGGTGGGAATTACACAGAGTCCTCAAAGGTGAGGAAAGCTGCCACTTTTCTCAAGGGCAATGCTTTGCAGTGGTGGTCTACTCTTCTTTTGCAGGGCATAGCACCCACCACATGGGTCCAATTCAAACAGGTTTTCTCTTCCGTATGGCTCACATCTACATTTGAGGTGGATGTTATGACAGCATGGCACAAGCTGGATGCTTCAAAGTGTGATAGTTTGGAGGATTATAACAAGAAGTTTTGGGAAGCTCTACTCCCAGTGACTTCTTATCGTGCCGTGCCATTATCTGAGCAGGTTGAGAAGTATTGTTGTGGGCTGCCCAAGGAGGTACGAGATTACTGTATAAAGAGGAGAGTAACGAACATGTCACAGATGATTGAGAATGCTATGACAGCTAATGCGTTACTCACAGGTGGTTCATCTGGGTTTAAAGGCAGTAAGAAGTTGGGCAAGAAAGCTGAAAAATTTGGGTATGCTTCTCGTGATGCTAAAGGGTCTTCAGAGACAAAGTATAAGAAGTTGCCAATGCCCAAAAGGACTTCTGAGGAAAGACAGGCTTTGAGAGATGCTCAAAAGTGTTTTTACTGTACTGAAGAGGGGCATATGTCATTCAATTGTCCCAAGAGAACGTCCAAGAAGGACCCTGACAATAAAGGAGAGCCCAAGCCAAAGAAACAAAAGCCTTCTGCAGGCTTAGTTCCTGATCTTGTGGGTGAGCAGCTAAGTGGTGAAGCTACAGAGTTGTGCAGGGCATGGGGCAAAGTGAGAGATCAGAATGCTTTGATCTTCTTTGACACAGGTGCTAGAGCCAACTTCATTTCACCAGATTTGGCTGGCCGATTGGGGATTCGCGCAGAGGAGATGGGGCCGTTACATGAGGCAAATATGGCTTGTCCAGGGTATGCAGAACCCGTTACTCCTATCATTGGGAAGCTTCGGCTTCATTTGCAGGGTTATGTGGATAGCGAGGAGTTCTTCATCATGCCTTTGGATGGCTGTGATGTTTTGTTGGGGATGCCATGGTGCCACAGGGTACATGCGGTGGTGGATACTTACAATAGGAAAATTACTCTGACTCATAGAGGGAAAGAGCATGTATTGGATGTAAAACTCAAAGGGGAATCTGTTCCTATTGTATCCGCTTCGGCGATTTCATCAGTAATGAAAAAGCATCTTTCCGCGTACTTGATTTATGTAAAGGATGCACAGGATGATGAGTCTAAGTCTAATTTGTCAATGTTAGATAAGGACAGGGCTGATTTCTTAAGTGAGTTTCAAGACTGTTTTTCCGAGTCATTGCCAGGAGAATTACCTCCTGAGAGGCCAGAAGATCATGCCATAGATCTGATTCCTGGTAGTACTCCACCGAATAGACCGCCGTATCGTGTTAGTGCAGCCCAACAGGAAGAGATTATGAGTCAGGTGCAGGAGCTATTGAATAAGGGGTTGATTCAGCCTAGCTCATCACCCTTTTGCTCACCTGTGCTCTTAGTGCAGAAGAAGGATGGTTCTTGGCGCATGTGTATAGATTACAGGGCGCTGAATAAGAATACCATCAAGAATCGATTCCCCATACCGAGGATCGATGACATCTTGGACCGCTTACAGGGCTCCACAGTTTTTAGTCGTATTGACTTGAAAAGCGGGTATCATCAGATACGCATTAGACCCGAGGATGTGCATAAGACAGCATTCCGAACCACATTTGGGTTGTATGAGTTCTTGGTTATGCCCTTTGGTTTAACGAATGCGCCTGCCACATTTAACAGAATGATGGACAGGATCTTCAGACCTCATAGAGAGTTTGTGGGCACATTCTTTGATGATATGATTGTGCATTCTCAAAATGAGGAAGAGCATAGAAGGCATTTGGCCATTGTGTTTGCAGAACTCAAAAACCATAGGTTGGTGGTTAATGGCAAGAAGAGTGAGTTTTTCTTGCAGGAGATACATTTCTTGGGGCATATTGTGTCTGGTCATGGAGTCCGTATGGATCCAGCAAAGGTGGAAGCAATACATAATTGGCCAGCTTTGAGGACCGTGCATGATGTACGCAGCTTTCTAGGATTGTGTTCCTATTATAGGCGTTACATACGGCACTTTGCTGAAATTGCTTCACCTCTTCATGCTTTGACGAAGAAAGCAACTCCGTTTAGATGGGCTGATCGGGAAATTACAGCATTCAAAAAGCTCAAAGAAAAGCTTACTTCGGACCCAGTATTGGTGTTACCGGACCTCCGAAAGGCTTTTGTTGTCCAGTGTGATGCATGTGGAAGTAGCATTGGTGCAGTTCTCATGCAAGAGGGACATGTGATAGCCTATGAGAGTAGAGTTTTGCAAGATGCTGAGAAGCATTTACAGGTGTATGAGAAAGAGATGTTGGCTGTAATTCACGCTCTTTCTACATGGAAACATTACTTGCTTGGGGCTGATTTTACTGTACAGACAGATCATCAGACCTTGCGTTATTTCCTCACGCAGACTAAGCTTTCAGAGAAGCATATGCGTTGGGCAAACTTTTTGTCAATGTTTCACTTCCAGATTGTGCATGTGGAAGGCAAAAAGAATGTAGTGGCAGATGCTTTGTCACGCAAGCCACAGGTCTCTGCAGTTTCACTTGCTTATCATCATGAGCTTGATGAAATGAAAGAGCAGTATGCCCATGATGAGGACTTTGAAAGGTTGTATGATCAGATGTCTGAGGGTCAGCGGCATGAGCATTACACTCTCAGAGATGGGTTTTTATTGATGCATGGCAGACTGTGTGTTACCAGGCCATTGCGACTCAAGGTTATGATTGAAAGTCATGCTCCACCGTATGCAGGTCATAGGGGTATTGACGCCACGGTCAAAGCAGTGGAGACTTTCTTTTATTGGCCAACCTTGAGAAGAGATGTTGATGCCTTTGTGAGGCAATGCATCGTATGTCAGAAGGTAAAGTTTGACCGTCAGAAGACACCAGGGTTATTACAGCCTTTACCTATTCCGGATAGACCTTGGGAGAGCATTGCCATGGATTTTGTATTTGATCTTCCACGGACACAAACGGGAAATGATGGCATCTGGACTATCATATGCAGGTTCAGTAAGCAGGCTCATTTCATTCCCGTGAGGAATTTCATCCACAGACAGATGGTCAGTCAGAAGAGGCTAACTCTACAGTGTTGGATCTTCTCAAGTGTTATGTGTCAGAGCACAAGCAACAATGGGAAAAGTATCTTCCTTTGGTGGAGTTTGCATATAACAACACTGTACATAGCTCGACAGGCAAGGCGCCTTTTGAGATTGTAGGAGGAGGGAAGAAGGTACCACCCATTTTGCATACAAAGGATAAGATTTTTGAGGCTGATCAGCATGTGGAGAGCTTGGATGAAGCTTATCGGAGAGTTAAGTTGGCCCTCCAGAAAACTCAACAGAAGCAAAAGAAAGCCGCAGACCGTCACAGACGTGATTTACAGTTTGCATTGGGTGATTGGGTTCTTTTGCGCTTTGAAAAGGCTAGACTCAAGAAGATGAAGGGTAAAGAGCGCTTATTCCCTAAGTTGAGTATGCGATATTATGGGCCTTTTCAGGTTTTGGAAAAGATTGGTGAGGTAACCTATCATTTGAAGTTACCAGATCACTGGAGGATTCACAATGCTTTTCACGTGAGTCTTCTTAGACCTTTCCGTGGGGATGTGCCTGAGGATGTATCAGATGAGGCTCAGCCGGAAGTTGAGGAACTTGATGAGGTTCTGATTCCAGAGCAGATACTGGCACATAAAGAAAGGAAGGTACGAGGTAAAGTTTCCCGTCGCTATCTTGTGAAGTTCAAGAACTATTCACCGATGGATGCGAAGTGGATGGAGGAAGGTGACTTAACAGATTCACCTCAGGTTTTGCAGCTTTATCTCGATGCCTTTGAGTTAGAGCCGACTCTTATTGTGGCTCATTCAGGTTCAGCAGAGCATGGGTCTGGAGCATTACCTGATGCTCAAGAGGGGGGTAGCACCTCCACTCCCTTGATACAGACAGGCTCAGATGACATCTAGAGGTCGCTTGGTGCAGATTTTATCTCATCCGAAGGTACTGAGGCTGACAGTACATCTGTTTATGGGACTTCTATGATATATGTGTACTAGTCACATGGAGATTTTTGTGGATATGTATGGTTCACAGTGGTATACAACTTGGACTATTACTATGCCATTGGTTTGCAGTGAATGTTGATACATGTGTATGGCTCAGAGAGATTGGGACGCTGATCTTGCCATATTGTATATTTCACTTTGGATATTTTGATGCATCACCCGAATGCAATCGAGGACGCTTGCCATCTTTCAAGAGGGGGGTATGTCATGGCCCTGTGAAAATGGAGCAGGACAAGTGTGGGCATGGTGGTTGCAGAGTCAGAATATTTTATGATTCACATGGGGGGTGCCCGGACAGTGTTTAAGATGTGTGGACATCCCTAGGTGTGAAGGGGGGAACTAGAAACATTAAATTTTAATGTTTATTGGAGTTTGCCCCTAGGCCTTAGTGGCCCTAGGAACTTATTAAGTTGGGGCCCTAGGGATTAAATTGGAAAGGAGTTTTCTCTCTCTTCACTCTCTCTCTTCCCTTTTTGGGGAGTCGTGTAGCAAAAGTGGAGAACTCCCTTCATGCGCTGGTATTCATGCGTGGAGAAGCTGAAGAGAAGAGGCGACTGATTTGCTGAAGTGCTGTAGCTGTTTTTCTGAGCAGAATCAGCCGTACAGCACTGTACGGCCAGTACTGGACACTCTCTCTCTTTCTCCTCTGTTGCTGGCGGCGCACAGAGCAGCTGCTGGTGGCTGCGCAGAAGCCCTATACAGGCTGGACAGTCAGTTTTCCAGCCCATACCTTACTGTACGACTGCCGTACAGTGTACGGGCAGTCAGATACAGCTCATACAGGTGCAGGCGGCGCTTTACTGGGTGCTGGACAGACCTGTGCAGGCTGATTCAGGCAGGTACAGAAGTGGACAGCAGGCTGTTTATGCAAGTACAACGCCTGGCACGTATCCCGAGGCGGTACAGACGGGTACTGTGCTGATTTTCAGATCTGTACTTTACAAGGACAGCATAGGAGTGAGCATCAGGAGGAAGATACAGGCAAGTGCAAGCACACGTGTGAAGCAGGATTGTGGGTTCAAGTGCCTGCAGGCACAGATTGGTGCTGTTGCTTCCTCCAGAGTTGTTTCACGAGCTGAACTTGGTAAGCCTTGATTCTGTTCATCTATCTCTCTTTCTATTGCTTGATGTCTGCTACAGGTATGTGTTATCTGGCTCCTTGTGAGAGGAGGAGTATGGCAGATTGACAAGGGATTAAGACAGGGATTGAACAGCACATGTATGTTGAGCTGAGAAAATGTATCATGCTCTTGAGTTATGCCAGATGTATGCCCATGGCTGGCCTGCTTTGTGAACTTGGCTGATCAGAGGGAGGCACAGTGTGTTGCTTGAGGACACAGATCTGTGTGCATAGATCCTCTGTGCTGAGAAGGATTTGTGGGCAGTCAGATTGGACTTACAGGTGTAAACTCTTGGCTGGTTTTTGTGTTGTACTCAGCCATACATATTATTTTAATTGAATAAAGAAATACCGCAAGGGGCGCCAAGCTTTGGGGCCAACAGGTGTCGCTGTGTATCCAGATTTGGGCACTCTAGCCCCAATCTGTGTTTGGTTTTTCATCTAGACTACAAGTGGACGGGTGATTGTTCCTACCGCACTCTGGTTTCCTATCAGAGGCCGGTTTCAGGCTTCATCGAAAGCCACAAGAGGATGAAGCTCACCTTACCTTTGCATTGAGTTTGATGTGGCTGTGACTATTTGGACTGGCCCTTTTTAAACCCTACTTGAAACTTAATTCAACCATCTCTCGGTTGGCCAAAACTTTACATGTCGTACTGATCAGTACCCGGCCGCTGCTCGAACACAAACTTTTTCTCTTTGTTGTAATTTTGACTGGTAAACTCGTTAAGAATATTGCAAAAAGACAGGTCCCTGTATCAATGCAATGCCATCTTTAAGTACCAGGGAAGGAGGAAGAAGTCTGAACAATTGAGTGGTATTGTCTCCTTGTGGTGGCTAACACTATCAATGAAGAAGCCACTCCAACCACCAAGTGAAGCTTCACGTATCTCAATCTGCAGGACATGAATGGTGAAAAAGCAAGCCATGATGGAACCACAAGTTGACCGCTATTGGATCCTGCTTGTCATCATGCTTGATGGTCCCCACAAGCAGGGCGGCCTAGCAATCATTGGAGATGTTGTATTTTTAAAGCTTGGCCTCATTTTTGCCTCTCCACACTCATGTATTCCCAATTCCTTTCCATGGAATGTCCAGACTCCACACTTCTTCCTTAACCACACAACTTCTTTTACTCATGCTTTCGTAATTCCGTGACACTAACAAATGTGAGGTAACGTTGACTAAGCATGACATCATGATCTTTGAAGTGCCACCTCTTACTACAGCACTCCAGGAACCAACTGCCAACACCGACATCCATGAATGTTGCTAATGTTGTTTTGTGGGCACATCAAGGTTCAATCTATCTGCTAATGGGGGGACTATGGGCCTTCCTTAAATAAATCTGTAAATCTGCTTACTTGAAGCTTGGAAGTGTGGAAACTAGCAAGCCTATATTAATTAACTACATGATTTTTCATGTAAGTGATAGAGCTTGTTGTCTGTAAACCTTACCAAATTTCATCATTCTTTTTCTAAAAATTTGGGCGCCAACTTACCAGCAAGTAATAGTGCCATTTCTTGAAGCGATAGTATATCCATCTGAGAGGGGCCACAAATATGAAGAAAAGGCAATACAATGACGGTATGTCATGAGGTCCTGCAAAAGACGTCAACTCTCAATAAGGAAAGGTCATATGCCATGCAGACCAGCAGCATACTGCTATAGGGATGACCGGGTGGTCTGAAATACTTACTCGATCCAAGGAGAAAGCAGAAGGTTCCGAAACTCAGCACTCCAAGTGAATACATAATCTATGGCATTGAAAACAACAAAATACACATGCAATGAGGACCTAAACTACATACATACACAACATGCAGATGTGGTGAGGTCCTAAACTACATAACAAGAGTGTACGCATGATACATGACATTGGATACATATACATAACATGCAGGGGCCTTCACATCCATCAAGCACACTGAAGTGTGCTAGAAACCTCCAAATTGCTCTTCTGTGTAAGAACATCTACTAACCTCCAACTTACTCCAAGTTGTTTACCATATTAATTAGAGATTACTCTGATTTGTATACATGATTAGTGAAACACGAAGCTAAGCACGCGTTTCGGACCTTATTGATGAGCGTTTCGTGTTGATCTGCTTGATTAGCCATTCTGACCGCATGCTTCCTCAGCGCTTCCTTTGTTTCTTGCACAACCTGCAACCGTTTCTAACTTCAGTGCTAAGATAGCGATTGGACTGGACAACCATCAATCATCATCTTTCACAGAGATGATTGACTTACTTTGGGAGGAGAAAGGGATCGCTTGCTCAGTCCTTGCCGCTGCTGCAAGCAATCATGAGCATGATCCGATCCTTCTCGAGGTGCCATCATAAGCTTACACAATATCAGGGTTTTCTGCAGGGGATAAAGGTACAAGATAAGGGGTTTCTACACAACTGCACAGCGTTCGGGCTTCTGCACAAGGTTTACTCAGGTCTCTGCGTTAGGATTAGGGTTTCTGCACTGCAAAGATTGCACGCGGTATGGATCATGGAATCGCAGAGAAGAATAACTGTCAGGAATGTGCGACATTAGATGCCCGAATCTCGAGCTGAAAGACGAGAAGCACCGTATATAGAGTCAAACATATAAGATCGTATAAAATTTAAGTAAGCCCGGTGCCATTTTATATACCCCTGAGGTCATGGGCTCGAGCCCACACCTTCTCCAAGCTGTGGCATGTAATTCTAGCCAAATAATAATAATATTAAAAATAAAAATTAAAAATAAAAAGAAATTTAAAGGCTTCCCGTCAGAGTGTGTTGTCTGCTTTTAATATCATGCTCATCTATGAGTTAAGATTCTCTAGAAAAAGCTTGGTTGTTTCTGAGTCTTAAGTTTTCTGAATAATACAAATCGATTCTTTCTTATTTTTTTTATTTTTATTTTAAAGAAATTTAAAGGTTTCGTTTTAAGGCTTCTTTAAGTTGTCTTGGAATATCTACCTTTTCTTAGACCACTTCTCTCAATACCATGCATCTCTCTCTCTTCTCCATCTACAAGCATGAAGACTATTCCATGCCACCTCAGATCACAACTAGACCACCTCAGATCGTAACTCTCTCTCTCTCTCTCTCTCTCTCTCTCTCTCTCTCTCGGGATGTGAGGAAAGGTTCTTGTTTTTAGAACCTCTCTCTAGGAAAGGTTCTTGTTTTTAGAACCTCTCTCTCTCTCTCTCTCTCTCTCTCTCTCTCTCTCTCTCTCTATGCAAGAGCTAGGTGGAAGGTTTCCACCAAAGGGAAAGGAGGAACACAAGGTTGTTGGCACTCTATACCAACAAGGTTGGCACTACACAAGCAAGAACGGAGAAGGAGAAACAATGAGACAATTAACGTAAGTGAGGAGGGGAGGACACAAGCAAAGGGGCTGAAGAACCTTAGCACAAGGTTGTTGGCACGGTATGCCAGCAAGATTGACACTACACAAGCAAGAATGGTGGAGGAGAAACAACGAGACAATTGACATAAGTGAGGAGGGGAGGACACAAGCAAGGGAGCCAAAGAACCTTACTATTAATTTTCAATGCATTAACGCCAAAAAATAGTATTTGTCTTATTTTTTTAATGCATTAGAACGCCAAAAATTAAAACTCATATTCACACTTACTTTAAAATGAATACTCATCTCTATTTTTAAGTGCAAATGTAGATGGTGGAGGCTAGATAGATTGAAGGTGCCAAATTAATGTACCTTAATTATCCAATATTAGGGAGCCTAGATAGATTGAAGGCCCATTTATAAGTATGATGGATGCTCTTAGGAGGTGCTATTTTTGTTTGATTTGATCATGTGTTGATTTATTTTTGTTTGATTTAATCATGTCTTGATTTATTTTCCTAAGTTCCCTTTAGCTTTTTTGTTTGATTTAAGCATATCTCCTAAGGTCCCTTAAGCATTGTTATTGATATACCTCAATCATAGTTATAGCCTTATTATTTGACTAAAATAGTAAGATGGTTAGCTCAATAAAGGGGAATTATAGGATCAATACATTACCTTAATCAAATTTATTTCTTTAACCATATATTTTTACTTGACCAAAATGTGGATTGATACTTGATAGATTTTAACAAATCTAACCATCTAAATCAAATCTAACCATCTAAATCAAATAATAATAGCTAAAACTCAATACCAAAGATAAAACCATGAGAATATGTTGTTGACTAGAGACCAAGTCACGCAAAGTAAAGCATTAAAGGATTGAACGGGTAAATGTATGTACACATAGCAATGATAGAGTTCTCTACACCAAAAGCAATGATAGAGACCAAGTCACGCAAAGTAAAGCATCAAATGATTGAACCGGTAAATGTATGTACAAGTAGCAATGCTAGAGTTCTCTACACCAAAAGCAATTTTAAATATGAGGAACATAACACGTGTCCCATTTGTAGAGATCCTATACCAATTCAATTCATATTGAAATTGGTTATGAACTCTATACCAATATACTTCCAATATCAATTCAATTCATACTAAAATATCATCCAATAATGAAGAAAATGCATAAATTGGTTATGTTATCATCCAATAATGCATCAAATCATGAATGTAAGAAGAAGATGCATAAATTGGTTCCTTATCGTCCAATGATGCATCAAATCATAAATGTAAGAAGAAAATGCATAGATTGTGGAATTGAAAATGCTCTAGTTTGTCACATCAACAAATTATCATCCTCTTACAATGCCATAAACAAGCACAAGTAGGTGACCTGCACGTTACTCCAACATAAAGCTTTTGCTTGTATGTATATGTGTGTGTGTGTGTGTGCGTGTGTGTGTGTGTGTGTACGTAAGTGAATATGTGTGTATGCATCTACATGTGTATGTGTGTGTAAGCATGTGCATGCGTGTGTGTTTTTATGTATGGTGTGTGTTTATATATGCTTGTGTATGCGTGTGTACATGTGTGCATGTGTCTATGTATGACTCTCTCACATAGATGCATATCGTGCATCTCTCTCTCACACATGCATTCTCTTTATGTGTGTCACGTGCACATGCACTCTCTCTCTTCTCACGTCCGTCTCGCATACACACTCTCTCACACACATAGAAACTCTCTCTCTCTCTCTCTCTCTCTCTCTCTCTCTCTCTCTCTCTCACACACACACACACACACACACGCACACATGTGTGGCTCTGTGTATGCGTATATATGTGCATGTAAATGTGTTTATATATAATAATAGTATTATTATTATATATTAATTAATTTATATATCATTATTATTATATATTTACTATATATATGTCTTTAATTTTCTTATTTACACTTATATATATATAGATTTGTTTAATATCCTTACTTATTATGTATTTCCATATTGTTATTATATATATTTATATTCTATATATTTTATACTTACATATTATATATCTTTATATTTTGTATTATATTATTTATTTAAATTTTCTTCTCTCAACATACCCCAACACTCCTCTCTCTCAACATACCCCTACACTCCTCTCTCTCCCTTTCCCCAAGATGTGGCCTCCACTCACTCTCTTTCTCTCTCCTCTGCCCCACACGTGCCTCCCCCATCACGCCCCCTTCTCTTTTTCCCCTACCCCAACATTTGGCCTTCTTCCAAACACCACGTGTCCTCTTCCCTCCCAAAAACTTGTGCATAATATATAGTATAGATATAGATACAATTTGCATGAGTTCACACCAGCTCCATAGGTCTAGTGGAGGGCAGAAGGGTAGACCCATGGGGCTAGGCTGAGCTTATGGATTCAGTTTAAGTAGAAAAGGATCAAACACAGGAAAGTGGGCGACAGGGTGGACCCGGTTGCAGGTACTTTCCAAAACTAAACAAACTTATGATTATAGAACGATGAAACTTGGGACGAGTAGTTTAGTCTAGAAACTGTGAATAAGGCTAAAAGAATTGCCTTTAAAATTGAGGAGTCACGACATCTTATTGAGCCTCAATGTGACTTGCTTGGTAGAATCATGAAGGGAAGAAGTCTGGAGGAATCAAATTTTAAGTAATATTAAATTTTAATGGGTGGGGATACGTGGTGAGATGTGCTCACTCTTAAATACGTGTATGTTGCATACAATGTCTTTTGGCTTTTATTTACAAAATGAGAGAGAGAGAGAGAAAGAGAGAGATACAAGTTGAAGTTTTCATCATGAACCTCACCTTTTAAGATCCTTTCAAAAATTGAAATGACACGAGATGAGAAAATTCAAACTTGAGAAAGGGGCAACGTGAATCTCTCCCCTTTCTTCCTTAGCTCTCTCCCTCCTCTCCTTTGGCCACGTGGAAGGGGAGATGGCTAAAGAGAGTAACACATGGTAGGGAGAGAAACTTGTGCTTAATAGAATAGATATGTATATATCAAATTATTGTTTAGCATTTCAAATAAAAGGTCAACTAGTTTACTTATTAAGAAAGATGCTACAGTAAGATTTTAGGCATTTTCTTTGTTTTGAAAAGGCTTTAACTAGTTTACTTATCAATAAACGGTCAAATAGTTTACTTATTAATATTATAAATGTGCTAATGTTGTAGATGTTTTTTTTGTTTTGAAAAAGTTTAAACTTTGTGAGAAAACTAGTATCACCATGGTTGGCATTGAACGACCTCATGTGACAATAAGATATCAATGCTATAATTTAAAGGTAATGGTACCCTTCCACCCTTGGGTTTATCATTTAGAAGAAGGGTAGAAAAAAAATTGTCCTTCGATTTATGAGAGCTTATGTTTGAAATGAAATAGTAGGATGCCCTTCCAATCTCTTCACATAAAAATGTAGGTTTAACATGAACCCTTCAAATGAAATTTTAAAGTTGCTCTTCAAATTATAAAGTTGATGCCTATGCTTATCAATTTTTATTCTCACGAGTTATATAAAATGATGTTTGTGGAACTCACAAGTGTGTAGCCTAGAAGTGAGGGATTTTAGCTAGTAACAAACATGCTTATTGACTCTAATTAAATGTAAGCAAAATCCTTGGTCACAAGGTACTTTGACTAAAATCCTTGGTCAAGGTACTTTGAATAAATGGTCCTACTTTAAGAACTCCCTTCATGCTAAAGATAGTTCAACCACTTATATTTGATGGCCTATCTACTGCAAAGATGGCAGGCTCGTCACACATTAGGGAAAAAGGGAGATCTTTTTGGGGCCCTGTAAGAAATTCACTATTTTTTGATTTATTTCTCTCCTAAAAGACCTCAAAAATAGTAAAATATGAAAACATGGCTCAGAACTGTCAGTAAGGACTACAGAACTGTCAGTTCAGAAAGGAATAAGATAACTAACACGATTTTGCATTAAATATCTCCTTAGTTTTTTTTTTGTTTCCCGAAGATTTCGCATCTCTTTTGACGACGTGTGCACGCCTCTCATAAAGAATCCATCACTGAACTTGATGATTGCACTTTTTCAAAATATTTACATGGATACCGCCACACTTCCACAATTCATGTTACAAAAAGACTATGAGATTGACAAGCATATTGAAGAAATATTTCATGGTGGTAAAGGAACCACTGTGTATGACCCTTGGAACAATATATTTATAGATCTACAACAACTTCAAAGAAGAATGGTCGAGTTTTATGGAATAACATTTGAGGAGTGCAAAGGCATTTTGAAATTTGTTATCAAAATGGATGAGTGTGAGGTTGTAAAGGAAAAGAAAATGGAAAGGATTACTATTACATTGATGAATGGAGCACTTGATACATCATTGAATGACTGAAGCGAGTTCGAAGTATTTTAGTGTGCAGTCGGAGAAACACATATGGTGGTTAGGCTCGTTCCAGGTATGATCATTTTTTGTTTCGTACTTGATTTTAGTCATTGTTTTCAAATCTTTTATAGTAAGACTTTTGTTTTCTATAATCACAGGTAAAGACAGAAGACCATGAAACACTAGATTAGGTGTTTCACCACACGGAAATACCAAGAACAAATAAAGGACAAGTGCAAGGAGAGAATCTCCATGTTGCAGGAAAAGGTGATTTTCAAGTAGAGTGGCACATGGCGGGGGATCTTAAAACACTTAAGTGTATGTATAACGTTAGTAAAGGAGGCAACTCAAAGTCTCCTTGTCTTTACTGCAAAGAATCAGCTCAAGTAATGGATTCCAAATGGTGGAAGAGAGCACCTAATAGAGATAAAGTTGACCCTGACTTCAAGGCCATTCTTGACATTCCACTATGTAATGTTCACATATGCACATTGCATGGTCTATGTCGAATTATTGAGAAATTGGTATTTTTGTATATTGGATTTGCTTGGAAACTCCGTCCCGAAAAAATAGAAAGGATGCTCTTCAAGCATTGGAAAAAGTGTTATCCTGCATGGAGGTGATGTTCATATCACAAAGGATTTTAAAAAGTCTACCAATGGCAAGGAGGTACCAATCAAGCCCTCTATTGGTGGTGTTAAGGCAAGAAGATTCTTGTCTTGACCCAAACACAGTAGTAAGCAAGTAAGGCAAGGTAGAACAGTTTCAAGGATTAATTATGGATTGTGAAAGCCAGTCCATAATGCCGTGAAAGATCATGAGGCAGATGGGGAAGCACGAAATGTGAAGGCAGAGGTGTGGAGGTCTCTTGATCAACTCTTCATGTTCTGTGACAATGTAACATGGACAAAAAGTGATTACAAGAACTTTGAAGAGGCAATTAAACATTTTGGGAAGTCAATGAAAGACGCGTGGACAGCCTGCAATATAACTCACTACATGGTAAAGTTCTGTCTTCTTCTTTTACTTAAGTGTGATCCTCTTTTTTTTTATAACTTACTATGCATTCTTATGTCTCTATGAAAACAGCATATCATCTACAACCACCTTCCCTATTTTGTCAAAAAGTATGGATGCCCAGTAATTTGGTCTACCCAAGGCATGGAGAAGTCTCACTACATAGCACGTAATGCATTTTTCAGACACACACAACACTACGGAGGGAGTCAAAAGGCACATAGTCTGAAGGAAGTCTTCCAATGGTGTTACCGAGGCATATACTACAGAGGCTGCATGCTAAAAGAAAAGTTGCTAGCTCCAAAGTCAAGCTTGCTTTTATTCTAGCCCAAAAGCAAAGACGAAGACAAACTTTGGACAATTCAATGGCAGCAGAGAGACATAGACAATGGAGGGATTCGAAGATATTTAGAAACCATAAATGGACAAGTAAACATGAATAGCAGTTTGTAACTTATTGGTGTTATGTCCACATGTTTTCAAACTCAATCAATAGATTTTTATTTTGTGAAACAAGTGACTCTTGGTGTTATGCCTATATGTTTTGAGACTCCATCAAAAGTATTTCTTTTGTGAAACATGTGATCTATATTAACAAGCATCAATACATCCATGAGCTACACACAAAAAATTCAATCAATACTACTTAATTATGCTAGACACACTATTGATCCTTACCAATATATGGCAACAAATCCCCCCTGGGAGTGATGGTGTGAACGAGAGCTGGCACTCATGTATAGGGGAGGGCCATGCCCGAAGTAGATCAATCCACAAAGGGGAGCAAGCCCAAAGCTTTGCGGAAAGCTTCGAACTTCTCACGAGGAAGCGCCTTTGTGAAAAGATCAGCGAGGTTGTCCTGTGTTGGCACATAGACCAAGCTGATCTCTCCTGCTGAGAGTCTCTCCCTGACATAGTGATAATGCACCTCAACGTGCTTTGTGCGAGCATGAAAAACTAGGTTTCTCGCAACTACCAATGCGCTCTGACTGTCAGTGTAGATAGAGGTGGCAGACTCCTATCCAACACCCAAGTTAGCCATAAGCCGTCTGAGCCACACACACTCAACCGTAGCTGTGAAAGCTGCCCTGTACTCAGCTTCACAACTAGAAGTGGCCACAGTAGGTTGCTTCTTGCTCAACCAAGATATGCATGAGCTACCGAGCATGAAACAAAAACCACTTGTGGACACTCTTGTGTCATAGCAACTAGCCCAATCTGAGTCCGAAAAAGCATGTAAATCTGGCGGCAACGATCCCCCCTTAGGATAAAACAACCCAAGATGTATGGTTCCACTCAAGTAGCGAAAGATGCGTTTAACTGCCTTCCAATGCTGAGACCCTGGGCTATGCATAAACCTGCTCACCTGTGAGACTGCAAACTGAATGTCCGGCCTCGTAATGCATACATAAATGAGGCAACCAACAGCTGTCTGATAGAGTGTGACATCAAAGTGATCTCCAGCATCATGAAGACTCAACTTCAAACCTGTCTCCATTGGAGTAGCAATAGGCTTGCAGTCTTCAAGGCCAAATCTCCGCAACAATGTCTCAATATACTTTGTCTGACACAAAGCAATACCTCCATCACACTGCTTAAATTGTATCCCCAAATAATGATGCAAATGCCCCAAATCTGACATCTCAAAAGAGGCATTCAAATCAGCCTTAAAATCAGCAATATGACTCTCATTTGGTCCTGTGAGCAGCATGTCATCGACATAGAGAGCAATGATTAGATGTACACCATCCACATGTTTAACATACAAAGTGCTTTCTTTTGGACTATTCTGAAACCCATGTGCAGTCAAATATGCATGTATCTTTTCATACCAAGCTCGTGGAGCTTGCTTTAAACCATATAAAGCCTTTTTCAACTTGCACACTTTGTTTTCCTGCCCTCTTTGAACAAAACCACGAGGCTGCGATACATACACCTCCTCATGCAAATCTCCATTCAAGAATGCAGTCTTTATGTCCAGCTGATGTACATTCCAACCATTATGAGCTGCCAATGCACAAATGCTACGAATGGTAGTCATACGACAAGTGGGAGCAAAGGTCTCATCAAAATCAATGCCCTTTTCTTGAGCATAACCCTTTGCAACAAGTCTAGCCTTATAGCGATCAACACTGCCATCTGGCTTTCGTTTCAACTTAAAAACCCACTTACATCCAATGGCCCTTTTACCAATAGGCAAATCACATAAAGACCATGCACCATTCTTCATTATAGCATCATATTCACTTTGCATTGTAGCCAACCAATTTTCTGAATTTTGTGCCTCATTAAATGAAAGAGGTTCTTCCTCTTCACACATACTAGACACAGCCAAAGCATAACAATCTGATGCATAAGAGGCATGCTGAAAACCTGAACGAGTACGACTAGATATAGGTGCATCAATTTTACTATCACGCAAGGTTTGCACCAGCCATTTAGGCATACTTCTAGCCTGCTGATTTTCAGCCCTATCCTCATGAATTATATCCTGTAAATCTGCATCAGAAATAGACTGATCTATGATGTCGTTTGAAATCTGCATAGGCTGAATATTTGCCTCATTAGGACTTACATTTGAATTCCCACCTGTAAGTAGAGGCAACAACGTATCAAATACATCCCGTGAGCTCACACCTGTCTCTTTGGTACATGATAATAAAGGCTGCACAGCATCTTCCACAAAAACAACATCTGGACTAATCAAGATACGCTTTGACTGCGGATGATACAATCTATAACCCTTGCTCTCAGCACTGTAACCAACAAAAATGCATTTGATAACCTTATCATCCAATTTTTTGCGTTGTTGCACAGGCACTAAAGCATAGGCCAAGCAACCAAAGACACGCAAGTGACCAATAGAAGGTTTCCTGCCATGCCAAGCTTCATATGGAGTAATAGACTGCAAGGCCTTAGTAGGACACCTGTTGAGTACATATGTAGCACACATGACAGCCTCAAGCCAAAACGCATGTGGCAAAGCTTGGCTCTTGACCATACATCGTGCCATCTCCATAAGTGACCTATTTTTCCTCTCAGCAAAACCATTTTGTTGAGGGGTATACGGCACTGTACATTGGTGTTTTATCCCACGACTAGCCAGAAATGCATCAAACTCTTTAGACATGTACTCCCCCCCTCGATCAGAATGGAGGGTGCTCACATTACAATTGGATACATTTTCAACCATAAGCAAAAATTGTTTGAAGCACAAAAACACTTTGGACTTTGCCTTTAGTGGATATACCCATGCATGCCTTGAGTAATCATCAATGAAAGTCATGAAGTACAAGTGTTTACCAAATGACGGCGGAGTTTGCATAGGCCCACATACATCACTATGTACAAGTTGCAATTTGCGAGTGGCCCGCACAGAACCATCCTTTGGAAACGCAAAACGCTGCATTTTGCCTAAAATACAGCCTTCACAAACATGTTTTAATGGTGCCTCAAGAGGGGGCAATGAAGCAACCATATCAAATTTCTGCAAACGCAGCAAACTAGCAAAGTTCAGATGACCAAAACGAGCATGCCATAGTTTTGCATCTGAAACTGCCTTTTTATCAGAAACTGCATTTGTTGAATCTTCCACACACTTGTCATAAGAATTGAGCCTATATAGCCCATGAAACAAGGTGCCAGATATAATAATCGTATCACCAGAAGTCAAATCATGAATAGTACATCTGTCATCCACAAATTTAACTACAAGTCCAAGTCTAGCAAGCGCAGAGACAGACAATAGATTCTTCTTTATCCCTGGCACATACAAAGCATCTGAAAGTGTGAAAGCGCTGCCATTTGCAGCCGTAAGCATAATTTTACCAACGCCCTACTGGGTAAGAAGCATTATTGGCACATGTGACAGTATTCCCATTAGGGACAGCCTCAAGAGAAGTGAACATATCACGATGCGAGATAATGTGCTTTGTAGCACCACTGTCAAAATACCAAACATGAGAGTCAACAGAAACTGCCAAACATGCATCATGTACAGATGGGTCATACTGGCAATACACGCTAAATGCCCATTCTGTATCCTACACAACATTTGCAGAATCTGCATTTGTAGAAGCATCCGCTATTGTGGCTGCATTTGACTCTTTCTTCTTTGCCTCTTTAGCCTTTAGCTTAGGGCAATTCTTAATGACATGATCATTTGCCTTACAATAGTTACACCTGGTCTTTTTCTTGCCTTTATTAAGAGCCTTCTCAGACTTATTGTTGCTACCTGTGGAAGGTGAAGAAGTTGCAGACCTACTAATAGGAGAAGAAACAGTGGAAGGGGCTGCCTTACCACTTCTTCTCTGCTGCTGGGCAGCCATAAATGCTTGATCAACTCCACGCTGCCTGGCCCTGTTTTGCCTGGACTGCGCTTCTTGCAAGAGCTTGTTGACTAAAGTATCATACTTGACAGCATCAGGTCTGTCCTCAATAAGAAGTCTCCACGTGGAAGCAAAAGTCTGATATGTCTCAGGTAAAGCATCAAGAACAGTCTGCACAAGAGAATGATCAGGAATAATCTCACCTGTAGAAATCAACTGTTCTTTGAGATCTTTAATCTCAGCAAGAAAAACATTCATGTCATCATCTTCATGCATAATCTTCAATTCTAGCTCTTTACGCAGGTAAGCGATTTTTGCCTCATTACGACCTGCATACAAACCAGCTAGAATATCCCAAGTCTGTTTTGCTGTTTTAGCTGAATGAATGTGTGGGGTGATGTTACGTTTGACAGAAAGTGCAATCAAGGCATGAGCCTACGCATCTTTACCATCCCAACGAGCTTGTTCAGCAGTGGGTAAAACAGTAGCAACAGTAGAGCTGCTAGAACCTGTAGCATCCTCAACAGATCCTACATCCACAGAACCTGGACATACATCCATACCCTGCACAATGTTCCACACTCCTTTTGCAACCAAAACATGCTACATCATGTATGCCCAAAGTGGGTAGTTGTTGTCTCCATCAAATTTGTCATCAGCATAACATGCGAAATACATCATTGCTGTTATCAGCCATGGCCACTGACTGAAACTGATGCAAAAGCTACCTGTAATGAAGAAAAGACTGAACAGAAAACAACTCGTGCTATGTAGCACGGTCCACAACAGAGTACGTATGCCTGTTTTGCAGAAAACTGCACTGTCAAAATTTCTGCTGAAAATGACGAAAACACCTGTGCAAAACTTGAAATGCAAAAACGGAGCCCGAAACGACCTCAGATGCAATTTCTGAGAACGCAATGCCCTACAGGCTTGTTTGCAGAGTATAGGGACCTGCAAGCGCTCGTGAAAGCTCACCTCAATCGGAGAACGTGAGTCGGAGGGTGCTGCAGGCGTAGCCCTGAGAGCCGATGCCTGCTCTGATACCAATTGTTGGAATTAGGGTTGCAGGAAAGCACACCAAGCTTGGAGAAGAAGAAGCAAGAATGCACACAACACAAAGTGTATTAGATTGTGTCAATGTACAAAAGATAAGTTAGCCCTAGAATGATGGGCGTATATACAAGCCGGGGAAAAAACCTCCTAAAGAGAGAAAAAGTGCCTCGGCGGTCCTAAGTGTGTTCACACACATCACTGCCTATGTATATGGCAACAGCCCATGCTCACAGGGTAACTCTGATGGCCAAAGACTTCAACACTTTGTCCAGAGTGAGATGGAGGTATGACAAGCTGGTCCATCCTGTGGAATGGCAGGACATCAAGATGAGAGACATATTATTAATTCCACCTACAAGAAAGTTGAAGGTAGATGAGGTTAAGGTTGTTGAAGTAACCCACTCATCAAAGAACACCAGAGGGAAAGCTGCTTATGAGGAGTCACTGAAGCAGGACATCAAGGTGAGAGACATATTATTAATTCCACCTACAAGAAAGTTGAAGGTAGATGAGGTTAAGGTTGTTGAAGTAACCCACTCAAAGAACACCAGAGGGAAAGCTGCTAGGAGTCACTCAAGCAGCAAATAAAAGAATCCAAATTTGTTATAGATGTGGAGACTGCACAGAGGGAGCTGCAGATACAGAGAAGGTTACAGGAGCTGGGCCCTAACATAGTTGTCCATATTGAGGATGAAACTTCAGTGAATAATTTTGACTTGACAAAACCATGCTTGGCAGCATTGGCTCATAAGAATGAGTATTGCTCAGATACTGTCATTCTTGCAATGCTCTAGTAAGTGTCTTTTATTTTACATTTGTTTGCAAAACAATCCTTCTTGTACCTCCTTTACACCCTACCCTAATTATTGTTTGGTCCAATGCAGCATGATGAGAAGCTGGCTTAACCACGCTGTACAGCATACAGTTCATATTATTGATCCTGCCATTTCCTCCAGGTTAAGAGATGCAAAGGAAACTCCCATGAATATTTCCAATTGGTTCAGACACTGCAATTTTGATGTTATCGATGTTTTGCTACTTCCATACCATAACAGGTATGTGGGTGACTGCTTCTTTTGGGATTCTTCTGTTAGATTGAGAACTCTTGTAGCCTTTGATTTCTTAATGCTTTTTTCCTTACACAGTGACCACTGGAGCTTTGTTTCTATTGACATCCAGCAGAAGCAATGCTTTATATTCAACTCTCTTAAAAACACACACAGAGAGCTGAAATTGTAAGTGGTGTGTGTGCTATTTTTAACTTTAAACTTCATTATTTTGATTTAATGCACACTAACTAAATTATATGTATTACAGTTGTATTAGAAGGTTTCTAGATGCATTGGATCACTGTCCTCCTAATGTCAATCTTTTGGATTCAATAGAGTCAATAAATTTAGAGGTAGAAAGTCGTTCCCTCTACTGATGTCTATTTCATGCTATGCCTTTGAGCCTATTGAATAATTTTGTTTTATTCAGTTGTTAACAGTTTCTAACATATCTTTCCAACTGTACAGACACCACAACAAGATGATTCAAGTAGCTGTGGTGGCTGGAGAGTGCTGATCAGTGCCAAATATATACTTTCAAGCTATTTTGAGATAGGACAGCCAGACCTTGTAAGAAAAAATAATTTTCATTTAGCTTCAAAATAATTGATATTGGTACAACGTGTTCTAAATCATCATATGCCATTGTAGATAAGAGAAGATAGCTTCAGCTCGAACTATGTATATAGTTTCAGAGCTGATACAATTTGGCAAATTCTCCATTAGTGGCATATGGTAACAACTTTGTAAATGATTTGTTAGTATTCTTTCCAAAGAGATTAAATTAGATGGGACAAATTACTCTCTATGGAGTTTTACGATAAAAAATATCTTTGTTGTAAAGGCTTTATGGGATCATATTGGTGTTGAGACAATCCTCGCCCTAGTGCAAATTCTCCTACTACTTCTCAGAGAAAACAAGACGAACTCATCCAACCTTTAGTTCCTCAAACCACTGTTGACCAAAGATGGGATAAGCTTTGGCATTGATTACCTTCTTCAATCTGTTGTTTTGCACATTTTCTCTTGTAAAATATCCATGCTTGCTTAGCATACTCTAGAAACTACGTATCATGTTAAAATTGATGAAGAGTTGCTTTCCTCAAATAGCACCTTGATAATAAGAAAAAGGGTTCCATGAATGAATACTTAACAAAGTTGCAAGACTTCAGAGAATAACTTCTCAACATTGATGAGATCATTTTTGACAAGGAAATGGCTAGCATCACCCTTAACTGTTTGTATGAATTTTATCTGGCTTTCAATACTTCCCTCCAGCTTTAAAAGGCAATGCAACCCCTCTTACTTATCAGGACCTTGTTAGCTTACTGTTGTAGGAGGTACAATCCAAAAAGAATACCTTTAAGAGTTCTAGCAGTGATTAGGCTCTAGCAGCCAAGCATATATGGGCAAGAAATTTCAGCAAAAGACTAATTGAAAATTGCTTCAAACTTCAAAACAAGGAAAAGAAAAAAAAGGAATCCAACATGAGTTCCAACATGACAATCATACTTCAAAGAAACATGACTCTACTAATGTCATCATCCATGAAGACTAGATGCATGTCTCAGTGCAACAATCTCTGACAGTTAGTTTCTTAGCAGTGGTGCTTCTAAGCACATAACTTCTATTATGAGGAGTTAAGTCATGGAATATTTATATTCACATATTTCCCATTATTTATGAATTCTCCTAGATGGTTTTAGATTGGGATGCATTTCTAAATCCGGGTAATCATAGCTTACTTTACGTGTACACAGGTGAATCCAAACATGTGTGGGAATCGTCTTAATATTATGATTTTTGTATGGTTATATTTATATTTTTAATGAATTAATTTATTAATTGATTGGCATAGCTGATGTAAGTGGAGATCCTTGGATTTTATAATAGAGGCGAGCTAGTGGTTGGTCAGGATGATTTTAAGATAATTGATTTTGAGTGTTGGTAAATATTATTTGATTTTATGACAATGCATGCCATTATTTCATTTTGGGCATCATCCATATTTATTGACGATGTATATGTAATTATTGGGACATGTGAAAGATCCCTTGTGTATTTGATTTTGCAAGAGATGTACACATTTATATGGTAAAAGGTTTACATCTATTTTTAAGTAGATTGGCTTGCACATCCAGCTATTTTTGAAGAAGTTGACATATTGGGGACAGTGTGTGAACCTACCATATTTGGTCTAGTCAATATATATATTAATTAGTGCAATGCAAGTGGGCACTAGTCAATATATATATTAAGGTTCAAACAAACGTTTGAACCTTAGTATACCAAAAGGTTACGTGCTGCATGAGAGGCGATCAAGTCACATGCTGCAAAGAGAGGTACTTGCTTCTCTCGCTCTCTCTACCTCCTCCTCATATCCGCATCCTCCAACTATGGAGCTAGTGTGAACTCATGCAAATTGTATCTATATCTATACTATCTATCTATTATGCACAAGTTTTTGGGAGGGAAGAGGACACGTGGTGTTCGGAAGAAGGCCAAATGTTGGGGTAGGGGAAAAAGAGAAGAGGACGTGATGGGGGAGGGGAGGAGGCACATGTGGGATAGAGGAGAGAGAGAGAGAGAGAGTGGAGGCCACATCTTCGGGAAAGAGAGAGAGAGGAGTGTAGGGGTATGTTGAGAGAAGAAAATTTAAATAAATAATATAATACAAAAATATAAAGATATATAATATGTAAGTATAAAATATATAGAATATATATATATATATATATATATATATATATATAATAACAATATGTAAATATATAATAAGTAAGGATATTAAACAAATCTATATATATATATAAGTGTAAATCAAAAAATACTGCACTTCCTCATGTCCGGAGAGAGAAAGACGAGCCTCCTCATGTCTGCCTCCTCCTGCTACATGGCGTCTCCACCACCTGCTTGTGTCCACAGAGAGAAAGACAAGAGAGAGGCAGGCTTTTATAGCCTCCATCCAAACTCTCCAGAATCCAAATCCTTCTAGAGAAATCCTTACCGCCTTCACCCCTCACCTCCCTAAGGTTCCTCTTGCACAAGAAAAATAAACCTTATAATACCACCCACTAAGGTTCCTCTTGTTAATTCAAGAAATATATTTAAATACATCAAGAGGAAGCGTGGGCTCACTCTTGTGTGGGGACAACTTAGATCCAATCTTGTGTCATGTGTAATTCTTATTCTATTTTATACTTTGTGTTTAACACTATAATTAATTTATTGGGTTCATGTCAACCTCCCACAACAGTGGTATCATAGCCAAGATTGATTCCAAAGTTTGAAAGTGGTGAACCAGAAGACAAAGAAGCCTTGGATTTTAAGATAAGGTAATTTTTCATTCACAAATTGCAAGGGAATTCAAAGGTTCAAAAAAAAGCTTGTTTTCGTCCATTGGGTAACCAAAATCCATGTTTCTTTTACCCACAAGTTAAAAAAAGGTGGAAAACCACTTCCCACCAAAACCACCTGAAACCCAAAAGTAGTTTTACTGAATTTTTTCCCTCTTCCTAATCCAACACCATAGATATATTTCTCCCAATCCATAGGCACCCTTTATCATATTTTGGCTGAAGTTCATCTCCCTCTCTCCTTCCAACGATGTACAACGATTTTGCTTCCTAAATTACTTTCGTTTTTTTTTTTTGGCTGCATGTTGCCATCTCCTATAAGCTTTACTTCATAAGCTTTTACTTATTAAAAGCTTGAATACTTAAAGTTTTTAATCTTTATAAAGCTTAAATCTTTCACAAGAAGTTTATCTAACAAGCCTTTACAAACCTTACAAGTTTCAAAAAAAATTCACCATTTTCCACAATCCTGCTGATTTTTCCCTCTTCAAAAATTTTTCAAAAAAATCCATAGTGCTTTTTGCCTTTCAAAATCATTTATTATTAACCAAAATTCCTATTTTTGAGCCTAAAATTTTCCTAAATTTTTCAAAAAAAATCTCTAAAATTTTATTTAAAATTTCAAAACTTTTGCAAGAAATCAGGCTCGTTTTCAACCACTTATACATGCCAATTTCAATCAAGCCACCAATAGGTAAATTATTTATTTATTATTTTTTAAAAATAACATACTTAATACTTTCTTTTGTTAGAATATTTAGACACATCACAATGACTTTTCCATCTCCTCACAATCCTCATCAACCATCCAAACTCCTACAACTTATGGTGGAATGTCGTCAACTCACTTATATATTTGGATGCAATTCACACTTATTCGAGGCATTGCTACACATCTTCAACAATGATAAACCCGAAGATGAATGGTTGATGACATCATGAAGCATGTTTTGTCATGATCCCCATTGGCAACACTCACATTATTCCTCCTGATATTTATTTTTTTCTCAGTTTTTTCAACTCACATCATTCCTCCTAATATTCAATTTTTTCAACTCATGGAATAACACGAAATCATTCAATGATGCAGAATTGAAGATGATACCACTGTCACGCCATGAACACTTTCTTACTCATTTACGTTACCTTCAATCCCACTTACCACATGATGAAAAGATATTTTTGGAGATGACACATCTTTTACTACAATTTCTAAAGAGTTGAAATATTTAAAGGGACAATCTCAATCTTAAATTATTGTCCCTTTAAATATTTCAACTCTTTAAAATCCTTTAATCAAATATTTCAACTCTACAATCTTATTCTTAAGCTATTGTCCCTTTAAATATTTCAATTCTTTAGAATCCTCTAATCAAATATTTTGTCTCTTTACAATCTTAAGCTATTGTTCCTTTAAATATTTCAAATCTTCACAAGCTTCTGATCTCAACTCTTTACAATCTTAGCCGAGATTTTTAAAATCTCAACTCTTTATAATCTTCTAATCTCTCTCAAAGCTTAATGAGAGTTTTGAAAGTTTGGAAGATTACAAACCTTTTAATATTTTAACTCTTTATAATCTTAACCTATCATCTCTTTAAATATTTCAACACTTTGCAATATTCTAATTTCAACTCTTTATAATATTAGCATAATGAGATTTTTGAAATCTCTACTCTTTACAATATTATAATCTCTCTCAGAGCTTAATGAGAGTAATTTGGAAGATTGCAAATAGTTAATATTGGAAATATTAAAAGGGATACTTTTCATAAGTTAATGAGAGAGTTTAAAAATTTATTCTCTCTCTCTCTCTCTCTCTCATCAATTATTTACATAAATTAATTATCTTGTATAAGGGTTAGAGACCTTTAACAAGTGATAAGCTCATGCATTATATATAAAAATCATTTGATAGATTCTAAGATGAGTAATCCCCAAGACATAGAGAGAGAGAGAGAGAGAGAGAGAGAGAGAGAGAGAGAGAGAGAGAAGAATATATATAAATACATATATAGGCTAAGTGTATGATAATATTATTATTTGAAAGATATGAATGTGTAAAATAATAATATGTTTCTAAAAGAAAATATATAGTAAGTGTTTATGCATATACAAGTTTATATAGTATGTATATATAAGTATATATTATATATAAAAAACTAAAACCAATATATATGTATACATACATAAGTTAAAGTGGATTTTGAATATGTATGTATGCATATATAAATATACATTTCTATATGTATGTAAAAATAAGTAAGACTTAAATGCAAAACTATAATTAAGTCCCTACAAATCAAGCTAAATAAGTTTATCTAATTGTGTGCACGTGTGCGTGTGTGTGATCACCAAAAATGAACACTCACCTTGCATGAAGGGAGAAGAAGTGAAGATGCAAGGGTCAATATCTGGGGGCATGCACTTCGCCAACCCTTTGAGGGTTAACTCCTTGATGTGAAGCCGCTAGGAGATCACTCCACCACCACGAGAGAAAGAGAGATAGAGAAGAAGGGAATGGAGAGGAGATGGAGAGAACAGGGAGAGCATAACCTACAAGCACAAACACACAATCAAGAAAGCAAGCATGCATAAGCAAACAAGCTCACTACCATAACCACACAAGAGAGCAACAGAGAACAAGGAGACTCAAGTGTGATAATGAGATTATATATCCTTTCATATTTCTTTCAAGTTACTTATATACAAGAGCTCACTTTTTACAAACGGCTGGCCGCCCATTTGACTATAAGGGGCCCAAAACTAGTTATCTAGCTCTATGTACACTTAGGCTTTCTAGCTCATGGTTGGAATTACACATGTTGTAAGCTCAATCATCCCATATTTTTTACATGAAGCCCTTAGTGTCGTTTTATATAAAAACGTGTTACATGAAGTGCAACCGCACTTTTGATCAAATAATAGTAGGATTAATGTTTAACTCTTGTGGTTAACATACCCCCTCCCTAATTTGGATTCCTTCCTTAAAACCAGTAAATGAAGCTTAGTGGTAGTATAGTAGAGGGAGTAGGTGTGGACAAAATTGTACTGTAATCTGGGGCATTGAGAGGAGCAGTGGAAAGCTGTGTATCTTGTCCAGAAGATTGTCTCCATCATGTCTTTGAAGGTTTGGAGTCACCACGCTGGCATTCACTGAATGCACTCATAGTACCCGAAGAGTTGCTTGAGGGTGGGGCCCTTGTTGATGTCAAATACAAGGCCTTGGTTGCCTTCATCATAGTGATGCCATGTTGAAAACTTGGCCAATAGGGTGATGATGAGTTTAAAGAATCGGATGGTGGTGAATGATGTCGGATCGGGCACCTACTCATATTTGATGTCGGATCGGGCACCTACTCATATTTGGCATTGAAGGCTGTCATCTGGGCGATCATGATCTCTTTTGTGTAAGGACTGCCAGAAGGGGGGCACTAATAAACCATGGGAAATTGAATTATATCTTTAGGTTTTGTTTGTTGTTCTTGGCGGAACAGGTCCCATGCCCATCGCTAGATAGGTTGTTCACTCCTGAGATTAAAAGTGATTGGCCTTGTGTCTAGGTTGGGTCACGTGTATCATGTACTTGTCACCATAGATGTGTTGCCCCACTGAGAGAAACAAAGTACGCTAAATTGGAAACGATTCCCACAACCTCAGTGCGCATGGTAGATGTGCTACCCAAGAGAAGGGGAAATAGAGGATGAAGCCTTAAGCACAGAAGTGCCTGGACCACATGATCGCAAAGCACCCAACACCTTAGGAAATGACAAAAACAAAGGAGGTATATTGCAGAACTGTGAATTCATTAATAATTCACTAGTTTTTGGAGCTTCCCTCTTTCTTCAATCCCCATTAGTGGCTCCATCAACATACTTAACCAATTGATTGGTTGGGGGCCTCTACCGTGAACAAAGAATCAAGCAATTTGAAAGGTAAATGGTGAATTTCGATCTTTTCTATAACTCCTCGAAAGCATTCGAAGAGAATTCACCTCCTTTGTCAGCCTTGAGAGTCTTTACCTGCAATCCAGACTCTTTCTCCACCATCACATGCCAATCCTTGAACCGTGCAAAAGCTTGGTCCTTCTGTGAAAGAAAATAGACCCATGTGAATCTGGAACAGTCATCAACAAGCAGCATGAAATATAGAGAACCTCCTAATGATGGTGTCTGCTGAGGTCCACACAAGTCACTGTGAATCAACTCCCATGGTTTTGAAGCCCGCCTGGACGCCTGCTTCGGAAAGGATTCCCTATGCTGCTTACCACGTATGCAAGGACTGCAACGTCCTTGCCTGTTGCCAACATCAGAGGCAAGCCAACCACCATCTGGTCCCAGAAAGCTCACCATAAAGCATCCACATTTAAGTGGCCAAACTGAAAGTGCACAGATCTCCGACCTGAGAACCTGTCAATGAGGAGAGTGCGGAGAGCTTGTAGATACCATTCCCCACACCGCCTTCCCAAACAACCTGGCCAGTCTCACGGTCCCGTAGAGCAACTGAATGCTTCTCAAATACCACCCGAAAGCGAGTCTTGCATACTTCATGCACCGATAGAAGATGAAAACCAAGAGTAGGGACGTAAAGAACACGGGAGGAATGCTTACCCCCCTTGCAGTCGGGAATAATCTCCATTCGACCCTCATTGTGAATCGGAATAATGGAGTTGTCACCAATGAAGATGCGACCTGATTGCCGTTTGAGATCCAAAAAGAAGTCACGGGAAGGAGTCATGTGCCTAGAAGCACCACTATCAAGAATCCACTCTCCGGTATCCTTTGCGGTGAATCCAACTGCCTCCTTGCTCGAAGACGATGAAGCATCTAGTAAGAAACTATGAGCAATATTAAAAATATGAGATATTTTGGGTATCCAAAAATGAGTAAATGCTCACATAAGATGAAGAGTTGAAAATGTATAAGGTTTATTAGTAAAAAACTATGAGCAATATTAAAAATATGAGATATTTTGGGTATCCAAAAATGAGTAAATGCTCACATAAGATGAAGAGTTGAAAATGTACAAGGTTTATTAGAAAAAAGACTATGAGCAATATTAAAAATATGAGATATTTTGGGTATAATGATTCCATTTTGACACGTATGTAAGGAAGGGGAGTCCATTAAAGGAGGTAGGGTCACGCCAATTAAGGGGATTGAGGGGGGGATCCACCTCTTCTTAGTCTGGTGGTGGCTGTGGGAGGATTTTGCCTTCCTCAAGGGGAATATCAATAGGGATTTGTTGGGGTTGGGGTTCCTAGAGAGGGGTTGTTGAGATAGAGGGTTGTGTGCATAGCGAGATAGAGGGGTTGTTGAGATAGAGGGTTGTGTGCATATCGAGGCATCAAGTAGGGTTGTGTGCATAGCGAGGCATCAAGTAGGGTAGGTGGGCACGTTAATGATGAGGGTTTATCGGTGGGGAGTGTTGGCATGCCCAATCCGATGTAAAGAGAGGGTGAAGGTGGCATTGGAGAAGGAGGCGGCGAGGATAAGTGAGGAGGGATGCCGTGTTGTGGAGTAAATAAAGGAAGGGTGGGCCGTAAACAAAGCTTGGGAGGGAAAGCTGACCCCAAAAGTTGGTTTGCCATGGAGTGGGGGTGTGAAGAGGATGTTTTCGGGTGCTAGATGGGAGTGGGTGGTGCGGTGGAGCCTCCTTGGTTATGCGAGTGGGGAGTTGGAGTAGGGTTTTGGGTGTTAGGCCCCTAAGGTTGGGGCGTCACCACTTGAGGGTTGGGAGGGGTTGTCATCACATTGTCATCGTCATGGCCCTCTGTGGCAGCAGTGGTGGTGGGCTTGAGAAGAAAAAGGTTTTGGCTTGACGAGCCTCTTCCACTGTGAAGTCTTGGGGAAAGGCCACATGGAAGTCACATGATGGCAATGGCCGCTAGGTGTAGACATGAATGTAGAAAACTAAGAGGCCTTTGGGGGAGTATGGTTCAGGTGTTTGAAGTGCTTTTTATAGGCCATGTGGAGTTCCGTCCAGACCTCTCCTTCCATCCAAGCAAGTGTGGTAAGAGACTTTGAAGAAGAATAAGGAAAAGGATAGAGGTTATGGGGCACAGCTAGCTCAACTGAGGCATCGGATTCTATAGCTTGTCCATGTTCCAGGATGTGGGCCCAATTAAGGAGGTTGGCTATAAGAGGATGGATTGGGAGGGTGAAGAAGGTAGTGGGGGTGTCGAAAAATATTTTTCTTTAGAAGAAGAGAGTGACAAGAGGATTGATGGAGTGTGGAGGGATTTTGGTGATAAGTTAGGAGAGGGAAGAGGTGGTCATTAGGGGAAGGTTGAGGTCTATGGGGGCCCTTTATGCTGCCATATTATGTTTTTAAGTACTTTTGCTTAAGGACTCTAAGCAAACTTTGACTAGGCTTGACAAGGGGATCTTTATGCAATCATTATTTGAATTTTTATTTTTTCAAATATATATTTGCTTGAGCTAAATTGGGGGTAACTTTTTGGTTTCACCAAATTCAAAATGGCTGAAAAGCCTTCCCTCCTCTCTTCCCTCCACTTTTAGGACCCCCCACTTTCTCTCTCTATATTCTCTCTCTAAGATGCCCTCATCTCACTACAACTCTCTTTCTCTTCCCCTTTCTCACATTTGGGTGTGCCATGGCTTTGTATCTTTGATTAGTAAGCTTCCATAACCTCTGCACTTCCAAATGCTGATATCTCACACTCTCTCATTCTCCATGCCTCATCTTTTTATCATTTTATTCTCTCTCTCTCTCTCTCTCTCTCTCTCTCTCTCTCTCTCATGTCTTTCCCACATTGAAGTGCAGAAAATCCCTCTGTCAACCTCCATAGCTTCAGAGCTTACCACTTTCCATTCTTGCATTGTTTAGCATACATATCCCCTACTTCCGTCTACATTCTACATCTCTCTCTCTCTCTCTCTCTCTCTCTACTGTATTATGCTGCAAAACCTCAATCTACCATCTTCTATGCGTCTTGCCATCTTCCTTGTCCTTTCTCCTATTACCCAATCACTCCATCTATGATCTTCTAATATTTTTTACAGCAAAACTTCATTGCACTCTCCTCAGAATACCCTATCCTCACTCTCGCATTGTGTTCTATAAGAAGCTCTTTTCAGCATTGCCTAACCCTAAAGAAAATGCCACTTGAAGATATATCTAACAGAGCACCAAAGTTCACGTTACATGTAGATTTGGCTGCTGAGTATGCTACCATCTCGCAGCTCAAAAACAAGTGGTGTGACCAATGTGCCATTGGGTACTCTTCGATCACAAGGGTGAAAATGTATTGACCTCTAGACGAATGGATTCATATACCCTATTAACCCGCTCACCAATGCTCCACCTCATTTTGTTAATATCACGACATTTCTTACGTATGTAGGTGATGGAGCTAATGGTCTATTTGGCTATTGTAGGAGGCTTTCTTTTGCTGCAGCTCAACAATCGCATTCAAGAGTGCATTTTCGAGGCTTATGGCATGAGTTACAGCAGCAACACAAGAAGGACATTGATAGGCTTGAAGAAGTGGTGCACAACTTGAAAACTCAGAATCAGGAGCTCCAGAAGAACAACTTGTTGCTTAAGCAGGCCTTTGATATTGAACGGGACAAGATGAATGCAGCCAAACAGGATGCACGAAACAAGCAACGACACCTTGCAAGCTTGAAGAAGCTTCCAGTAGGATTTCGACAATGGAAAAGAAAGCGTCAGTCCCTAGAAACCTTGGCAACCCTAAGTGGAGCAAGAAAACAACGTGTACGAGCAAAAAGGTAACTTCTATTCTTGCCATTGTTTTGTAGGCCATTCTGTTTTGTGAAACATATTGATGTTATTTTGTATTTATGTTCCATGTAGAGATATTGCTGGGGATATGATGGGATATGAAGGTGGTGCTGAGGAATGTAGAGCAGGCATATTGAAACATGTTGTTAAGTTATCAGACATATCAAAGCTGCTAGAAGATCCCACATGCAAAATATCTAAGCAAATCCGAAACAGAATTTCTAGAGAGCTGCAAAATATGGTAAGCCCCATACAGATTATGGATGCATGTGATAGTGCTGGTGTCAGTAGGAAGGGATATAAAGCCATTTACAGGGTGTTTACACTAGGTCATCGTGCTAAAGGACTTCTTCGACACCCATGCTACCAACTCCATACAGTGTAACCATGGCAAGAAAAAGTGCAAACTCAGACATTGCGAACATGTTAGGTGGCTACCGTCATGTGGAGGATGCTCTGCCTGTATGTACTATGAAGGTATTTGAATACAACAAGTACAACAATGTCTTTATTGATTTAAGGACCCTTCAAAGAGCTATGATTTCTTATTATGGTCTAAGCATTGAGGAGTGCCAAGGTTAGGCTGTGTTTGTGTTAAAGCTTGATGAGTGTCAAATCGTAAAAGGACGAAAATTAGAAAGAGTCAGCCTAACACTTATGAAAACAGGGCTATCAAAGGAAATCCGGAACAGGATGATAATCTTCTTGACTGTAGTGCACAAGCCTCAAATTCCAACACGGGAAGGCAATCTCAGGGAAAAGATTACTATGGAGTGCAATCAAAAAAGAATATATGGTGGTTGTCAGCATTTGAGCTTCCACAGGAGACGAATGATACATTGCGATGATACCTTACCCGAACAGGCATCCCAAATGTCATATCATTGCAATCAAAAGGAGAGACTTTGCATGTGGAAGATGTAGGAACATTTACAGTTGAGTGCCACATGGCAGGGGATTTAAAGACATTGAAGTGTATGCTAGGATGCAAGCTAGGAGTAAATACTTTTTTTCCATGTATTTATTGCTGCCATTCAAAATCAAAGTATATTGAACGCGGCAAAGCTTCAGGCAAGGTTGCAGCCACCAAGACAACCAAATCTCATGCAAAGGGCAAGAAAAATGTACAACCACCTTCAATGAGTACAATGCAAAACAAAGATCCAAAGAAACCTATGCAGTGGGTTAATGGCATTATGAATTGTAATACCAATTGTCCGCCTAATCGTGATCAAGAAGATATCTCATGGAGATTCCACTTTCCGGTGTTCATATTTGCACGCTTCATGCTAGGTTACGCATAATGGACAAATTACTGAAGTTACATATCAATTATGCAGCATGGAATATGGAGCCTGAACATCTTCGCAAAACGAATGCATTAGTAAGCTGGAAGATGTCCTTTCAAGCGTGGGGCTTCATGGTGGTGCTGTAAAGTTAACTAAGGATACTAAAAAGTCAGGACCAGGTCAGGATAATCTAAACAAAATATGCATGGGTGGGTCCAAAGCAAGACACCTTCTCTCAAATTACGAGGGGTACAATAGTCACACAAAATATGAGATATGGAAGGCCATTTGTGAATGCACCACTTATCATGGAAATAATGCAGAGCTTGGTCTCAAGCGTGCAAGGCTGTGGGAGTCACTTGATAAAATGATTCAATTGCTAGAAAAGGCTCCACTTGTTTGCTGAGGAGATTACAAACTTAAAGACTGCAATACATACATTTACTCAGCAAATGGTTGATGCATGGGGAGAAACACATATCACCCACTATATGGTATTTACCTTTCTATCTATTTACTGATATTAATCGCCAAATAGTAAAATTCTGATATGATCTTTGTTGCGGCACATTATATTTGCCCACGCACAGTTTTTTCTCAACCAATATGGTCCAATGGCAATTTGGAGCACCCAAGGAATGGAGCGCTCTCATTATCAAGCTAAGGCAACATACTTTAAGAACACGCGACATGGTGGAGGTGGTAAGGAAAAAAGCAATGCCTTGCATGAGATGTTTAATTGGTTTTATCGTGGGAGGTCGACGCCGATAGAAACCAAAAGGGCAAGTGTCATTACTACGAAAGGTTGCAAAAAAATGTCAATCTGTGAGCAATTGCATGGCGAGCATCAAGTGCCATGCATGGGATGCGTGAGTGGTTCGGTGCGCGTAGGCGTATCGGTCGAAAATGGGTTCCATATTAAAAAATTATAGCCTTTTTTAAGTTAAAGCTTTTTTTTAAATTTCTAGAGATATTTTTTTTATCAAAAACTATATAAACCTGTAAAAGTCAGTTTTAAAAGTACATTTTCACGTTCATTCACTCGTGTAAGTCAATGGATGGCTAGAACTAAGCACATTGCACGCAAAACTGAGAACCCAAACGTACCGTCTGGTGCACACAATTTGATACAGGTAGTCGCCGCGGCACAGGCATTTCAACAAGTGCAAAAATGCATCAAAAAGAAGCATACAAGCATGGACAGGAAGATGTACAGCGAGATGTGTTTTCAGGACTGGACAATATTAAGGATGTCTCCAAGTAGCCTGGAGACACCAGCTCATTTAGAGCCACGCGTACACCATTCCCCCGCTCTCTTAGAGGCTGAGCAGCAGCGTGTGCTGGAAGAGCAACAACGCCAGATTGATGAGGAGGCGCAAAGAAGAAGAGAGCAACAGCAAGCCCTACTCCCTCAGCAGCTAGAAGAGGAGCTAAGGGTCGCATTTAAGGAAGACCAGGAAGCACTTCTCTGTACTGAGCAAGAGCAGTATCAACAGGCTGCTGACTTCTATGAAGCAGAGGAAATAAGCCGACGTGAGGAGCAGGATAGGCTCTTAGCACAAACACTACATGAGGAACTTGAGAGGCGTCAACCCCAGACTCCACCTAAAAAACAAAGAATAAAGATTTGTGTCAAGAGAAAGAAGGAACGTGCAAACAGGCAGCAAGAGGTGGAGATGGAAGAGAAGGAACGACGACAAGAAGAGGAGCAAAGGGAGAGGGAAAGACAGCCCCCTGTAGCCAACAAGAAGAGAAGATGGAAACCGGGGACCATGGCTCTGCGAGAAATCAGAAAGTACCAAAAGAGCACAGACCCCATCATGGCGAAGGCCCCTTTTGCAAGAGTTGCAAAAGAAGTCATCGACAAGTACAATGACAGGGTCACTCGGGTACAGAGTACGGCACTCGAGGCCCTCCAAGAGGCGTCAAAAACAATTTTGGTCTCTCAATTTCAAGATTCGGTGCTGTGCCATGCTCATGCCAAAAGGGTGACCCTAAAGCCTGTTGACATGGCACTTGCACTACGTCTACGTCAGGATAAAGCGCTCCATAAGGAAGGCTTTATTGGATAGGATTAAGCTTTTATGCGGCGGCCTTTGTGCCTTTTGTATTCTCCAACATTGTAATATATTTTTTTGAATCTATAAGATATTGTAAATGACTCGTTAACCAACGTATTTATTTGTTTCAACCGTGTTATAAAAGCAGACATTTCATTTCATGTACTGTGGTTTAAATGGGTAAAACTGTTGATCATGTATTAAGAGCTTTAGTCAAACAGGAATAAAATTTGTATTATTGATAAGGTGATTGTGAAAACCAATATGAAATTTGATTATTATCTTGTTAAACATGGTATTGTTGTTGGCATTGAACAAAGGATCCTTACATAGTGCAGAAACAAAATTAAATTGAATTTATTTTAGGACCAAAAAAAGGCTTAAAGCTCAATAAGGCCTCAGAAAAGCTCAGAGACAAAAAAAAAGTCATTTGGGGCTCAAAATCACCTGGTGAAGTCTGGCAGTAGATAGAACATTTAAAAAAAATCAGAAGTTTTTCTTTTTTTTTTTGGATGTTTCTAGGCAGATTATTCATAAAAAAAAGTGTACACAATGCATTTAAGTGTAGAAAAATGAAAAAATGAGGCCTGTGCGCTATGGCGCGAATTTAAGCCCTTCCTCACATTTGAAAAGCTTAAATTCGCGCCATAGCGCACAGGCCTATTTTTTTCATTTTTGTACTCATTCATGCATTATGTACACTTTTTTGATGATTAATTTGGTCGCAATTTCTGAGTTTGCACTTTTTCTTGCCATGGTTACACTGTATGGAGTTGGTAGCATGGGTCGAAGAAAACCTTTAGCACGATGACCTAGTGTAAACACCCTGTAGATGGCTTCATATCCCTTCCTACTGACACCAGCACTATCACATGCATCCATAATCTGTATGGGGCTTACCATATTTTGCAGCTCTCCAGAAATTCTGTTTCGGATTTGCTTAGATATTTTGCATGTGGGATCTTCTAGCAGCTTATATATGTCTGATAACTTAACAACATGTTTCAATATGCCTGCTCTACATTCCTCAGCACCACCTTCATATCCCATCATATCCCCAGCAATATCCCTACATGGAACATAAATACAAAATAACATCAATATGTTTCACAAAACAGAAAGGCCTGCAAAACAATGGCAAGAATAGAAGTTACCTTGTTGCTCGTACACGTCGTTTTCTTGCTCCACTTAGGATTGCCAAGGTTTCTAGGGACTGACGCTTTCTTTTCCGTTGTCAAAAGCCTACTGAAAGCTTCTTCAGGCTTGCAAGGTGTCGTTGCTTGTTTCGTGCATCCTGTTTGGCTGCATTCACCTTGTCCCGTTCAATATCAAAGGCCTACTTAAGCAAAAAGTTGTTCTTCTGGAGCTCCTGATTCTGAGTTTTCAAGTTGTTCACCACTTCTTCAAGCCTATCAATGTCCTTCTTGTGTTGCTTCTGCAACTCAAGCCATAAGCCTCGAAAATGCAGTCTTGAATGCGATTCCTGAGCTGCAACAAAAGAAAGCCTCCTACAATAGCCAAATAGACCATTAGCTCCATCACCTACATAACTAAGAAATGTAGTGATATTAACAAAATGAGGTGGAGCATTGGTGAGCGGGTCAATAGGGTATATGAATCCATTCGTCCAGAGGTCAATACATTTTCGCCCTTGTGATCGAAGAGTACCCAATGGCACATCGGTCACACCACTTGATATACTCAGCAGCCAAATCTACATGTAACCTGAACTTTGGTGCTCTGTTAGATATATCTTCAAGTGGCATTTTCTTTAGGGTTAGGCAATGCTGAAAAGAGCTTCTTGTAGAACACAATGCAAGAGTGAGGATAGGGTATTCTGAGGAGAGTGCAATGAAGTTTTGCTGTAAAAAATATTAGAAGGTCATAGATCTTCTGATTAGGTAATAGGAGAAAGGACAAGGAAGATGGCAAGACACATAGAAAATGGTAGATTGAGGTTTTGCAGCATAATGCAGTAGAGAGAGAGAGAGAGAGAGATGTAGATTGCAGACAGAAGTAGGGGATATGTATGGTAAACAATGCAAGAATGGAAAATGGTAAGCTTTGAAGCTATGGAGGTTGACAGAGGGATTTTCTGCACTTCAATGGGGGAAAGACATGAGAGAGAGAGAGAGAGAGAGAGAGAGAGAGAGAGAGAGAGAGAGAGAGAGAGAGAGAGAGAGCAGAAAATGATAAAAAGATGAGGCATGGAGGATGAGAGAGTGTGAGATATCTGCATTTGGAAGTGCAGAGGTTATGGAAGCTTACTAATCAGAGATGCAGAGCCATGGCACACCCAAATGTGAGAAAGGGGAAGAGAAAGAGAGTGGTAGAGAAACGAGGGCGTCTTAGAGAGAGAATGTAGAGAGAGAAAGTGGGGGGGACCTAAACGTGGAGGGAAGAGAGGAGGGAAGGCTTTCCAGCCATTTTGAATTTGGGGAAACCAAAAAGTTACCCCCATTTTAGCTCAAGCAAATATATATTTGAAAAAATAGAAATTCAAATAATGATTGCATAAAGATCCCCTTGTCAGGCCTAGTCAAAGTATGCTTAGAGTCCTTAAGCAAAAGTACTTAAAAACATAATATGGCAGCTTAAGGGCCCCCATAGACCTCAACCTTCCCCTAATGCAAACCCACCCACACACAAACATATGCAAACAGACACACACACACACACACACACACACCCACACAAACACATGTAATCCAAAAAAAAAGGAAATAAATATACAAAGCAGACTCCATTAACGCGGGATGCTGTGCATTTTTTTAAAAAATCTTAAAACACACACACACACACACAAACTAGAGCAACCCACATTGACACGGGCTGCTCTGCCTTTTTTTTGTTTTAAAAACACACACACATACGCGCGCGCGCGTGCACACACACACACACACACTCTTCACAAACACACCCAAACACATAAACACACAAACCCACCCACACATACAAACACATGCAATCCAAATAAAAAGAAAAAAATCCAAAGTAGCATTTTTTTAAATCTTAAAAAAACACACACACACCTAGACAGACAAACCCACCCACACAATCCAAACAAAAAGAAAAAAATATATGCAGAGCATCTCGCGTTGACGGTAGCTGCTCTATATATTTTTTTGTTTTAAACACACACACACACACACACACGCACAAACACATGAAAATACACACACATGCAAACACACACACACACACACACACACACACACACACACACACACACACACACAAACACAAACACACATACAAACATACGCACACACAAGCACATGCAATCTAAACAAAAAGAAAAAAATATGCAGAGGAGCCCACGTCGACATGTGCTGCTCTGCATATTTTTTTAAATCTTAAAAACACACACCCACACACACAAACACACATACAAACCCAAAAAGAAAAAGAAGAACATGCAAAGCAACCCCCATCGACGTGGGCTACTTTGCTTCTTTTTTTCTTTTTTTTAACATACCCACACACACACACACACACACACACACACACACACACACACACAAACTCATACAAACCAAAAAAAAAATAGAGTAACCCACGTCGACATGGGCTGCTTTGCATTTTTTAAAATCTTAAACACACACACACACACACACACACAAATCCACCTACACATACAAACACATACAATCCAAACAAAAAGCAAAAAGATATACAAAGCAACCAACATCAAGGTGGGCTGCTCTACATGTATTGTTTGTTTTAAACATACACACACACACACACAAACACACACACATAATACCCGCATATTCTTGAAGCGATGGGAACGAATGAGCAATTCAACAGGTGATGTGATTTTTTTCCAAATGGATTTCTCTCCAAAAAATAATCAGGGAAGTCCACACCAAAGTGACATACTTGGGCTTTTTCGGTGGAGCCATGTCATAGATCTGGGAAGGAGGGTTGACGACGATGAGAGCGCTACCTGGAGGAGGGTCAAAGGCGAAGAGGTGGAGAAGAAGAGTGAAAAGAAGAGATGGAGAGGAAAATTTCAATACTATTAGAATATGAGTGACTGCTAGGTTTTCAAACATTTCATTGGGACATAAAGTATGCAAGTATTTTTTAATATGTTCAAATATTCTAGATTTGCTAGTAATCTAGACATTTATTAAGACGGCCCCCTTGTTTAAAATAAATTAATTTATTTACATCCTTTATTCATAGTAATTATTCAAAGTACCTAAGAATTTCAGTATACTGTAAGTGATTTAAAGGACGTTCTTCGATACCATAAAAAATTTAAAGGGTGTCCTTTAAAATTATTCCTTTTGGTGTGTTTCATTGATAAATGTTAACCTATGATGACGGACATTCAGACGTACTATGTTTTACGTCATTAATTTAAATGTTCTGAGTCATGGACCGGGCTTGTCGGCACCATATGTTAAGGATGAAGGGATTGGGTGATCGCCGATGAGAGGCGCACCTTGAATATCAGTAGGATAAGGGTTAGGGTCAGTCGGCCATGTATGGGCGCCCAAGTGTGAACGGCCAAGTCACCTACAAGAGTCAAATGTAACCCTAAAATCCTCATTCTCATGTGTTGTGAATACAAGAGTGCTCTTGCCTTTTCTCTTTAGTTTCCTTCTCCTGCGTATGTGAGAGAGAGAGAGAGAGAGAGAGTGAGAGAGCGATCGAGCGCACTGTGTAGCGGCACGGCCGTGGCGGTGAGGCGGTAGAGCAGCGACGGCGGCTCCTCCTTCACGGCTGTGACGCGGGAATCCTGCAAGGCGGCGGTTGAGCGGTGAGTGACACACCCTTTGGCATTCTGTTTGAGCTTCCTTCCCTGGTTGTATGCTTGTAGCCATTCGTGGCTCGCATACGGTGTCTGGCAAGTCCCCAGCTACGACCTGTGCGGCAAAAGTGCACATTTTTGGCGCCGCTGCCGGGGAGTTGCCCTGCACACCAAGCTCCAGTTTGCAGCTCAGCTGCTGCGTGAAGTTTAATCTACATTGTAGGAAAGCGACTGTGTGTTTGTTGTTAAGGTGTTTCTGTGTTGCATTTCTGTTTCTTTTGTTATATTTTCGCTCCGCGTGTGGGCGTGCGTTCTGTTATCTGGTTTCTGCGTGTGAGAGGGATTTCTGAATCCCCAGATCTGTGCTGTGTGTGCGAACTGCGCCGCGGCCAAGGCTGATGAACCCTAAGGAAACCCTAGAAAACTTATCTCACAAAAAAAAACAGAAAATAAAAAATATAAAAATATAAAAATATAAAAAAGAAAAAATTAAATTTTATTTTCAAAGAAAGAACCGAACATGTGGAGAGGAAAGCTTTTCTAATTGGAGAAAATTTTTTTGAAAAGAAAGAACCCCAATTGACCCACGACCCCGGCCTCGGTCTTTTGATATATATATATAGGAGAGTGAGCCTCCATAGCTTTCTTTCAAGAGCTTATGGGAAGTTGTACCCTATATGTAGCCCACTCCCCAAGGAGTAAAGTGAGCATGTGGGATAAAGCCCTCACCCTTTCCTCCACAAGCAAATAGGCTTTTGCCCCTTCCCCCCAAAGGAAACGGACTATTTTGAGGACTACAGGAGCTCTAGATAGGCGAACATGGTGCTGTAAAGCACACTAGGACCCTTTAAACGATACGCTCGTTTCGAGCTATCACACGCCCTAGTCCAAGTTTGACCGTAAGTAAGGGGGTCAAAAAACGAGTTAAAAACAATCTAAAAACAAGTAAAAACGGGGTGCGAAACACCTAAGAAACCACTTGTGTGAGTTTCAAGGGTAGTTGCCAACGCACGTAGGGTACCCACGTCACATGCATCTACGTTCTGGTCGGGTGCTAGAGCCTGAACCACTAGAAAGCATTTCAGTCTACGCAGGCTCACACCATCCCTCCACGTTGGCATCTTGGCCTTCAGCTGGAACCCAAGGGAGTGCAACCCAAGATCCACGAATAGTGGATAGTGACTCGTCCTCTGACTCAGAAGCCATGGAAGGACACCCTACCAAGAACCCTGAGGAGACAAGCCAAAACATGCCAGTGTGGGCCCCACAACCCGGATCTAGCATGTTTAGTCGTCTAATAGAGACCTTTAGTAGAGCTACACGCTCTGAACATGCGACAAGCGAAGTAAATGAGGAGGGAGGGGTAGTAGATTCGCCATTCACATCTTATGTAGACCCTACCCTCCCAAAGAGTGTCCATGTGGATATTCTACCCACTTCGTTTAATGAGGGCCCTACTGAGCTACCACATTCCGATGCTCTTCCTAAAGTAGAGGTCCCTAGAAGCCAATCCATAAGAAGTGACATTGCGTCCACTTCAAGAGAACCATTTGGCACACCAAGTCTAGATGGGACATTTCTCAATGAAAATTGGGAATATGATCTACACACAGAGACTCTAACTGACCTATACACAGGTTACACATACCATGTAGGTTGGTTAGAAGTCCTACGATCTACATCTAGCGCCACTAATCTAGAGGAGCAACAACACATGATATGTGAGGTGATTCATAGAATTATCCAAATTGAGAGGCAAAATAGGGGAGTGAACCTAGTTTCCACTGGCCCTATGAGGTTTTTGGATACGGGAAAGGCCAAACAACCAACCCTATCACAATTGGAGACTCCCTCGGTGAGTCCCATAGACCCTTCGTATGTTGTTTCGCCTGGAGTCCCAATGCAAGTTGAGCCCACGAGCAGTAACTTTAGCTTTCCAACCTTGGCTCAACTTTCCATTAGGGAATCCACAATGCCTACCTCAATGATGAGCATGACAGAAAGCGCACCTGTTACCACTGTAGTTAGTACGACACCACTACCTAGTGGAACAGTACCTACAACAGTGCATGGTAGTGCCTATCGGCCTTATGTACCTATTGCTACTCATGCTCATGTAGCTCCTACGCCTCCTAGTATGCCAATGGCGTATGCTCCAAGACCGCCTTATCACAACCCTTATCCAAGAGGAGCTAGGCCTAGCTACATATCATATCCTACGTCATTTGCCAACATACTCAGACCAACGCCAACTCCTATCAGCCAGGCTATCCCAGAAGTGCCTCCACCAGCTATGCCTACTCACCTAGGTGATCTCGCAGCGTTTGCTCAGACGATCGGACGATCCATTGCGGAAAACATGCAGGGCATGCCTGAGAGAGAACCTAGAAGCAAGGCAGTACAAGTGGCTAAGCTCACTCAAAACTTCAGTGGTAACGAGGATGTTAGGAAGCACATTGAAATCTTTGAACACGTGTGTGATTCCTTGGAAGAGCACAATGAGTTGCATAAGTGTAAAGCCTTAGGCTTAACCTTGAGTGGGAAGGCTGGAGATTGGTATCGAACCTTAAGGGTTGAAGAGCGCACTCACTACCCCACTCTCAAGAGATTGTTCTTGAAAGAATACATACGCGAGGGTGTGCTTTGGGGGGTAGCATCTCAACTCCAAAAGGCTGAACGCGAGGAAGGGGAGTCAGTGAGGGACTTTATAAGTCGATTGAAGCATCTAAATTCTCTCTGCACTCCTGATGAACGCTTCAATAACAACCAACTCCTCGATAGATTCATCCGAGGATTGCGCCACGAGGACATTTACAATGGCCTAGTCATTAGAGGTCTTACAACGTGGGAAGCATCACTGCCAATGCAATCCAGTTAGAAGACAACTTGATGATTGCAGGTAAAAAGGTGTCTTCAGAAACAAAATCCGTTAGTTTGCAAGTATCTGGGCACGAGCCAATGACGGTAAAACCTATTGCCAAGGAGCCCAAGATATCTGAAATGTCTGTGACCGACCTTACTAAGGCTCTCCAAGAATACTTTAGGGGTAATCGAGCTCCTCAGAATAGCCATATGTACCCAAGGAGAGAGCAACAATGGTGTTCGGTGTGCTTAGGACCACATAGCACGAGTGAATGTCCCACATTCAGAGTTAAATTCAATGGGAATTGCAATGCATGTGGTAAGTACGGCCATCAATCTAAGGATTGCTTAGTACTTAAGCGAATGTTGGCAAACCAGGCACCACTAGCTTGGTCAAATACACCTCAAGTACCCACGCTAATGCCTGCACAACCTGTCGAGCAACCGTCACAGCACATAGTTCCAAGGAACCCAAATGTAGTCCAGTCTGTGCCGTTACCACCGCCAGTGCTAGGACCACAACCTCCACATCCAAGGATTACCCCTGTAAACCAGATGGGTTGTGAGTCACATAGTGCGTGTGGGGATTATGAAGAGGAGATAGACCCCACTGCTCCATACGGGATTGATACATTTGAAATGACTCCCCAGTACTACATGGAGGATCATTTCGGGCAAGTTAAGCCTGTATATCAAGCGGCTGCTCTCGCCACAAGAGGGAAAAACCTTAATACCTTGGCGAGGAGACCACCTCTTCAATGCTATGAGTGTGGTGGACCGCATCGTGTAGCTTAGTGCCCTAATAGGCTACAGAAGATCGCTACTCAAATGCAACCAAATCAAGGGAGCACATCGGGAATGCCGGTACTTACATGTAATCGTTGTGGCATAGATCATTTGATCGGTCAATGTCCACATAATCCTAACGCACCCAAGATTACGCCATTGAATTTGGTTGAGGTCACCAACCAAGCACGAGAAACCACACCCATTGTACCCGTGAATGTAGTTACACGATCAATGCTTCAAAATCAAAACTACATTCTTGAAGAGAGGGATACTGCATCAATCGCTCAGGCAAAGAAAAAGAAAACACGACGAAAGAGATCGCTTAATGCCACGAGCTCCAAGCCCAGTTCAAAGACTAACATAGGGACAGGAGACGACCCCGTGTATATGAATGATCCTGAAGATGATTCCGATTCAATAGAAACCATGGGGACCAAAGCCACTACCTTAAGGGAGGAACCCACTCGGGAGCTCAATGAAGGAGAGTCACGCGAGTACATAAATAAGAGGAAACAGAAGGAAACTTCCTCGGCCCCACAACCAAGTCAGTTAATGCCCTCTCGACCACCCAAATTGACTGAGACTCCCCAAGACAAGCCACGTGGGCCAAAAACCCTCAAGAAAAAGATTGGAACTTATCCAAACCCAGTTGAGGAGATTGAACAAGTGCAACACTTAAGGGGTTTGGTGGAAGAAACACAAAGAGAACTGGAGCCAAACCCGAGAAAAATCAAAATTCCAGACACAGTGTTTCCTACGCAAGTTCAGCCTCACCGGAACCATAAACCGTTAGCTATACCTAGTATCATTCGGGAAGAAAGTGAGGATAGGACATCCGGAAGTGGGCAAACACCCTTCTTGGTGGAAAGGATGTTTAGTGAGGGAATGCCTGACCCCATTGAAGAGGAAGTGATTCCATCTTCACCAGTCCCTAGTCAAGGGGCGATGTCTCGAAAAGTACCGTTGAATGTGTCTAAGCTAATGGATTTCATGTCCTCTGAGATCAGAACCACGATCATATCCAAATTATACGGAGATCCTGAGCTATTCTTAGCTCTTCGGGCATTTCTCAATGGAGAACTAAAGGCGGGGTTACCACAATTTGCAAATATGGATAGACCCGACACGCTTCAAGATGAAGGGGAGCATTGGGATCTACAACCCAACTTTGATGAAGATTCGGTCGTGGAAATACCTGTGAACAAGTTGGGACAGTACTTTGAAGGTGACGAATCTAATGCCACCCTCCCCATTACTACCAAGGGATTAACTCTAAAGGGAATCCTTGATGGTGGTGCTGGAGTGAGCATTGTGACTAAAAACTGTTGGGAATCTATGGGAAGGCCTCACCTCGAAGTCACAAACATAGTGGTTAAGATGGCAAACGGAACCATAGCTAAACCTATTGGAATGTTAAGGGACCTTAAGATCAAGGTCCTGGGGTACAAGGTAAAACATACCTTCATTGTAATGGATTTCTCCAAGCATCCTATGTCATATCAAATGATCTTAGGACGTCCTTTCATGAGGGAAGCACAAATGGTGCATGACTGGTCGAAAAACCATGTCTACCTACAATTCCAGGACTCTGTCATTCGAGTTGATCTTGAGAATGGTCGTGCACATCCTTTAGGAAGCAAGGTTATCATTGATAATCGATCAAATACCACTATTCACTCCGCCCCATTAAGGTATTGCTATACATGCAAAAAAGAGACTGATGATGGGAAGGATTCTCCTTACATGGATGTCCTACCGGGTATGATTGAGTCGGATAACGTGGATTGGGTACACCTAGCGGCAACCATAGACACATGGGGAAATAGAGGCACAAGTTGGGTAACACCTGAGGGGCAAGATATGCCACCGTTAGTGCCAATAAACATGATAGGTGTTATGCACTTGACTCCTGATGGCGAGAACGTGGCAAACTCCACCGACACTGAAAGTAGCGAAGACTCTGACCAATGCAACTCTGAGTATGAATCTCAAGAAGAAACTGACCCTGAGCCTGATGGGGAAAATGAATCAAATATTCACCCAAATGTGGAAGCAAGGTGCTCAAGGCCTAGGACAGTGACCTCCTGCAGTTCATCCGAAAGTGAAGATCGACCAAGTGAGTTCGAATCTGATAGAAACAAAAATCAAAAACTTGGTAAGAAGAAAACAAGACATAAGCGCCAATGCTATCGAGCTAATGTACGAACTGCAATAAACAAGGAGCGATCCACTGCAGAATGGCTTAGTTATGTAGGAGCCATTGATGCTCATCGGCGGAAGATAGCGGATAATTGGGGACAATACCTCCAAAGTGTCATGTGGTGTATTTCGCAACCTCATGACGTCGCCCAATTAGAAATCGAAGAGAAGCCGAAACTAAGTCGTACTGCAAGAAGGCGACAAAACCAAGAGTTGGCTCAACAACAAAAGGAGGCGGAATTAAAAGAAAAAAACCGAGCACAACAAGAACCAGTAGACTTACACCCCGCACCCGAGCATTTCAAATCATTCACACAGGGGAACGTAAAGTAGTCTACACAAAAGCCCAACGAACTCCTACCAATGGGAGTAGTGGTGTCTACGATGGCCCTGCGGTAGTCAAGGAGATAGACTTAGCAGATCCGGGTGAGAAGTCTAAACCAGTTTTTATTGCTCAAGACCTCACCAAGGCGGAAGAAGCTGCACTTACGAAGCTTCTTAAAGAATTCAAGGACATATTTGCTTGGACATATCATGATATAAAGGGTGTTCCACCCTCGGTGGTGCAACACACGATTCCAATGATTAGCACTGCTAAACCAATCCAGCAACGTCCCTACCCAATGAATCCTAAGTACGCAAAGATTGTACAAGAGGAAATTGAAAAGCTGGTAAAATGTGGATTCATATATCCTATTGAGCACTCAGAATGGGTTTCTCCGATAGTCATCGTGCCAAAGAAGAATGGAAAACTCAGAGTGTGCGTTGATCTCAAAAAGGTTAATGCAGCCACCAGAAGGGATCATTACCCCTTGCTATATTCTAAACATGTGCTTGAAAGAGTGGCAGGCAAGGAGGTATATAGCTTTTTAGATGGGTACTCGGGTTACAATCAGATCACAATTGCAGTCGAGGACCAAGCTAAAACAGCATTTATCACGGAGTTTGGAGTGTTTGCCTTTCGCGTCATGGCCTTTGGCTTGACCAATGCACCTACAACATTCCAACGATTGATAAACACGGCCTTTAAGGAATATCTAAGGGACTTTTGTGAAGCTTTCTTAGATGATCTTTGTGTTCATTCCTCTTGGGATGAGCACTTGATGTGTTTACGAAAAATATTTGAAAGGTGTAGATTATATCGCATCTCCTTGAATCCTTTCAAATGCCAATTCTGGGTTAAACATGAAGTTATCTTAGGGCATATAGTGTCCAAAAATGGGATTTCCACGGACGAGAGTAAAATCAAGGTCATTCTGGAACTGCCACCACCCACCAACTACAAGGGAGTCCAACGCTTTATGGGCCATGTTGGTTATTATCGAAGGTTTATTCTCTTCTTCGCCGAGATATCTCGACCATTGTATAAACTTCTCATCGAGTTTATTTGGACTGAAGAATGTGACCATGCCTATGAGGTACTAAAGAAGGCCTTGGCGAGTGCTCCAATCTTGAGAATGCCTAACTGGGATTTACTCTTCCATGTGCATATTGATGCATCAAACTTTGCTATTGGGTGTGTGTTAACTCAACCTGGAGAACACAAGCTAGACTACCCCATTAGCTTTGCCAGTCGCCAGTTGAATGATGCTGAGATGAACTACACCACTACGGAGCGAGAAGGGTTGGCAATGATATATGCAGTAAGGAAATTTCGTTATTACCTCCTTGCCACCAAGTTTGTTTTCTATGTGGATCATCAAGCATTGTTGTATCTGGTAAACAAACCATGCTCCACAGGAAGAATCACACGATGGCTATTGATTCTTCTTGAGTTTGATTTCACTGTTGTTGTGAGACCTGGCAAAAAACATGTCATGGCTGATCATTTGTCTCGCATACCCAATGGTGAGGCTCCTACGGGGGTTGATGATGACTTACCGGACACTTCCCTGTTCATGGTGGAGACAATGCCTGAATGGAGTGAGAAGATTGTTAACTTTTTGGTTAATGGCTTTCCACCCAAGGAGCTTCGTAAAGATCTAGCTCAAAAGCTGATCAAAGAATGTGAACCCTATTGCCTGATAGCCGGGACTCTTTATAAAAGAGGAAAGGATGACGTTCTTAGGCGTTGTGCCCGAGAGGATGAGTATCTATACATTTTACAAGAGGCACATATGGGCGTAGCCGGTGGTCACTTCTCAGGAGACTTAACTGCGCGAAAGATCTTACAATCAGGGTATTGGTGGCCCACTATGTTCCAAGATGCATCACTCTTTGTGAAGGGTTGCGATGAATGCCAACGATACAAGAAACCCCAACGGAAAGATCAGATGCCCCTACATCCAATCAAAGTAAACCAACCATTTGAAAAGTGGGGTTTAGACTTTGTAGGTCCGATTAGCCCAGCGGCCCGAAACACACAATCTCACTATATTATTGTGGCCACTGACTATATGACCAAATGGGCTGAAGCGAAAGCGACACGTAAGGCAGATGCGAGGACAACAGCCAAGTTCCTCTTTGAAAATATAATCACACGCTTCGGTTGTCCTTTTGAACTTGTGAGCGACAATGGTACGCATTTTATAAATGAAGTGATTAAGGAGCTCACAACAAATTTCATGATATCCCATCATAAATCTACTCCTTACTATCCGCAAGCGAATGGCCAAGCCGAGAGTACCAACAAGACTTTAATCTCTGTTTTGACAAGGACAGTTGAAGCCCATCGCACGGATTGGGATCTAAAGCTTACGACAGCTTTATGGGCCTATCGTACTGCGTACAAAGTGGCTATTAATTGCACACCATTCAAAATGGTATATGGCCAAGAAGCAGTCATGCCGTGGGAATTTGTCATTCCTAGTCTTCGTGTTGCTACTCAAGAGGGTTGGGATGGTAATCCCTTAGCAGAGCGTCTGTATATCCTTGAGCGACTAAATGAAGAAAGACAATTGGCTGTGTACAATGCCCTTGTGGAGAAGGATAGAAGGAAAAAATGGTTTGATCGCCATCTAAAGGACAAGGACATCAAGGTTGGGGATAAAGTCCTGATGTATGGAGTGCGAAACGAAAAGAAGAAGCTCAAATATGCTGGCAAGGGACCATATAGAGTATGTGAAATTACCCCGCAAGGTACCATCAGAGTGGAGACTCTCGACGGAGTTGAAACCATTGGATTCCTTAATGGGAGTAAATTCAAACGATACTATGACCCCCTGAGCCAGGAGGAGTTACATGCAATCCATCAAAAGAAGGCAACTAAAGAACAAGCTGAGCTTAAAAAGATACAAACGAGAGTCGAAGCCAAAGAACGTCAACAGCGTGCTAGGAGACAACGAGAAGCCAACTTGGGAATTACGCAAGTATTTTTCGAGGAAGCAGAGGAGGATGCACTGGAATCTGACCCACCTCTAAGATACCCAATTGAGTTACAGAGTCCTTACGGGGAGGTGCTGTATAATGCATTATTGGATACAGGAGCTCAACACAATTTGCTATCATATGGCGTGTGGTGTCAACTGGGAAAACCACCTTTAACCAAGAGTTCTATCCAAGTTCAAGGAATCAACAAGAAGAAAACCCCTGTCTCAGGAATTCTGCACACTCCGGTTGCTTATGACAAGGGAACCATAATTCAAAGCTTTTTGGTTATGCCTGCTGGTACCATGGAAGGCACTGTAATCTTAGGGCGCAAATGGATGATGGCCACCAAGTGCAATATCGATTGGGCAACCAGACAAGTCACAACACAAGAACCAACACTAGGTCTGACCGCTCAAAATCCCGCACCTAAGTCATCCACTCAAATATTAGATAATGAAAAATCACAAAGTCCAGTGGCAAAACCATCTTCCATTGTTGGCCACCCCTCTAACGCTTCAACGCCAAGAGTGGAAACATGCAAGGTGGTCCCTAAAGCTTCGCTTACTATGCCAAAGAGTACATACAAATGGGTCTCCAAAGCTTCGTTAACAACTACTTCCCCTGCTCAATCTCATTCAGCCACCACCAAGAAGCCTCGTAAAAGGAAAGCAGCTACCCACCCGAGAAAGGGCAATGTAACATCGCAATGGATCCCTAAAAAATTATTAGTAGCCCAAGGGTACTACGAGGGAAATGACCAGATTTGGGTCCCTAAACATAAGCTGAATCCCTCTACATCACCTGTAAAACCTTGCAAACCAATTGTTGCCACCCCAACGATAATTCAAGATCGTGGTAAGGGAAAGGTAACAGAGTGCTCCACACCACTTCTTCCAGAGCTCGTTTGGATTCCCAAACGATATCGATCATTACCACCTAGCTCAGGAAGGGGGGAGCCACATGAAGCTTCTAGCTCCTCATGCCAGGCACACGCTGATATAGAAGTTTCTACATGCTCTACACCTACTCTTGTCAACACCCAACAAAAAACCGACGATGAGTCTACGTCTCCCCTTGTAATAGTATCGTCGGAAACCATTTCCTCCATTCGTCAATGGGAGCGTACACTACCATCTTTGCAATTGGATGTGGCCACAAGGGTCATAAGAAGCTATCTGCCCACATCACAACCTATGACCCGCTGGACAAATTGGTTCCAAGAGGCTGCAACATCATTGCAAATAATATGATCTACCCAAGGAAAGAGGGAGCATGTACTCACGCTCGACATTCTAATGTTTCCTCCTTAACCTTCTCCCCTGACCATGTAATTGCCAAATTCAAGGGGATGTACATATATAGCTTCATACATTTATTTTTATTTATTTATTTTTTTAACAAAGAAAAGAAAAACAAAAAATAGTAAAAAGAGCAAGAGCACAAAAACAAGAGAAATATCCGTATACAATCAAGAACTAGATTGACCTGTCATAAACCTACTGATGCTATATCTGTGTTTGCAGATATGGCAGATGCCCGATCATCATACACTTCATCCACTCCTACCTTTGGTGAGAGGTATCATCTGTACCTTTCTCAGATATTCCACATGTGCTATCCTGTAATTGAAACTGAATGGGATCATATAGATGTACTAGCCAGAGAGGAAAATGTTGAGGAATTAGAATGGCTAATTCGCCTATTGACCATGACTGACCCCTACTCCGTAGAGGACATATCCCCGATAGCCCAATGCTTTCCTTTTCCACAAGATGACTATCCTCGCATGGTTACATTTTTGATGAGCTTATGTGGATGGGAAAATGAAAAGGAAATATCTGACAATGATGAATGGACGGATGAAACTCATGGCACTACTGAGGTTGACTTTATTTATTTGGATGATGCGGATAGAGGCTTAGCCTTAGGGCTAGAGCCAGGGCTCTACAACATCCTCTTACCGTATCCTCAGTAGTAGTGTGGTGATTGGTAGGTAGGTTAGTGTTTTCAAGTTTTTTCTAGTTTAGATTCCTTAAACAAGTCTTGAAATTTTCACACTGATGTGCCTCTCGAGGTATAGTGCTTGTTAGTTGATTGTACAAGTTAAAAAGTTTGAGGTGGGTTCGCTTCCAAGTCGTGAGACTGCCGCAACGTTCATCAAAATATATCTACATCAAATTGCAAGCTGTCTCGTCAAATCAAGGAGATCTCCAATTTCAGGTGTAATTCTTCCATGCCCAAGCTCTTTAATTTTTTCTGTTCAATTAATTGCATGAACTATAATGCATGACCACATGGAAATTGTCAATGTACTACTTAGTTTTTGAAGTTGCTTGACGTGCTAGTATAAATCATTAATAAGCTTAACCTTATTGGATATATTCCTGAGAATGCATAACGTCTTTAGTTAACCTTGGAATACGATTGTCTTAGGTCTAGGGTCAAACCATCTTAATGTTTGACACCTGGCCATGTGTGTGTTGACCTCTAGGACATAGCTATTACCCCTTTGTCGAAAGGATGCAAGACAAATTATAGTTCAGGAGCGAAGATCAAAAAGAAATAGATTATAAAAAAAAAGAAGCCTACAATAAATGGCAATACAAGTCTATGATGTGCTTTAATGTTGGCCTATCGCCTTATTGATACTTGGTAGGCGAGGAGTATTCTACTCCAGACCGATGCCTTGGTTGGTAGAGGGTAGCCTTGCCTAAAGTAAACTAATAGATTCCTGGATAATGCCTTGTGTTAAACATGGTACCAGGATCGATGTTAGCTTTGCCTTAGGAAGGTCGCCATTGTGTGTAAATATTGTCACGTGCATTAATTTTAAAAAAAAAGAGGCAAAAAGCTCCTGTAACTCTGATGTTTCTTGTGTCCCTAGGCTTGTGGTATTAACTTGTTCTTAGAGTAGACACAGTGTGGTCATCTGTTTATTTATTAAGCTTGGTTATTTTCCTTGACTTAGGCCACTTATAAACCTTGATTAACCTTTGACACCTTGCTTACTCTTGATTTATTTTCAATAATTTTAAACTCCTGTTAATTTGCTACACTAGCTCATTCATGTGACCCTTAAACTAAGTTCTCATACAACATCCATTGTGGTCTAACATGCTTGAATTTATACACTTTATATCTTTTGAATTCCAGCATACTTTCACTCTACTTCCCTGTTTTGCAGACGGTCAACAACAACCCTCTCGAGCTTACCATACCATAGCTTCCGAGGACGGAATCTACATCAGGAAGGGGGGCATGTTAACCTATGACGGACATTCAGACGTACTATGTTTTACGTCATTAATTTAAATATTTTGAGTCATGGGCCGGGCTTGTCGGCACCATATGTTAAGGATGAAGGGATTGGGTGATCGCCGATGAGAGGCGCACCTTGAATATCAGTAGGATAAGGGTTAGGGTCGGCCGGCCATGTATGGGCGCCCAAGTGTGAACGGCCAAGTCACCTATAAGAGTCAAATGTAACCCTAAAATCCTCATTCTCATGTGTTGTGAATACAAGAGTGCTCTTGCCTTATCTCTTTAGTTTCCTTCTCCTGCGTATGTGTGAGAGAGAGAGAGAGAGAGAGAGAGAGTGAGAGAGCGATCGAGCGCACTGTGTAGCGGCACGGCGGTGGCGGTGAGGCGGTAGAGCAGCGACGGCGGCTCCTCCTTCATGGCTGCGACGCGGGAATCCTGCAAGGCGGCGGTTGAGCGGTGAGTGACACACCCTTTGGCATTCTGTTTGAGCTTCCTTCCCTGGTTGTATGCTTGTCGCCATTCGTGGCTCGCATACGGTGTCTGGCAAGTCCCCAGCTACGACCTGTGTGGCAAAAGTGCACAATAAACTAGATGAAAATGACTACGACTTTAATATGAGGAAAAGAATATTATCGACTCATCATGGATTAAGAGTTATTATTTAGTATGGTAGCTTTGAAATTGTCATATATCATAGGTTATAAAATATCCGTTAATGGTTATCCCTAGATGACAATATTCCTCTTCTCCAGTCAGTTATTAGAATTTCATGAATGGCATAATGATGAAATCTCTCTACATTGAATGCATTATTAATTTATTTTAAAAATAATATAATTAAATAATTTTAGAGTTCTAAGTTACACATTAGAATACTCTCTGATTCTTCACCTTGTTTAAGCATTGTGTTCTCTCTATTTAAGTGTGGGTGTCTTTCTTTCTTCTACTCTTTCATCTATTGCCAGGCAAAATGACTATAGGTATCACCATCTTTGGGCTAGTGAAGGGGACAAAAATGGTAGTCATGCATGATTCAAGATATTGTGAGGTTGCCAAGAAAGATATTCTTTAGCACTTTGTCTTGGAAGGGCAAAGAATTGTCTTTCATCCATTAACATTAGGGTGCGAGGGAGTGAAGGCTAAAGTGCACATTCTCTCTAGTGGGGGACTAGTTTCAAACTGGATTCTCACATGAACACATTCTACAAGGTTTTCTTTGAGGAAGGGCGTAGTGCATGTCTGTTTGTTATATGAGAGACGAGATCGAAGATAGCAAGAGAAAACTGTGCAGTGTCATCGACATTATTAAAAACCTTCCCTTAAATAGTAGTCTGCACATAACTCTAGCAAATGCTCAACACACAATAAAGGTTATTGAGCTACATGTGACATATGATGGTTATGTTACTTTCAAACTTCCTCCTTGTAAAGGAGAATCCACAATGGCGAGAATGGAGCACAAGAATGATGGCCATGTATGGGTAGACTATGTAACTTGCTCCTCAAATTGCTTTCCAGGAATAGTACGTCTCAACAAATGTGGTGGAAATTTACGATGCTATAATCTTGAATGCCCTTATTTGGTCGTGTATCCTTGGTTAATGAGAAAAACTATGGATTAGAAAACTAAGGAATCAACCACCTGTAGGAGTAATTGGTTTTGGAATGGGAACCCTATTGTGCATGCATTACAAGCAAACACCAGAGTGTGACACTCCATGACCAACAATTATGTATTATTGCATTCACCAGAGTGTGACACTCCATGACCAACAATTATGTATTATTGCATTCCACTAGAGTGTGACACTCCATGAAACACCAGAGTGTGACACTCCATGACCAACAATTATGTATTATTGCATTCCACAAGAGCACAACTCCACCACTAGATGTGCCATCCATTTGGGGAGCCATGATCACCCTGTTGGAGAGGGAACATATAGAGAGGTCAACGGAATGGTGGAGAATAAGATAATGTCTTGTTCTAGAGCTACACCCTTTGTAGCACCAAAATAGGTGTTAACCACATATTGGTAACACATTCCTATGACAACTATGTCCGTACACTTATGTAATGGGCACCCGTGCTATATGTAAATCCTATCATTTGATGAGGGAAAAGCCCTAAAGATGCTCCCAAGCATTGATCTTCAAAGGACACACAAGAGGATCTTGGTCAGTTGGCCAAACCATAGAGAAAAGCCTTGTAACGATGTTTTGGGCATCCTAGGTCACTTACTTCCAGGCGGCCTAGTGGGAAAAGGCTTGGAACTATAAAAGCCAATTTCTTTTGTTTGTAACTCATTCGCCCATTTGTGCAATAGAAGTGGAGTGTTCTCTCTCTCCCTCTCTCTTGCAACTCTAATCTAGCATGTGTGGTGTGCTTAGGGTTAGGGTTTGGGAGTGATTAGTGCTAATCTCTCTCTCTCTCTCTCTCTCTCTCTCTCTCTCTCTCTCTCTCTCTCTCTCTCTCTCTCTCTCTCTCTCTCTCTCTCTCTCTCTCTCTCTCTCTCTCTCTCTCTCTCTCTCTCTCTCTCGTGAGATTAGGCTAACCAACGCGATCCTCTTCCACGGAGATCCCACACGATCCTCACAAGAGAGCTTGCATTACCCGTTGGATTAGAGCAACCACCTCGATGTGACAATGAGTGCGGGAGGACGGCAGTGAGCGGCTATGGTGGAGCTCTTGAGCCATGCTCAAGCTCGATGGATAGGCAACTTCTTATTACGACTCGGTTACGGTTAGGGTTTTCTTAACATCTTTGGTGCCGCTTTCGGGGAGCACCATCCGCTACTTATCTACGCCATCTTTGATTCGAATCCAATGGAGCCCCCATAGCCCGGTGTCAGGTATGTTCTTTGGCATGTAGCTTTTTAATTTTTTGTTATATTTTGATATTTTTTGTTGTTGTTTTTTATGTTTTTGTTAAGATTCAAGTATAGATTTGTGTTTAGAGTAGGATCACTACTTGTTTGAGTAAAAAAACTTGTGATTTGGGTTATTAGAGAGCCTAATCAAGAGGATTTTTGCTTTCAACCTAGACTCTTTTTGTTAATTTTTAGCTTAATCTTTTCTTTTTTGCTTTCAACCTAGACTCTTTTTGTTAATTTTTAGCTTAATCTTTTCTTTTTTGCTTAATTCCTTTGCATGGGTAGGTTAGCATTACTAATCAAACACTAATCAAACAAACAAAATAAAAAAACCATAAACTATCTCTTAATTTTCACTAATTATCACTAACCTAGTGGTTAGTGTGATTAGTGAAGAGAGTAAAAAACTAAAAAACTAAGCCTAATTGCTTACAATTAGACTAATTAGAGTGGCATTAGTGTTCTAAACACTTGCCTTGACTCAAATATAAGCTTAGTTCACTCCAATTAGGCCTTAATTAGCAAGAATTAAGGACTAATTTATCTTTTTTATCTAATTTTTCTCTTTTGAGTGGATTAATTAGTGACCTAATAAGTGAAATTATTTTGGGATAATCACATATTTGGATTAGCATAAACATTGCTAATCCACTTATCAAATCCCCATGCTTAAACTCCTCACCAATTAGGAGTAATTTGAGAGCAAAGAAGAGGGTTAAGGAGTGATTAATAGTGAAATTAAGAGAATTAATCTTAAGTATTTTCCAAGCATCGGCTAGCTCATGTTTGTATAGTACTATAAACATGTTATGTAGCTATCGCTTTTTATGTGAACATACATCTACCATACATGTGTAGATCCTAATATCTCTATAGGTACTTCAAATCACCACTATTACATATAAACACTACATAAAAACACTACACATCTAAAAGTGTCACTATCGACATTTTTGTGGAGTGTCTACAAAAACCTTGCAAGGCTAAAAACCAAGAGTCTCAAATAACTCCGAATGGCCAAAATAACAATACAGGGCCATTTGACCCTAAAACACACTAAACATTATGCTTTTACTTCAACAAATAGGGCTCCCCAACCAAGATATGACACTGCCCCCTCCTGTTGTGCATGATGTTGTTGTCCTTAATGAGAGCAGCTACCTAAATAGATTTACTTCTCAATCAAAGGGAAAGAGATAAAGTTACCCTTACCCATCTATCACTTCCTATGCATGCCTCTTACTTGCATCTTAAGCTCATTAGGTGAATTGACACTTTGATATACCATGAGAAGAATGCAAGGGATAGGGTGAGCTTGAATTCCTTATTACAAGCAAACTTTTTCACACACACACAAGAGAAGCACATAAGAGAGAGATGGTTTGTTGAATTTCTTCTTTCTTCTAGCTTATTAGATACATGTATGTGTTTATATAATTATACATATATATGTAATTATACAAACACATACATGTATCTAATATATATATTAGATACATATTTATGTTTGTATACTTACAAATATATGTGTATTTTTTAAAACTCTTTGAAAAAAAGCACATACATGTATCTAAAATATATATATTAGATACATGTATGTGTTTGTATAATTACATATATATGTATAATTATACATATATACATATATACTTTCTTAATATTGGTATACACACACACACACACACACACACACACACACATGTATCTAATATACATGTGTGTGTGTGTGTGTGTGTGTGTGTGTGTGTGTGTGTGTGTGTGTGTGTGTGAATATAAATAAATAAAATCTTGAAAGCTAGAAGATCTTTTGACGTTTTTCAAACAAACTACAAAGGGTTTCAGAGTAGGATATTGTGTAAGAAGAAGAAAAAAATGACACTCGGTTGTAAATGATGAGAAGAAGGATAAAATAGTAGTTTCATCATAATTTTAAGCTTGGCGATAATGACATAAAAGAGGACAGGTAAGTCAGATTGACAACAACATGTAAGCCATAGAAATGGCTAGGTGAGTGTGTGCAAATGCAAGCTCGTCATTTTTGAAGTAAAAATTTGGATTAAAGTAGGTTGTTTTATAAACTTGAAATATCCAAGTTGGAGAAGAGGGAAATATCGGTTTTGAAACCCTAAAGTGTATGGTTTAGGATTATTTTTGAGGTTTTGGGGTAGATGAGAAGACCTACAAAACATGCCCACAGTTGTACCTTACTCTGCCCACATAGTGGGGAACCTTTCAATTTATCAAAAGTAGAGAATTAACAAAAGACAGAGGTGAAAAGGAGAGAATTAATAAAAACATGTTTTTGTTGCATGTGTGGAGTGAAGAAGATGCAGCACAAGCCTAGAGCTCTTCTTTTGCTTTGGTCTCTTGTGGAGAAGATGTTAACTCAAAGATGGTGGTGGTGAATGGTAACCAAAATTGTTAACATTACTCCAAACTTGCAACTACACCGTTTTTGCCTTGCATATAAAACCAATGGTTGACTACAAGATAGCAAAAGATGCTTAGAAGAATCACCAACAAATCCTAGCCTACAAGTGTACCATGCAAGGTGCTTCATGGAATAGACTTTGGGATATCTCCAAGCTTATAACTTGTGTAATGCATAGATGAAGTCATTTACCTGTCTTACTACTTGTGTTACATCGATAATATATATGTAGCCTAGGAAATAAGCCTATTTCTAGCTTTTGGGACCTCGAACATTACATGGGCAGTCAAACATTAGCTTAATCCTATTATCACAATTGAGTCTACCTTTGTGCTCTTGTGTTGATGCTTGCTTGTATGTTTGTTTTCTCTTTGATGCATGCTTCCTTGTTTGGAGTGTGTGGTGAGTGTGTAGAGTGATGTTTCTTGGTCTTTTATTCTTCTCCCTCTCCCTCTCCCTCTCCATATCCATCTCTCCCCCATTCTCACTCTCACATTGGTAGTGAGGTTGAGATTAATATTTCCATAGCTCTCTCTCTCCCCCTCTTTGTTCTCTACGCAAGTGCTAAGCTCTCTCCCTCTTTACCCTCCACCCAAGTGCTATGCTCCCTCTAAGATTGTGATTTCCATATCTCTGTCCCTATTTTCTCCCTAGCGAAGTGCTAAACTCCCTTGTGGTCACACCAACGGACACAAGTTGAGGAACCTAGTGCTTCTCTACATGGGAGGCAAGGTTGAGGACCCTAACTAAGTGTGTAAACCAGCATAGGACCTTACATTCCTAATTTATTCTCTCATGGCAAGGCTCAAGTGTTACCAAATTGGTGGACATCTTTGGTGCCACTATTGAGGAAGCACCCTAGCTTAAGACTCCCTAGTTATATGGTGTTTTTTTAAGTATTTTGTCATTACGCTCTGTAAGAATGTAAATCCATCAGTTTGTTTGATTTAACTTATTTGTTTTTGTTATTTGTTTATGTCTTGATGGAGCGAAGCATGGAAACTTTGGAGCCCTTCAAGATGGAGATTCTACGATATATGAAGGTGTTTCAACTTTTTCCTTTGAGTCAAACTCCTTTTTATGCATTGTTGCAAATTTAAGTTTTTAAATATATTTATGATTTAATCAATCCATTAATCTTTGTGTAAACATAATTAAATTGCATTGAGCATATCATTAGGAATATCTAAATCATCCTATCAAATAAGATTCAAAAAATATGGAGAAAAATCTCACTTTTTTGGCTAAAACAATGAAAAGTGCTCTCTGCTCTTGAGACTAGGCCTATAAATGTGCATTCATTGATAGGAATGCACATACCTACATTTGATAGAGAATACTATAAAATCTACTCATTGAGTATCTGTCAGCAGTCAATCATAACCTCTATGGGGATGCCCATTATTTTATTTCGGGATATTTTATTTTGGATGCATCTTCTTTTTATATCATCTACTAGGATCATGTGTTTAATTAGCTGTGTGCGTTGGTATGATATCTACCAGGATTAATGTGTTTAATCAGTTGTGTGCATTAACTAATTATATTTTGGACATAGGTGATGATTGAGTGGCAGATTATGTGTTGATCATAGGTGGAACGTATGTTGAGCCACTATGAAATATTTTGGAATGATTGAGTGGCAGATTATGTATTGATCACGGGTGGAACATGTGTTGGACCACTATGAAATATTTTGGAAGACACGTGAACACCTTTTATGGTTTCATATTTTGGCATAAATATTTTTGTAAGGCTAAGGACTCAAACCTCTCTATACACCAATTAATATTTTATACTTTTGGTAGACCCAAAACTTTATATTTGTTGCTTGCTATATTTTTATAGAACTTTTACGCTCAAAAACTCAAAAGCGCTTGTGCTTTGTTTTTGGAGTTATCTTTTTGAAAAGCAAGCTTTCTAATACATATAAATATAGGTGAGTGGTATGACGGCCACACTCATCTAGGGGAGATTCAACCTAATCTTATGTATGCCAATGGTGATCTCTTCTCTATTCTCTAGCTCTCTTGTTTATTTAATTTTGTTTATTAAGGTTTATGCTCTTAATTTGTGCAAGTCTATGTTATGCTCTAATTTTTGTGCTTAAGAATTAGAATTTCTTCTCCGAGTGTCTTAAAGATCTTGATATCAGAGCTTTAGGGCCACTTAAGGAGAAGGAGTTTTTGAAGAAAATTCAGAAGTAAATTTTTACGCAATTATTTGGAGCAAAGAATGCCAAGGATTTGATTTTTTTTTTTGTAAATATTAAAGCTTCAAACAAAGGTGGAATACTTGTATGGGAAGGCTAAAGAATTGGAGCAATGTCAAAAATTGATGGTGAAGTGGTGGATTTCCATACCATTGGGCAGCAATAGCACAAATATCTTAACCATTGGATAATACCTCTTCTCCACCACCCATACAAATTCTTCGACATCTTTTTCTGAACAAGTCAATTATGAGGATGATGACTTCTCTCTCGAGAAAGAGGGTAATTTCGAACATGAAAATATTTCTAATGATCTAGGTATCCCTAAACCTATTGAAAATAAAGTCTCACCTCATATTCTTCTAAAAATGAAAGGAAAAATTAAGGACAAGGAAATAATATATGGTAAAATTAGCTCCTATATTTTATGGACCTTTCAACATTATAGATGGAGAAGAAGATCTTGTGAGTATATCATTGAACATGAGAACATCACTATATACACAGGAAACACATGTTAAGTATCTTGCAACTTTCAAGAATCATCCTATTGAAGATGCCAAATGGATGCCAGAAAAGTTCTTCTGTTCTCACCAAAATCTCATCCATGCAATTGAGATCAATTGCAACTCGAGCAAGAGGGAATGTTAGTCATAAACTCTAATGGAGATACCCATTATTTTATTTTGGATGAGCCTTTTATTTTTATCATCTATACTACAGGATTAATGTGTTTAATCAATTGTATGTGTTGGTATGATATCTACTAGGATTAATATGTTTAATCAGCCTTGTGTGTTGGTATGATATAGTCAAGATTAATGTATTTAATTAAATGTGTGCACTGACTAATATTATTTTGGGTATAGGCAATGATTGAGTGGTAGATTATATGTTAAACGCGGGTGGAATATGTGTTGGACCACTATGAGCTATTTTGGAAGGCATGTGAACACCTTTTATGGTTTCAAGCCTCAAACCTTTGTACAATTAGTATTTTATACTTTTATTAGGCCTCAATCCTTTGTACATACCAATTAGTATTTTATGCTTTTGGTAGGCCAAAGACTTTATATTTGTTTCTTGCTTGTAGATATTTTATGCTAAAACACTTAAAAGCACTTGTGCTTTGTTTTTGGAGTTATCTTTTTAAAAAGCAAGCTTTCTAATACATATAAATATAGGTGAGTGGTACAAGGTCCACACTCATCCAGGGGACACCAACCCTCTTGTGTCAAACGGTGATCTCTCCTCTATTCTTTAGCTCTATTGTTTATTTAATTTTGTTTATTAAGGTTTATGCTCTTAATTTGTGCAAGTCTATGTTATGTTCTAATTTTTGTTCTTGAGAATTAGAATTTCTTCTCAGAGCACTTTAAAAGATGCATAATCTAGAGAACCCTTTAGTGTAGCACCAAGACCCATCTGGGGGGGAAAGCACTTAAAATGATGTAAAATGTAGAGCATCCTTCGATGGTCTTGGACACAAAGGTAGAGCAAGAACTATTAGTACATGTAGTTGTATGCCAGTACATCATAGAGCACGAGACTTTGCATGAATACAAGTGGGAGCAGGAGGCTCTAGAGTACGACCTATCAGTGAAGAGGACCCTACTATCCACCATATGACAACAACATTCATAGATACCCAATTCACTATTATAACTAGGTAACTAGACATGCATCTTATTTGTTGACATATCGAGCGTAACCAATACGGATATGTGAACTTTATATATTTTAGTAGTAGAGTACTTTCCCATATAGTATATACTTTTTCTATATATATATATGTGTGTGTGTGTGTGTGTGTGTGTGTGTGTGTGTGCACACACACACACACACACACACACACACACATATATATATATGTGTGTGTGTGTGTGTGTGTGTGTGTATGTATGTATGAATATATTCACACACACACAATATTCTAGCCAAATACAATTTCATACAATTTTATTGGTGTAATTTACACTATTGTATTTCTATTTATATATATATTTAAAATAAACACATAAATATATATCTCTCTCTACATGTGTGTGTGTGTGTACACACACACACACACACATTATTCTAGTCAAACACAATTTCATGAAATTTTACTGGTGTAATTTACACTATTGTATTTTTTCCTATATATATATATATATATATATATATTCACACACACACACACACACACACACATTATTCTAGTCAAATACAATTTCATGAAATTTATTGGTGTAATTTACACTATTGTATTTTTTCCTATAATTGGATATATGTGTGTGTGTGTGTGTGTGTGTGTATAATAAACACATACATACATATATATATACAGAAATTACAGCTTATACATAGTGATGTATGTGGTTCTATGAGGACACCATCGATCATGGAATATCTCTACTTTGGGACTTTTATTGATGACTACTCCATGCACACCTAGGTATGTCCCTTGAAAGCAAAGTTTAGGGATTTTTACATTCTTTGGACTAGTTGTGTCTATGGCTGAAAATGTGTCTACATGTAAAGTTGGCACCCTTTATATAGATCGAGGGAGGGAGTATATGAGTTTCATGCATACATGGTTGAAAGAGGCATAAAACATCACTACACAGTACCTTACCCACCTCAACAAAACAGTACTTTACCCACCTCAACAAAATGGCGTGGCTAAGAGGACGAACATACTCTCATGGAGATGGCTTGTTACATGGTTAAAGGCTAGGATTTACCTCATGTGTTTTGGTTGGAGGTAGTTCCGTGTGCCATTTACGTGTGAAACAAATGCGCCACCAAGGCCTTTGTGGATGATTACCCCTTATGAATCTTAGAATGGTAGGAAGCCCTCTGTGGCTTATTTACGTGTTTTTGGTTAACTTGCTTATGCTCTTGTGGGCTGAGCAACAACGCAATAAGTTGGATGATAAGGTAATAAAATGTATTTTTATAGGATACATGTAAAAAAGCAAAGGGTATAGACTCTACCATCCGGTAAGAAAGCAAAGGGTATAGAGTCTACTATTTGGTAAGAAAACAAAGGGTATAGACCCTACCATCATAATAAAATACACGTAAAAGAGCAAAGGGTCATAAGATGGATTTTGGTGAATAGAGATGTTATCTTTGTTGAGAACTCAGTTCACCCCATTCTTTTTTGCAAAACACAACAAAATGTATGCTCACATAATAATTTTGAGTAGAGATGTTATCTTTGTTGAGAACTCATTTCAACCCATTCTTTTTTGTAAAAAACAACAAAATGTATGCTCACATGATAACTTTGATATACTCCTACCTTTGTACAATGGCTGGTAGCCATACGTGGAGCAATTGAATACTTAATAAGGTGCTACAAAATCAGCCCATATAGGTTGAAAAGCAACTCAAATTTCATCCCACAGATAAGCTGATGAGGCAATTATGGATGATGCAGTGTGGATGTAGAAGGGGCATTTGTACTACAGGCATCCAAGAGTATGCCAAAATGGCTGGTGCAAACATTACACGAGATAGCAAATCAGCTACTCCTTTTCTTAGTGAGACATATGTAGTGGTTCTCGTCATGCATCTTATTCTTTTGTGGATCATGCTCTCATTGCTAGTATATGCAATGAAGAGGAACTTATTTCCTTTGAGGAAGTACAAGAAAATGATCATTGGATGCAAGCCGTATAGAATGAGTGCGACTCAATTTTCAAAAATAACACTTCATATTTGGTAAATTTACCATATTGTAAAAAGACCATTGGTACGAAGTAGGTTTATAAGCTTGAGCATATAACTAATGGTCTGCTATAAGATAAGTTTTGTTACAAAGGGTCATGCTCAAAAGAAGGGCATAGATTATGAGGAGACCTTTGCACCCATGTCTCGTATGACTATACGTAGGTGTATTATTACATTGGCAGTGCATCATGGTTGGAATGTACATCAGTTAGATATCAAGAGACTGCCATCTTAAATGGCGTTTACATGAAGAGCTTTACGTATCTCAGCCTCCTGGTTTTGTGGAGGAGAGACATGAATCTAACGTATGCAAATTTAAAAAGTTTTATATGGCCTTAGAGGATGGTATGAGAAGATAAATGCATAATTGGTTGCAAATGGTCTTTGCAACAATCCAACTGAGAGTATCGTGTATGTAAAGAGGAGTAAATTTTATTTTATTTTATCATCGTCTTATATGTTGTTGCTCACATTATTTTTTTGGTCATTGTTATATATGTTGCTGCTCACACATGCATTTATGAGGACTAAAGATTGTTTTTTTTATCATCATTTTATATGTTACTGCTCACACATGCCTTTATGAGGAGTAAAGATTGTTTTTTTGGTCATTGTTTTATATGTTGCTGCTCATAGGCCTTAATGAGGAGAAGATTTCAATCTTTAAGGAGGCTGAATGACATGTGTCATTTAAATAGATTTGGGCTCGTTACATTATTATTTGGGGATACAATTTATAAAGTGTGATGATGATGACATTGTGATGCTGCAGTCAAAGAGATTACTTACATGATTTGAAGCCTTTATCTTGGGTGAGTGTCCATTAGCGACTTTTGCTTTTTATCTTGGTGATTCATGTATATCACGACGCAGTAAGAAGAGGCCGACGATGGTCACTTGGAGCTGTGAAGCTAAGTACAGGGTAGCTTTTACAACAATTGTGGAGTGTGTATAGCTCAAATGCCTTTTAGTAAGTCTCGGTGTTGGACAGGAGTCCCCACACTGATAGTCAAAGTGCATAAGCCATTTGGGACGAACCTAGTGTTTCATGATTGCACACACACACACACACACACACACACACATATACACCAATTTATAATTATATGTATTATTCTAGTCAAATATAATTTAAGGGATCAATTTTCCCCGTGTGTGTGTGTGTGTGATACATGTATGTGTTTGTTTATGTATATACACATATGCACACCAATTGTTATTTAAATTTATATGTTATTATATATATTTATAGTTATATATTTATTTTAATCTCTCTCTCTCTCTCTCTCTCTCTCTCTCTCTCTCTCTCTCTCTCTCTCTCTCTCTCTCTCTCTCTCTACATGCAGATTGACCTCATTCTCTCTTTCTCCTTCAGCTCTTATGTAGAGGTCATGCTTAGGGTGTGCTTTCTGACCTTGTTCTCCTTCTTTCTGAGCTGACGCTCTCATAGGGGAAGTTGCCACACACGACCGAGTGGGGAGGTGCCATGCAGAAGCTCCCACCACGAAAGCAATGTAAATAGATGGGTATACAGAAGAAGACAAATGAACTCAAAAGTTACAAATTGAGCTAGTTATAAGTTCGATGATTCTACATTGTTGTTGTTGAATTACAAAAATAGATAATAAATTTTTATTTATTTATTTATTTATTAAGGGAAGGTTTTGAAAGGTTAGTTTGATTTTGTTTAAGGTGTGGTGACACTTGTGAGAGGGATGAAGTGTAGTAAAGTTGCTTCGTGGAAGGAGCCTCAAAACATTCTCGAGTTCCACAGAGGCCTTGGAGTTGGCAAGGGGGGACAAACATATTCTTTTATGATGATTGTACTTGAATGTTTTCACACTTAGGCTAGGCCATTCTCATTTCCTCCACTAGTTTTGTACGTCACAAATTTCCCAGAAATTATTATAAAATGGGCAACCTCCCTCTTTTGGCTTCACGAAAGGTTGAAATTCCGGAAAAAAAAAATCAATTTTTTTAAAAAAGCCTTTCGAGATTTGAAATTTCAAAAGCTATCCGTTGATAGGACGGCTGGCTTGTCCACCATTAGCTTTTATTATAAATAATAATAATTATTATTAGTATTATATATATATAGTACCTTAGATACGTAGTTTAATAAAAGCCCCCGCCTCGTTCTAGTAAATTTAATTAAGGCGTTATCCTAAGCTGGAAGGCTTAGAAAAATCTCGAGGGGTGTGTGGAGTGTCATTTCAGATCTTTTACTATGGTGGTTTAAATTATTATATTATTATTATTATTTAAAAGGATTTTTTTGGGGGGGCCGTTTGAAAAGCCTTGGAATCTCGAGAGATGGATTCATAATTCCTCTGCAAATTCTGTCCCAACGACATCATCTACACTCAACTGGTCTTTGAGAGAAGATCTCATCATCATGATTCATGTGTGATGAGATTTGGGGGGACTTTTGCCTTGTCCTGCAAGTCTTGTGTTCTTGAGAGGACTGGGCACACCCCCCCCCCCCCCCCCCCCCACACACACACACCACACACACCCCCACACACACACACAAATCTTTCCATTGTATCATCTCGTGATCTTGTACATCAGCTCTATCCATCTTTCTAATCATCCATTAAGCATTTGTGATTAGACCCCCCTAATCCTCCACCTTCCCACTTAGACCCCCCTTCATTATATTCCAGCTTATCTTAAAATCCCGGATTAGAATCTCCCTTTGCGCTTATTTAGCTAATAAACATATTGTTTACTCAGAAATTAGCAAAGACCTTTTCCTTTTTTGGGGAACAATAATAATTTATTACTATACTTATAAATTATTAGCAAATAAATTCTATTACTATATTTAGCAAATAAGCATATTCACAAATCAGCAAAGATCTTTTCCTTTTTTGGGAACAATTATAATATATTAATATTGAGGGAAATTAGCAAAGATTTTCTTTAGGACCAATAGATATATATATATTTATTGTCACAAAAGCTTTATATCCTTTACATCAGATCATATTTACACCCTGTTTAGCAAGTAGATTATAATTATACTCTTAATTAATGCTTAGTGAGGCAAGGGGGCGATCACAATCTCAACTAATTTAGGTCAAGCATGGAGATTGCAATCTTAAGGGAAAAAAAGCACGGAGGATTGCAATCCCAGCTTAAGAATAAGAAATTAGTGAGAAAGCTAAAAAAGGGCTGCGCGATTAAGGACATTATGGAATTAAATTATGAATTTTGCTCAAGTCAACTTGTTTAATGGGTTTGATTTATTATTACATAAATATATATATTATTATATATTCAAAATCATCACTTTTCCCAATGTGGTTGAGCATGAAGGATGGGATTTATTTAATTGAGTTTGCACGTTATTTCAAGTCTAGAGATGAGTGGGGGCAAGTGAGCATTACCTAAGGTAAAAGACAAAGCGAATCCACCAATGAAAAAATTGGGAAAACCATAAAAGCTCAAAAGCTTAAAGTGAGCATATTTTCCCCCCAAAAAAAGAAGAAAAGAAAAGAAAAAAAGTGAAGTGGCCAAATAAACTAATTATATAAAGAATATTTAAATGTGCGTTTTGCCCTTTAAAGCGCTAGCGACTTTAAAAGCAAATCTTCAACAACCCTAAAAGGGGGGGTCCTGAGAATAAAAAGCCCCCACCATTACCTAGAAGGATATTAATATATATATATATAAAGTATTAATATATTAATATATATAATTATTGTCCCAAAAAAAAAAGAGTCCCCCACCATCACCTAGAAGGATTTTGAACAGATTTCCATGATCATCAAAGGAGAGGTAGTTTGCCTTTTCTATGTAATGTTCCATGCAAAGGCGGGATGGGGCCCATGTGGGAACGTGCCATTCCATCAAATTCTTGTAAACAGGAGAGCGTGGGACCCCTCCCCTCCCATCATGTCCAAGCCTTTTGGAGCCTCTAAAAGAAGTTTATATATATATATATATATATATAAACCCACTTCTTCTTCTTTTTTGTTAAGGGGCTACATTTATATTATATGGCTCGAAAAGCTCTATGTGTGTGTACGTGTGTGTATGTATTTGTGAATGTGTGTGTGTATGCACGCGCTTGTTAAAGGGCTAGATTTATATTATATTAGACTAGAAAAGCTATGTGTGTGTGTGTGTGTTGTGTGTGTGCACGCATGCATGTTCATTACTATAAAGAAAGTGTGTGTGTGTGTGTGTGTGCATGCACACGCATGTGTGTATGCATACGTGTACGTGCATATGCAAGTATATACTTTTAAAGCTTGTATATATGCAATCGACCTAGTCTTTTCTTTTCACATGCTCCACCTTCCCCATATATATTTGCTCAAGGTTTGTAAATTATAAGGGTTTTCACGTGGATGCATGAGTAGTGAGAATGGAGCTTCCCCATACATGTCATTTGCTCAAGGTTGGTAAATTATGAGGATTTTTACATGAGTGCCATGGATAGTGAGAATGGTTCGATGGATAGTGTTTGTGAATTGTCGGTGGAGATCCATGGCAAGAGTGAAGGCCCTTATAGGCCTACCTAGTATAAAGCCAAGTTTTCACCATTTACATCACTTTTCTAATGCAAACACATAAAATCCATGTGAGCCTTGAGTTCAAGGAATAAACATACCATTCCAAACCACCACATCTATTTAGAGAAGCAATCACATCAATTTTCTAGCGAAACAATTGAAGGTTAAAGTGAATCAATTCCTTAAGCTAGGCATAGAAGCCAAGCCTTGGTGAATGAAGTCAATATTTATTTTGGTAAACATCATAACCAATACTTTTTTGAAAAGTTTTAGCATATTAATCATGACTACTAAGTTTATATCACTTAAAGTGTAAATGGTTTCTTGAATTAATATCTTAAAAAAGCCACTCAATAATTTGGTGCACTTCAAATTTTATGAAAATATCTCTCTTGAAATTTCCTAGGATCTAACAAGATATCTTTATTTAAATACATCATCAAGTATTTTTCCCCACATTCACACTCGTGAAGAACATAATGTGAAGTTGAGTATTTATATGTCACATGTGCTATGTCAAGGCATCAACTTTTGATTATTTCAGTTGCTTTGATTGCTTGCTTATGTGATGAAGCCCAAGTATGTGACTTTTTTAGTCATTATATGCTCATGCAGGCTTCAGAGATTTTTAATGATGATCACATAAAATAAAACTTATAGTATTCTATAGTTTACTAAAAAATTAGTCCCAAAGGTAGTGGTATTATGGAGAATTGCATAATCATTATGAGGATTTATATACTCTCCATATTACTAAGGGAATGCATGTCATCATTGGCATGTAATGCATCAAAATGTAATAAGGTTATCTTTAGATTGAGACTCACTTAAATGATACCAAGTCATGTAATGAATAAAATTGTAATAAGGTTACCTTTAGATTGAGACTCACTTGGATGATACCAAGTCATAGTTATACTCGTTACACTCTCACAATCCAATACTACTAAAGGAAACATATAGAACCCACCTAGTGTTTTGTGGCTTCTCTATGTTGTCTTCCAATTGGATGCTGAAAGTTAAGCACTATTTTCACCAGAAATAAGCAAAAAACAAAGATCACATGAAGATAATGTAGCAACAAAAATTACAAACCAAGTGAGGAGTAAGAGTACACACTTTGTTTCTTATGGTTCTGTCCTTGATCCTCTAGAGTCTCCTCTTATCGCTTGTTTTACCAACCCTTTAATTCCTACAATTTTCTTATTAGCTCTTCTTTTCAATTGCTCTTAAAAGTAGAAACCTTGCCGCAAAAAAAATCAAATTTTTAAAAAATTAAAACAAGGCTCAACTAGACATTGAAATATCAATATTTGACTACCCTTAAAAGTAGAAACCTAGCCTCGAGAATTTAAAAAAAGGATCAATTAAATATATGGAAAAAGTACCAAGTAAAAGAAAATAAATATAGAGTAGCAAATAGGCTTTCTTATATCAAGGGCTACCCAACGACAAGTAGATTAATCTAGAAGCAATCACTCACCAAAGTTCCACTAACCCCTTATGATGCTAACTCCTTGCCTTCATCATTAACATCCCAACCTATATATAGAGTAGCAAATAGGCTTTCTTATATCAAGGGCTACCCACAAGTAGATTAATCTAGAAGCAATCACTCACCAAAGTTCCTCTAACCCCTTATGATGCTAACTCCTTGCCTTCATCATTAACATCCCAACCCTATCCCTATTAAAGGAATAATGTTCTAATCATGTAGCATCATCCAATTGTGTAGTCTTTTACAAGACAAGCAATTACATCACCCCCACCCCCCAACGTGGAATTTCAACATGATCGTAAGGACATGATTGACATTAGAAAGGAAATAATTTTTGCCACATGGGTTAACATGGCCATGGATATTGGCATACAAGGAAAACATGATGACATGCGATATTGACTTGAAGTCATTTAAATACAACTAATGACATCCACAATGGGTTCTATGATGGGCACTCACAATGGCCAAGGCATCACTTATGTGAGTTTTTGCACCCAAAATGTGGTGCAACAAGCTCTTGAATTGTTCTTATATGTATCAATTAGAGATTCTTTACTCTATAAGTATCCATAATAATATAAGCTGATATGGATATATTATATGAACATAACTCAAACTCATCTGGATAATGCAACACTTTTTTTGGAAGCCCACCACATCGACCACCTTCCTTTTTATTTCTCTCATGGAGGGGGAGAGAGAGAGAGAGAGAGAGAGAGAGAGAGAGAGAGAGAGAGAGAGGATTGTCTCTGTATGTAACACTGGGATCAAACATGATGCTATCCTATACAAATCCTCAATGCATGTGATAGGTAAATCCCTAAGTATCTCAGTATCTTAATATACCTCTCTGCTATTTGCATGAGAAAGTGGTCTCCATATAGACTCATTATCAATGGGAGCATGTCAAGTTGAATGCATGTCTTGTGGATGTAAAGATGCCAAAGATAATCCTTGAGGACTTTTTCTTTCTCTTGTTTGTTTAGTATGGTAGCTTATGATCTTGTGTATTAGAATAGGCGTAATATATCCATAGAAAGTTAATGAAATGTCATCCAATGTGTAGTCCATGAATAATCTTAAAATCCCTAAGAAGCTAATTGCATAGTGTTGTAATCCTTCAAGTTTGACAAGAGTACTATATTATGTGTATGGAAAAGGATAGAGACATCGTCTCTAATAGTGTAGACCCTAGCTCCTCTAAAAGAATCACCAAAGCTAGTGAATTTATCTCTGTAGAGAGTCCAAATAGTGTAGGGGAGAGTGTGCATTTATTTCACCTTGATAGTGCCATGAATCTCGTTTAATAGTCCCTCAATTGTGTTCTTTACTAGTGACCTACTCATATAGTATCTTAGTGGCCCATATCAGTAGCTCTTCCACCTCTAACTTCCTCGATCTACTGACTGATTGAGTTTGTGGGTTTGAGTAAAAATAGCCTTATAAAAATCCACAAATCTTTACTTGATGATGATTCTAAGTGTGAAACTATGATATAATGCAGAGTGGCCGCTATGACAAAAACATGCTTGCCCTATATCTCTCACTCTTTTGCTCCCCTAATTATTCAAGTATGCGTCTAGTGTACCTCCATTGGTTTTTACCACATCAACCATAATAAGTATGGTAATTCTATGGGTTTATTAGGTTTCTTCCTTTATGGATATGGTGGCAAATCATTTTGAAAATACATGGCCAAAAAACTCATTAAATAGTTTCCCAATGAGAAAAAAGCTTGGACTTGGACTTGTACATAGCTATTTAAAAAAATTGTTTCCAATTTGAAACATTATTTTAAACATTTGATGAACCTCACAACATGGGATGTGAGACTTTATACAACCTTCATGGATGTGAATACATATTCTTAGATTTTCTTAAGAATATAACAAGAAGGGCCTATTTTGTAAATAGGAGATGGTAATTCTAGGTGATCCCCGCCATTGAGGACAAGTTACCACCCCATGCACCAAAAAGAAGCTTTATGTTTGGCTTGTAAAATCTAGAAGACACTTTACATTTGACAAGTTACCATCCCATGACGTGCTAAAAGCAAAGGTTTTTATGATTGGCTTGTGAAAGAAGACCATTGCAATCTATTCCATATGGAGATTATGTGAACACTTTTTGATCACAAGGAAGTGAGGGACTACATTAGGAAGGTATGGGAAGCTTGAATGGCCTTATTTTATCTTGATTTCGAAATTACTATGAAAACACAACTATCTCCATTGAATATGTAAAAGGCCATGGCAAAAGTAAAGGGAGATACATGCACTGATTCCAAAGGCACATTGTGCACAAACCCCTTTGAATGCTTAAATAGATTGTCCATGTGCAAAATGTTATAGAAGTAGCATGAATGCGTAAGGTATGAGATTGTTTACAAGTGATGACAAAGGATGCTACATGATGATACATGACCTCCTTACTACATGATGATACATGACCTCCTTACCAGACACTACAATTCTTTTTTCACCCTTGTATGTAATGTTGAATGGATTCAACTGGCATGCAAGAGATATGGTGCATCAAGGATAAGCTAAGGCTACACCTTGGGGGATTCACTAAGTAAGTTTATGGGACACTTACCCTTGTAAACGCATGGGGCCTCACTGTAAATTAAAAACACCATATCAAAGGGTGGTAAAAAGGAGCATTACGTATACTTGATTTTTTTAATATATGTACCATGTGTATACATGCTTTTAAGCTAAATACTAAACACCCATATTGTAAGTCAAATACACTAGTACCTAATAGGTAGTGCACCTCGTGTAAATGCAAAGATTGTAAGTAGGTCTTTGAAAAAAAAAACATCTTGCACTCAAGCGATATCATACATTTTTCTAGTGACACCCTTAGGTGGAGTTTTCATACCCTTTTAATATGTGGATACCCTTAAATAAATACATTTTTTACCACACGTGTAAGGACTTAAGCCTCTTATCCATTACATATATGATGTTTGCTAAAGCTTTAAAAAATCTTATTTATTATGCGTATATGATGTTTGCTAAAGTTTAAAATCCCCGCATAGTGCACCTACATGTTATGCATGCATTAGACGAGTAAATCCTCTATTGGGCTATAGTTGGGTTGCACTTTCTATTATATTGGAACCCTACAATATCAAAGGACCTTTTAGAGGAGAGAGTGACCTTCTAGATTGGGCGCTATAGCTGGGCTACACTTTCTATTATATTGGGCACTATAGTTGGGCTACACTTTTATTATATTGGGCACTGTAATTGGGCTACAGTTTTTATTATATTGGAACCATGCAATATCAAAGGAGAGAGTGTCTAATAGAACTCCAAAGGAGAGAGTGACCTTTTAGATTCTATTAAAACTCCAAAAGCTCTCCTATTTTGTGTAATAATAATTACCCAAAATAGATACTACTACAACTCCAAAAGCTCTCCTATTTTATTTAATTCTAATAACACAAAATACATTCTACTAGAACTCCAAAAGATATTATAACATCTACTGGTGGGCTACACTTTCTACTATATTGGCACCATACAAATACAAAGGAAGAGATTGACCTTTTAGATTATACTAGAACTCCAAAAGCTCTTCTATTTTGTGTAATTCTAATTACATAGTGGTTCTACTAAATGAAGCCACCAAATAGAAGATTAGAGCTAACTAAGGCAAGCAGTTTTTAGACCATACATTTAGAAAAGCATAGTATAGGTCTTATGGTTATAAATCCAACCCCACTTGCCTTTGACCTACTACAAGTCTCTCATATAGAGGGATGCCTATCCTACAAACTATCTCTTAACCAAAAGCACACAACCCATAGAAGTAGACCCTCCAAGTTCCTCTTGTGATTTCCGTAATATCTTGTAGAATGTCTTTACATATCCTCTTTTGGGAGACTTTGGGTGACCTTTCATACACCAACAATGGAGGAGGTCAGTGCTCCATTCCAACCTCACCAGTAAATGTACCCACTCCTCTATTGGGAGACTTTGGGTGGGCTTTCATAGACCAAGGGAGGAGGTCGGTATGCCATTCCAAAACCTGACCACTAAATGTACCCACTAACACCTAGAGGTCGGTATGCCATTCCAACCTGACCACTAAATGTACCCACTAACACCTAGAGGTAAGCAATGCTCATCACTCACGAATGGAGTCCATGCTCATTAGGAATAGAATACATGCACATAATTCACGCCCATTTATATTGTCTCAAGTAGCAATTGTCATAGATCACAACAAAATCACTAAAAATTTGTTTGTAGAATTTAACAGAAGATGCCAAAAAGGAAATGATGCCATTGTAATACCAACCTTTATAAAGATCCAACTCAAGTAGTTTTGTCTTCAGTCCATACTACATCAAGATTGACGTTTACACAAGTATAAGGATTGAGTTTTGATTGGTATGCGCATTGCTATTACCCCAAGGTATGATGAGCAACAAAGTCTTTTGGGCGGTGGGTCCTTTTCTTGAAAGGGTGGTAGTGCCGTGGGGGCCTTCACCATTGAATTCCATTTCGTCCACTGAATTCCATCTCATACTGGAACATAAGGAGAATGAGGGGTTTTCTTAGGTGGGAAATTACGAATTATACAAGCTTGTTTTGTTCACCCAAAAAGGAACAACATAGCATTTGTACAAACCTATAAAAAATTAATGTCTAATTAAAATGTTCACAAGTAAAGCAAAGTTTCATACTACAAAATTTGGCAAAAGTATGGTTTTCCACAAAACAAGAACCATGTCACTATGCTTCCCAGGGGATTTTCAAAGTTTGAAATGAGATTGATGGGAAGGAAGGAGACTCTTGACATGCCACCTATATAATACAACAATACTAGTTAGAAATGAGATGGATGGAAAGGAATGAGACTCCTGACATGCCACTTGTATATGCCACTTGTATAATACAACAATAATAGTTAGAAATCATACATCTTAGGAGGACAAAATCCAATAACAAATCCATAATGAGACACAGATGATTAAGATCAGATTGTGATAAGAAGGTGTAAATTCAAAGGATCAAATAGTTACACTAAAATGCCTCCCACATTAAAGAAAATACAAGACACACTGAGATAAAGGTTCATGCCCTTGACTCTAAACTTGACACCTTAAAAGACACACATCTAATCAAATCTTATCACATGACTTCAGAACATCAAATACACAAACCTTACACACTTTCATACAATACTTTAGTACAATTACAATTACTTAACTAAACACTTTCCCAATCGGTAAAAGGGGTTTAACAAAATTGGAAGAAATAGTGCTTATTCTTTTAAAACAAACGGTATGCATGCACTCTCTCTCTCTCTCTCTCTCTCTCTCTCTCTCTCTCTCTCTCTCTCTCTCTCTCTCTCTCTCTCTCTCTATCTCTCTCTCTCTCTCTCACACACACACACACACACACACACACACACACACACACAACCACACACAGGGTCCTGGTGCATGAACACCCAAGCCCAACCTTGTCCCCGTACAAGGTCACCATGTGTGAAGCTGGTGCCATTCCCTACAGGTGAACCTTATCTAACTACCATGATTGTCTAAAAGAAAATCACCTCCTTGGGTTCTAACTCAACAAAACATATGTTCACTTGAAATGAACTTTTGTCAATGGGAGCACTTGCATCACCCAAGTAATTTCTTTAATTCATGGCACTTGCACCCAAGTAAATCCACCAGTTCAAGATAGAATAGTTTGTTCACTGTATTCATGATGTGGATGACTATGCTATGAAAGTTTCATTTAATGATGATGAAAACGCTAAGGCTATGATGGGTGGTAACATCAATGCACACAAGGCTTATTTTTTGGTGCACATTTTCCTCCTTGTAATATCACAACAAAAGGAAATTTTTGATCCTCTTTCAACTAAAAATTTGAAAGTTTGCATGTCACTATTCAAAGAGAAAGAAAGGAAGCCCTTTATAGAATTAGGGTTGCGTATTGGGGTTGTACAATGGTTGGGCTAACTTTTAACACCAATTTTTGAAAACTTTTGTTTTGAACCTTACGACAATCCTTTTCACCATAGGCTAAAGAAGAAATCAAGATTTTGCACAACCATTTCCCTTGTAGTCTTATCCAATTATGATTGAAAGGGTGTTCCAAAGTATGAACTATCTCTAGGCTAAAGCAAACCTATCTTCTCCTAGACTCTATTTAGCATGTTAAAAAAGGGATGTCCGATCCCTATTTTAATCTCCTTGAGATTCTAGAATTGACTTTCCTACTTTATAAATTAAAGCTAAAATTGAGGTTTTTTTTACATGCTCTTAAATATTATTAATGTTAAAAAATTTGTGTAAGATTTTTCCATGTAGCAGAGGAGGTGGTCATATTATCACCAAATGTGCTCATGCGACTATGGGTGATGGACAAAGCATGATGCATCAACATTTGTTGCATGTGGTTGCATTATGATATTGCTTGATATGTGCTCAAAGATGCTAATTGCACAATCTCGCAGTAGGAAGATGGTGTCTATATTTTTGAGCCCAAAATTTTGTTACATTCAGTTTTTTTAACCTTAATGTAACAAAATTTGAACAATATTGATGAAGAATGGTGTTTAACTTTTTGAGCCCAATTTTTTTTTCATATTAAGTTTTTTTTTTAAATTCGAACAAGATTGATGAAGAATGTAAGAGAAGAGGATGGAAGCTCTTATTAGATTCTATTTTCATCTTGGAATGACTAGTGTATCATCTATAAGTTTTATATACTATCATATCCAAGCTAAACACACACCTAAGTCCATACCATAAAAACATTTTTAAGGAGGATCAAACATCATTAACAAATCCATAATGATATAAAGACAATTCAATAGAAATGTGATAACTAAGTGTAAAGAAATCAAAGCATTAAGTTACTTGCATTATTATTCCTCTCATACCAAAGTGTATACAAGATATGTCAAACTTGTCATCTCAATGACAAGTGGATATGTGTACATTGAAAGATATTACATGGACTTTTTTCTCATTGCCACCTATCTTATAATATCAAGTACCCAACCCTTAGTTCATAAACACCAATACAATTGAAAATTGGTTACTTATCAATTTTAAAAAAAGAGGTAAGAAAGATTTAGGGAATCTTCATGCTTGAATATTGGCAGCGAAAATGGTTGATGGTGATTGAGTGAAATTTCTTGAAAATGCTCACAATAAGTGGAAGTCTTTCAATGCTCCTTAGAAGTGTATAAATGGATAGTAAGGTAGAAACAAAGCTTCACTCTTTTGTGCCATGACTTGCCCTATTTTTGGGTGAAAGCAATTACACCAAAACATTTGCAAAATTATGCCATGCAAGACTCTACAAAGACCTCTTTATGAGTCACTTAGATTACCTGTATGTGCTTGTGTGTGTGCATGGAGCTCGGTCCTCCTTGAGCCTTGAGCCCCTAGTCCCCTTCGAGCATCATTCTGAAATCAATATGGCCAAGATGCATTAACACGCACATGAATATTATAATCACATTATTGAATGGCATGGGGGGAATATGAGTAGACATCTTTCAGCATAAAGTGAAATGCCTTTGCAAAATAATAGTCAATTGAGCATCATGACATGGTATGTTTTTGAAAGACCATGGAAACATCCTCCTGGTGGACACACGTCTCAATTGCAATCCTTTTTCTGAATGGCAGGGGGAAGTATGAGCATACATCTTTAAGCATAAAGTGAAATGCATTTGTATAATAGTGAATTGAGCATCATAACCGTTTTTGCAAGGCCGTGGAAAACGCCCTCCAAGTATACATTGAATGTGGCACATATTAAAAATCATATGTAACATTAGATTCTCTTTCAAAATTATCATACACTAAAGGCCTTTGAAATTTGAATAGCAAGAAGAACACTAGATCCAAGTAGGACCATGGTGGGCTTTGGCTTAATATTAGGATGGGTGCATAAGAGGATGAATCCCCAAGAACCCTTCTACGTGGTAAAAAGTTGTTGGAGTTGGGTGTCAGTTGTGGTGGATGCGAAGTAAGGTGGCCCCCTAATATGAGGTCATTGACACAGAAACCAAAAAATTCATTTGTTTTGCCCAAGCTAGATGCGAAATGAACCTTAACACTTTTGGTGACATGGTCGAATTTGAACCCACATCTCACACTCGACAATTTATAACATTACTAGCACAATGGGTTGCTAAGGCTGCAGTCAAGTGCATCCTGCACATGGTAAAAATTGAGTGGTGTAGTAGTCAAGGAATGCCATGTTGTGGAAGCTAAAACTTGAAAAAGGCTATCTGCCTCGTAAGGCCAAACACAAGGCATAAATTTCTCATTTGCTTAGCGTGACATGTTTTTAACATGGACTATTAGATAGAAAGACTACAATATGGCTATGTATTGTATTTTAAGTGTGAACACGAGAGCGGGGCCCTCAACCGCCTCACAAGTTTCTGCCTAAAAGCGTGTGAAAAGGGGCCTAACCTAACATCATTTTTTGGATGTTGTGTCTAAAACAGTCTAAGGGACACTCGTCTATGTCCAACCAGGCTTGAATTTCATGGGGGTGTTGCATGTTTTTCTCTATTTTGGAAGTCTTATTACCACCACATCTTTAAATTGAAAATCAAAATCTAGGGGGCTTATAGACCATCCTCTTGCCCAAGGAGGAAGCCAGCTAGACGAAATCAGAGCTCTTCGATCACAATTCTTCTTACACAACAGACTAGGACATGCTCAACAAATACGTTGCCGAGCAAAGTTGCCAAGTTGCCTGGAAATGGCTTGGACAGACAAAAACTAACTAATAAGTGTGAAGCTCTCAACTCTGTGAACTTGATCATATTTGTAGCATAGGGACCCATCCACCAATCATATTTCATTGATCAAGCTTGTTACTTAAACTCCATGGTGTATGGATACAGTAATTACAAGGTGTTGATGAGCTTACAAGGTGTGTAAACTCATCAACCCTATGCTTGTGGCTATTATTGTAGAGCTTGTTGCCATCCACTCCTTGGAAACACCTTAGGCAGGGGGTGGGTCTGTAAAGCCCCTTACATTACAATATATAATTTATATTATTGACAAATTTTACACTGAAATAGATAATGTCCATGATTTTTGGGGGAAAAAAGACACATTTGTGACGGCCATAAATAATTGAAGCCTTTACAAAAAGCTTTTTACAAAGAAGCTTAATCTAATCTAATTTCAGTCTTTCCAAAAATAAAATAAAATGAGGAAGCCTACGTAGTATGAACGCAGGCCACAGCCATCTGGCGTGATGTGTGTGTGGGCGCCCTCGTGTGAACCCTGGCTAAGTTTTGTCAAAGTTGTGTAGGTCCAAGGCAAGCTGATGATGTGGCGGGCAGGGGCTGACAGGAGGACAGGAAGACATGACCGAGGGGATCCTGCAGGAGATCTCGTGCAGGCCCCACATTCTTGGTCTTGTCTGCCTTCTCCCCTTTCTCCTCAATATGCACTTCTCCCCCTTCCACCTACACACACCCTCTGCTCTGCCCAGCAGGCCGTGCTGTTGTCCCATGACCTTGTTTGTCTTCCTGCTGTTGTCACATGCCCATTGTCTTGGCTCTCAACACCTACCCAATACCCGTCTGTGGTTACTTCTGTTCACCTCTCTCTCTCTCTCTCTCTCTCTCACACACACACACACACACACACACACACACACACACACACACGCACAACCCCCTCCCCCTCCCCCCTCCCCTCCCAAGAACAAGAATTCGAGGGCTCCTTCAGCAGGTTTCCTGTGCCCTTGTATCGTTTACAACAACCAATCCTTAGCCCTTCTTGTGGCTTGGAGAACACAGGCTGCCTGCACAGACCCACATACATGACGCCCCATGCCAGCCTCTAGCTGAATTTGCTTTGTTGTTTCATCAGCCTCTGAATTTGCAATGGCTTACCCAGTCTGCGGCTCAAGAGCTTGCCCTCGTATTGCATTCAGCCTTCGGGTAAGCTCTTCTACAGTTAAACCTTTCACCTTCTGGCTCACTCGCAGAATGCCTCACAGCCCAAAAGCCGAGACTATCGTTTTTGATTCCTGCAACCTCATGTAGAGAAGAGGTTGCAGGATTTCAAGAGATTGCATGCAGGATTTCAAAGGATTGCAACAGGTGCAAATGCTGAACTCTTCTTATTTAGGCACCACTGCATTCCGGCAACTTTGAAACTACAGTGCTTCTAATTCTCAAACCTCGGAATGAAAGTAGTCTATCAAAAATGTGCAAAGAACCCTCCAGACACCCCTTCCATGGGAGCATGAAGTACATTGTTAATGCAACACCACTTGAACAGGCCGCCCCCTTGCTCAATGGACCCAGATTTTCCACTATTCACCCCACCATCCGTGGAAAACTCGGTGCAAAATGGTGGGAGCGACCGTCCGATTTTGAAAACCAGCAATCTCTCCCTCCCAAGGCCAAGTGGGGTAATTTCAATATGATGTCTTTAGTTTGGCTCCTTGCCACTGCAGGCATGGTTGTGGCTGCCATCATCTACCATTTTTTCAGCAGACAGCATTACAAACACTACGAAGATGTGCTTGCTAACATGTGTGATGAGCGGGCGCGGATGCTTCAGCATCAGTTTGCAGTGAGCATTAATCATGTACATGCTCTTGCAATTTTGGTCTCCACTTTTTACCTTGGAACACATCCAACAGTCCTCGATCAGGTGCAAGTTTGTTCTTCAACTCTCTCTCTCTCTCTCTCTCTCTCCCCCTCTCTCTCTCTCTCTCTCTCTCTCTCTCTCTCTCTCTCTCCTTTTCTCTCTATCTTTGTGTCTGTGTGTGCAACTACATGCACGCAGACATGTGCTCGCACACATGCACTCGCAAAACAGCAAAGCTTGAGATTGTTTTGTAGTTGTAAAGCTCATTTTTTAGTCTTCTGCTAATGTGACCTGAGTTCTGCATGGAAAGCACCGGAGACGAGGGTTGGAGTGCTAACAGAGGGCTACATAATTCAGTGCTGAATGAAATGGGTGATGTGAAGAATGAGCAAGAGGGAAGAAGGCTTTTCGAAGACTAGAGCCTCCCAGTCATTGGCATAAAGGGTCTGATAGGCTGTCTGTCTGTACATGATGCATTGGCCATGGGCTTAGATAATTAGCTTGTGACCAGTGCAATCTGGCATGGCTTCTACCTAGGATGCTGCTTATTTCTGAAGGCCGGCATGTGCTTCTGTAGCAGCCATGTGTCGCACGGTCTCAAGCTGCATGATCTCAATGTGATGCAAGGATCCGTGGTGCATATGCTATGTAAGCGATCTTGCTTACCTTCGTATGTAAGCCTTTTTTTTAAAAAATCATGACACCTACGTTTTTTTTTGTGTACCTTATTTTGTTGGGTCACCCTGCTTCTCAAATTGGTCTCAAATTGGTTGCACCTCATGACAGTGGTCTTATAGCGAGTAGCCAGGTTGAGTGTGGCCCATTCAACAACTGTGCTATCCTTGCACCTTCACACACCACTGCCATAGGATGCTTTATTGGGCTAGCAAGGTGGGGGGCATGAATTTTGTGTCTCCAAAACTTCCAAGTACACAAGGTCAGGTTGGTGAAAGGTGTTGTGAAAGACTGACTACTGGACTTCCCTGGCTGTCAAGGATGGAGGGGAGGGGTTCTAAAAACAAGTTGCTTTGAAGATAGGTGAGTGCAGAGTTCACTGACCTGACAGATTCTGCGGATTGCCGGGGACAGGATGCACTTTGCCATGCTTTATTGGGCTAGCAAGGTGGGGCACATGGATTTTGTGGTTCCGAAACTTGCAAGCACATGAGGTCAGGGTGGTGAAAGGTGAGGGAAAGACGGACTTCTGGACTTCTGTGGCCGCAAAGGATGGAGGGGAGGGGGCTCAAAAAACAAGTGGCTTTTGAGACAGGTGAGGGCAGCGTTCACAGAACTGCCAGATTCTGGGGTTTGCTGGAGACAGGAGAGGCGATTAGCATCCTGACACCTCAAAAGAGCTGGCTGATGGAGACGGCTAAGCTGAGCAGTTTGTGCGTGCCATCTGGTGCAGATTGTGAATGCAGAGTTCACTGACCTGCCGAATTCTGTGGGTTGCTGGAAACAGGAGAGACCTGGAGCATCCGACACGCCAGGTTCTTACCAAGGAGGTGGTTGATGGCAACAGCTGAGCTGAGCAGGTCAGGAGACATTTTGTTGTTGCAGAATTGTCAGATTTGCTCCATTCTGTCTTTGCAAGAGGCAAGTAAGTGGAGGAGAATGCTCCTTTACCAAACCTGTGCTTCTTGGTTGTCAGCAGATTTGCTTTGGTAACGGGACGATTAATCAGATTTCACACATCAGCAACTGCAGAATGAGTTCGGATCAGGCTGATGTGGGAATTTGTGAACCTTGCCATCACTATCAGGTGTAGAAAAGTCTCCGTTATTGATCACTCCTTGCACATCACGATCATCTTGACTCTTACCTATCTTGGTAAAGGCAATCTGTCCTTTTTCTCCGAAACCAGCTTGCAGCTGCCATCATTTGCTGGATTTTCTGGCAGGAAGGGCCTCATGCTGGTCTTTCCATATGTTGGCCGTGTGCACGTACCCCTATGTTTGCATGTGAATGCACTCTTAGCATTTGGAACCTTTCATTTTACACTTATGGTTCTTCATATCCTTTCACATGCATGGAGGAGTTATAACCACCATCTTTGTTGTATTCAACACAACAAGCAATTCAATGAATGAATCAAGTGAGTTTTAATGGCAATCTTCCTATCTCTCTGTTCTTCTGTCTTTCAATGTGTGCAAGTGCGTCTTGCAAGATGCTTCAGATGTCGAAGGCCTTTGCTTCCAACACCATACTCCTTGATGGAAGCATCAGGTAACCAAACTGCCTTATTTTGCCATATATGATCACGACATCAGTATGAAATATGACACATCGTATTGGAAGGATTATCCATCCACCGAACTTTGTAGGATGCGCTACCTCATCTTTTACAGGAATCAACAGGATGCACTGTGCTTTCTCTTTCATGTGCATTGTCACTTTCACTAAATGAACAGTAATATGCTCTGTAGGATGTTCAATGTCAAGACTCGGGGTCTTAGAAATTCAAGATCTACGCTTGTAAGCAAGCTGTTGGGGGGGTGATTGAGTGATGTGAAGCAGCAGCAAGGATGCTCAGGCTTCACCAAGGATGGAGATAAATTATCATGTGGCTTCAGTCACATGGCAAATTAACTGTGGGTGCCCCAATCTGCCTGCCCAACCTCACTGCTGATTGCCCACTCCTGTTTGCCCAAAACTGTCCGTGCTTTCTGCCCACCTGCCCAGCCTGGTACTCGCTTTGCTGTCCTATCACAAATAAAGGAAGACCTGGTGGTCAGCTGAATGGTGAAACAGAGGGAGAAGCCTTAGTGGCGTCCTGTTGGTAGAAAATCAAGAGAATGCACAAGCCAGATTTCACTTTTGAAGTGCTCTGATATTACTATTTTTTGATTCAAGCATTTTATGAGAGTACCCTTTCCATGCATGTCGAAATGTAATTTCAATCAGCATTTGTTTTCACTCCCATTTAACAGTGAAAGACTTTTAATTTTGATGGTCTTGCAGGACACATTTGCTGAATACACTGCACGGACTGCCTTTGAAAGACCTCTAATGACCGGTGTAGCGTATGCCCACAAGGTGTTGCATTCTGACAGAGAGGCTTTTGAAAGAATGCAAGGTTGGACTATCAAGACCATGCATTCAAAGGAACTAAGTCCGGTGCATGATGAATATGTACCGACCATATTTTCGCAAGAAACCATTGGCTATCTTGTGTCCCTTGACATGATGTCTGGAGAGGTGACTGCTTGTTAGCTGCCCTTGTGAGACTTTCCTTTAGTAGATTCTATATGCTCATGGTTGTGATTGGAGTTTGTCTGTATGTGCAGAACCCGCTAACAGAATTTTGATGCAGGAAGATCGTGATAACATCTTACGGGCGCGAGCATCTGGCAAGGGTGCTTTGACGAAACCTTTCAGACTTTTGAAGTCCAATCATCTTGGTGTTGTTTTGACTTATGCTGTGTACCAAAAAGAGGTCCCTCCGGATGCGTCCTCTGAAGAGAGGATTGAAGCAGCTGCTGGGTTTGCTTCCTACCCCCCTACACATCAGGATGGATAGGGATTGCATAGATGGTCTTGTCAATGCATATATATATATATATATGTGATCTCCTGGAAGAAACATGTAGATACTGTATAATCTCTTAAGAGGATCACATAAACCAATGTATTTCAAGCAGAACTTTTATATTTATTTATTTTTTGGTTTCTCAAGGTTAAATGTGATTTTATCATTTCTAAAAAGAATATTTTTGGCATTCGAAAACTTGGCAGGTATTTGGGTGGAGCATTTGATGTGGAATCTCTTGTAGAAAATCTTTTAAGCCGGCTTGCGAGAAGTGAAGACATTATTGTTAATGTATTCGATATAACCAATTCCTCAGATCCACTTGTCATGTATGGGCCAGAAGCATCCTCAGAGTCTAAACTGTCACACATAAGTACTCTGGATTTTGGGGATCCTTTCAGGAGTCATCAAATGCAGTGCAGGTGAGTCCTTAATTGTCAAACCTTGAGTATTTTGTTCTGCCTGCTGGCATTGTTAGCAAGCATTTAAAGTGACGTATACATACTTGCACACATGTATGTATATGCACGTGTATGCATGCGTGCATGTATACATACATGCATGCCTGCATGTATGTATAGAAAGCTTGCATGCGTGCATGCATTGTGCAGACTAATGCATCAACTAGTAAAATGAGCACCCAACATACTATCAACAACTCACATGTATGCACGCATTGATAGCACGTTGAATGCTCATAGCTAGAAGGGTTAGATAAGTTTATAATCAGCAGATGTGCCATCCCCAGATAGAAGCAATGGCATGTCTTTCTTGAGGAAAGGGCTCCAGCTCATTCATTGACTTTATTTGCCGCTCAGGTTGGCGAGAAAAGTCCCACACCCGACACTTGCTATAGGATTTGCTGGTGGTGTGCTTGCATTTGTTTTACTGATCAGTGCCATGGTATACAATGCACATACTCATGTCAAAAAGGTGGAGGAAGGTTATCGGAAAATGGAGGTGCTTAAAGTGCAAGCAGAGGCAGCTGATATAGCTAAATCTCAGGTTTGCTTTTGCTTGCAATATGGAAATGGATCAAGTGTGCTCTAATCACTGAAGCTTATGTCAATAACTTAGGAGAAGCTAGTCTTTGCTTGGCCAAAGGAAACCTGTTTCTGCTACAAGACTCTAGGTTGCTAAGGTTTATTTGGATCTTTTGTGCAGTTTCTGGCGACAGTTTCTCATGAGATAAGGACTCCAATGAACGGTGTGCTAGGTGAGATACATAAACAGTTTGCCATGTTTATTTCCAGCAAATCATTTGTCTATGTTTGCTGATAATACTTTGTGAAGGGATGCTGCAAATGCTGCTTGATACACAGCTCAATGCAGCCCAGCAGGATTTTGCCCGGACTGCCCAAGCAAGTGGGAAGGCTCTAATCACCCTTATAAATGAGGTTCTCGACCAAGCGAAGATTGAGTCTGGACGAATTGAGCTTGAGGCAGTGCCTTTCGATATCCGGGCTATCCTTGATGATGTCCTTTCGCTTTTCTCTGGGAAAACAAGGGGTGAAGGCATTGAGGTAAAAATTAAATGTTGAAGTGTTGTGTTTGAGCCACTCTCAGAAGTGGTGATTCTCTTTACTACGGGATCTAAAAATTCCTTTGTGATATGATGGCTTTCTTATGTGAAGCTTGCGGCATTCGTCTCTGAAAGGGTACCATCCACCCTCATAGGAGATCCAGGTCGTATACGGCAGATCATGGCCAACCTTGTGGGAAACTCTGTAAAAGTAATGTATACTTGTAACTTCCGAGTTTCAAAATAAATAAAATGTTTTAGTGTCAAGCCACTTTTTGGTAGACCACCTAGGTGTATTGGTTGTTGATGCCACTGAACCGTCACTTGGACTGATTGGATTGTCTTGGTATCTTCTCACTGTAGTTCACAGAAAGGGGCCATATATTTGTATGCGTGCACTTGTCAGAGGATATTGAGTCAGTTCAGATGACAAGTGTTGATTCAGTGCCAAAGGAAACATCAGAAAGGCTAAAGAACTCTAGCATTAGTTCATCAACTACTTTGAGTGGCTATACAGCTGCAAACCGGCGGAGTAGTTGGGATCTTTTCAAACTATTGCTTGCAAATGAAAGTTCCAAGCCTCTAGTTCCTCCAGAGTCACAGTCCTCTGAAGTTAAACTCTTTATTAGTGTTGAGGACACAGGTATTGGGATCCCCTCACAAGCCCAGCAAAGAATATTCAAACCTTTTATGCAAGCGGACAGTTCGACTTCACGCATGCACGGAGGAACAGGGATTGGCTTGAGCATTAGTAACTGTTTGGTTAACTTAATGGGTGGACAGATGGGCTTCGACAGCACAGAAAATGTGGGCTCAACCTTCACATTTACACTTGTGTTGAGGAGAGGGCATGCAAGCTCTCCAGGAAACACTACCAAGCTTTGCTCAAATGAAACACTTGCAACAAAATTCAAGGGGATGAAAGCTTTGATCGTCGATGGGCGGCCTTTACGCTCTGAAGTCACGAAGCAACATCTACAAAGGCTGGGTATTCAAGTGAACATGGTCACTGATCGTAGTGTAGCCATTGATGTGCTGTGTAGTGGACAGAATGGTATCAGAATGGGAGGCGATCCAAGGTTTGCTTTTTGTACAATCTTTTTGAAGCATATGGTTCCGTGAAAGTTGTGCGGTAGTTTTATTGTAATCTTCGTACTCCTTGCAGTTTACTAGGTGAGTTCAACATGGTCCTTGTAGACAAAGATGCATGGGGACTTTCTACAGGCTTGAATTTCCCTTCAGTTGTACTAGAGTCTAGACAGAAGCTCAGAAGGGCATTTCCAAGAAGAGAAATCAGCTACCCAAAGATGATCCTCATGGCAACCCACATGGCAAGCTCAGACTCTGAGAAGGCTAAAACCATGGGATATGTAGACACCGTTATTATGAAACCATTGCGGGCCAGTATGATTGCTGCTTGCCTTGAGCAAATACTGGTGTTGGGAAGCAATGGTGGGCAAGGAGGGCTTGTAGAAGAGCCTAGAAATTTGCGTCGTCTCTTGTCGGGGAGGCTGATCTTAGTGGTGGATGACAATAGAATCAATCGGCTAGTGGCAGCTGGTGCGCTGAAGAAGTACGGGGCTGCTGTGGAGTGTGCAGATAGCGGCAAAGCTGCAATTGCAAAGCTTCATCCGCCTCATGTGTTTGATGCTTGCTTCATGGATATTCAGATGCCAGAAATGGATGGGTCAGTTAATAAAATCCAATGTACCCTATGCATGCTTTCATGTATGATGTCTGAGTTGTCGGAGTAGACTGTTAAAACTCCTAATTAGGATCTTTGTTGATTTGTTTGGTTGTACCAGGTTTGAGGCAACCCAAAAGATTCGGGAGGTTGAGGAGATGGTCAATGATAGGGACAATCTGAAAGATGATGCCGACACCATAGAGAGGAGAAAGAAATGGCACGTGCCTATACTGGCAATGACTGCTGATGTTATTCAAGCAACTTATGATGAGTGTGTCAGGTGCAAAATGGATGGTTATGTCTCAAAGCCTTTTGAAGAAGAGCAGCTATACGATGCAGTCAGTCAAGTGTTGACCCTGAGTTGACAATGATGAACCATTTTGTTAGTGTGGCCCTGCTACAATTTTGGAAGGGGCGCTGGTTCTTTGAAGTTGGAAGTTGGAAGGCACCTCCTGAGAGATGTGAAAAGAGGAATGTCATTCTCCAACTCCAAGCATGTTGTCTTGTGCTCACTTTGTCCTTATGATGTGGTCTCACTACAGAAAGGGTAGTTTCAGTTTGGCGACTGTTTGTATCATTCCTTGTTGGACACAACTCCTAGCTCCCTCCCATAGCACCCCATAGCACTATTTTGATCTGCCGTACATAAGACTGCACAACCGGCTGAAACCATTGGATGACAGGTTTTATAGTATGTCCAAGAATGATACCATCATGTCCAAAACCTCATAAGAATTCGGATTAACACCATATAAACATCCCTTGGCAATGTAGTTAAGCATAAGCTGTTGGTGGGCTGTTGAGAAGGCCCCAAAGTTTTTTGACATACTACAGCTCAGTTGTAAATAAAGGACCATCTAGTCCAAAGGATTTTGAGGTAATCTCCATTCTAGTCTATGCCAGTATATGTTTACTAAATCCAAAAAGAATGCAAATAAATCAAGTTGGCCGTTCATGACTTTCCTCAGTGATCATCACCACCTTGACACTGCAATACACAGTTGTATAATACACAGTTATATTTAGAAGGCAAGACAAGGTTGACGACGATGGCCCTGCAAGCTTAAGCATGGTAATACACCCAAGCCAGTTTTCTGACATTATTTTCTTGGATCTCCTGATCAATATCCAACGAATGGTATCCGGTGCCCCATTTCACTTTGGAGAGATGGAGGATCAGACAGTCTTGTTTTAAGAAGAGCTTGCCATATAGTTTATCAATACCTCTTGATGAAATTCATGGATGAACTCTATAATTAAGATACTAAGAAGATGAAAAATTAATAATGGATTGACTCATCATAATATAGACAATTGTATTGCTGATCTTGCTCTTACATTAGAGCCCAGATTACATTCATGTGTAAAGCTTCAATGAACAACCATGCACTACACAAAGTCTAATGAATAGCATGCCAAGCATGTGAACTTCCAAGCCATCCATATATATGTCACTTCCAGAACCTTTTTGACTAATTTAGTCTTACCTTTTACAACTCACCATCCAAAAAAATGTACAGCCTCCTGCTTACAACACATGTGACCTTTGTGAGGCCCTTAAGACCCTCCTAATATTTGCCGATTGAGTTAAAATTTTAACCAGAAGTTGGATGCTATAAGAAAAAGCAATAACAAAGACATACTTGGCCATTTGGTGTGTATTAAAAGTATCTTTACTTTTGAAACTTGACATACCATAGCATTGTCTGGAACAAGTAGGGCCATTGGGTGTGTATGAAAACCATCTTTCTTTTTGAAACTTGACAAACCATATCATTGTCTGGAACAAGTAGGTCCATAGAACTAATCTTTGTATGGGTTGGTTGCCTTCTTGATGATGAATTTCCTTGCACGTTGTGATGATATCAATTGTGTCAAAGATGATATTTTGTCGTTGAAATGTGAAAGATGATTATGAAGTTGGAGGAAATTTGTTAAAGCCAAGATGATATCAATCACATGAAAGATGATTAAGCAGTAGGAGAAATTTTGTTGTTTTGAACTCAATGATGTAACTATACATACCCATAATAACCAACATTTGAAGCCCTGCAACATTTGTTTGGTATTTTGAAGCATATGAACATCTTTTAGAAAGGGCCAGTTGTTTAGATGCAGTGGAGGACGCCGACAAATTGGGCATAGAAATCCGAGGACATTAACACAAGGTAGAGGACATTAACAAGAGGGGGTGTTATGATGCTCTAATAAACCTCTACGGTTGTGCTCTTCTGTTGTTAGAAGACCTTCCAATTTTGAATTTTAGAGAGAATTGCATGCCTTTCTTCCCTCCTTCCTTCTCTCTACAGGAAGGAGATGATGCTCTGTATTTTTATCTCAATCTTGTACAAAGACCTCTCTCTCTCTCTCTCTCTCTCTCTCTCGATTAATTTTAATCCTAACTCAACTAATACTTCTCTAAAATATATACTACCCACCTTAATCCACCACTAACCTCCTCATTTGTCTAATGGTTGAAAGGCGCAAGGAATTCCTTCTAATATACCTTGATAGTTTTTATGGTGGATCGAAGCTAATCATAATCAACTCTAAAGAAAATGGTGAAAAACTAATGATGATGATTAACATAAAACAATTGCATAATTCCAAATTAGTTTCAATAGATAATAATGCACCATACGAAAGGTGTGGCACCTAGCATATGCCAAGCATGTAGCCGTCTCATCTACTTATCTCTTGCACACAACTTTTTAAACTCATCCTAAAGACTTCTTCACCTTTTACCACTCACAACATTTGGAGCAATACAAACTTTGAGTCAGACACACAACCTTTGATGTGAGGCCCTTTACACCTATACAATTCTCACGATTTGGAATTGTTAATTGAGCCAAAATTTTAACATCACCATCATGGCCATGTCCTTTGATCACTACTACAATGCTGCATTATAGCACACACTCAACTTCGTCCAGCAATTAGCCCATCGAGAGAAGAGCAACAATTGTGAGCCATTTTTCAAGTAGCTCTAGGGGAGTAAAGAGACACACCATGGAAAGATAGTTGCCTAGTATGGCAAAGAACAAGCTAATGTGACATGCCATTAAGCTATAGCCCAATAACTCAACACACTAGAGTTGATGTGATAGGACAATGATTGTTATCAAGACACATCAAAACTTTTAGCAAGGCTTTAGTGGATGCTGATGTGTACAAATACATTGTCTTTTCTACATGAGAAAGTTCATTGATTTGATGATTGATGGATGTGGTTCTCAATCAAGTGACCCAGGGCTATGATGTTATCACAATAGTTACATAAAAGGTCCTTCATCAAAATATTTTCTCTTTAAGTTCCATAATGAAAAATGGATGCCTTGCGATGAGATGAATCTCTTGAGATTTAAAACTTTAGGTAACTTGGAGGTGATTCCAAATATTTATTACCACCTCCTAGTGAGCTACAAACTTGCCTTATAGAAGAAGGTGTAACATGATCACATTATAAAACAAAATTTAGTCAACAATTCACTTTTTGAAACATTCACATCTTCTTCACATGATCAAATTCATATAGAGATTATTATATGGGCGCTACTTACTTATAGTTGTCAAGGTGGTCCCCATAGTGGTCACCTAAAAGTCCTTAAGATTGGTGAAATGAATTGACTAATGCATGATTGTTCAAAGGATTACAACCTTGTCATTGGTTTCATAATGTGGCCACCAAGACTAGTTTTCTACATACATTGTCACCTCTAATATATTTGTAAATGAAAACAATTGCACCATGCAAAAGATCAAAAGCATGATTGTTCAAAGGATAACAAGCTTGTTATTGGTTTCATAATGTGGCCAACAGTAGTTTTCTACATACATTGTGACCTCTAATATATATTGCTTATAATGTTCCAATACCGTCTTACAAAGATAAGTGCATGTTTTCGCGGCGGTAAAATGTCAAAGCGCCTTAAGGTAGGTCGGGTAGGTGAAATCATGTTAACCTATAGAGTGGTTAAGAGAGATAGTCTTGTGTTTTGGATGAACAACATGAGCCATAATTAATTTGACTATTGTGGAGGCTTGACTTAGTATTTTCCACATAATCCAATCATGAGATAGTACTTAGGAAGAAGAGGATTTGAGGAATGTACACTTGGACACATGAACCTAGAGATGTGAGCTAACAGACATGAATCTAGAGGTGTGAACCTACAATTGTGTGAGCTTGGACACGTGAGACTAGAGACGTGCACTTGGACACGAAAACTAGTAGAGGCGAATCTATGAGCCTATAGACATGAACCTATAGTCATGAGCCTACAGACATGAACCTATAATCATGAGCCTAGTAGCCGAAAAAACTTATCTGAAATAATTTTTAGCTTTGTACCAGAAACAGAAGGGGCCTGATGCGAACCCGATCTAGACTAATTGTTGAAAACGACTGACATAACGACTTACACGCACCTTCAAATGCAACCCACGATGCCATTGTATCTGAGTGGGTACCTTCCATATCTGTCCTTGCTGGAGTTTAAGAGAGAACTTTCTTGATTTTAAGGAATTGATTGCTCTCCTCATCTGCGTGAGTAGTTGAATATTGGGTGAGGTTCATCCTCCAAAAATTCACATGAGCAGGCTTTCTACTCATGTATACAAGTAGAGGAAGAGGTAAATTGTCATCTAGAGGACATGGTGCTAGTCAATTGTTGGAAATCAAAACTAGAAACAACAATAATAATAAGAAAAATAGTCTCATATAGGTGGAAGAGTGACATCACTCTAGAGGTAGGGGGTTGACAAGATATTAAAATACAAGCAAAGGGATGCTATAAAAAGTAGAATGATATCAAAAGTGAAAAACTACAAGGTTATAACAAGGAAACTATGCATCATCAAGTAAATATGATGATGCCAAGAGTAAGCAGTTGTTTGTAATGTAGCACCACATGCTTAATTCCACAATAGGAGATGTGTCAGGATTGAGAGATATTTAGTATATGGATTTTGGTGCATCTAACCATATGACCAGTCATGGGTTAGTGGTTTAGAGATATGCAAAAAATGAAAAAACTAGGGTATGTAGAAACATTTAATGATACTACGCACCCCATTGCGTATGTTGGTAAAGTGTCATTGTCTATGCGAGATGGAAAAATTAAGTACCTGAAAGATGCACTTCATGTTCCTAATATTACAAAAAAACTGGTTTCTGTTGGATAGATGGTTGAGCAAAGTCTGTAATCCTCAAGGGTAATTTGTGAAAGTCTTTAAAAAGTAGTGGCACTTGGTTTGCAAAGGGTAATAAAAAAGGCAGGATGTTTACTTTGGATGGTAACATGTATGAGGTGAAGGCATGCACATGGGATAGGTGCCATCTTGTAGATATTAACCTATGGCACAAACGTATCGGCCGTATGAAAATACATTAGATGAAGTCTATGCAAGCCCAAAACATTGTTGCAAGTTTACCAAAATTTGGGTTGATGGTATGCACAAAGTATGTGAATCATGTCAGCTTGCTTTCTTACATAAAAAGCACATCAATACAAGGCCATTGGATGTTATACATTCTGATATATCAGACTGCAAAAATTGCAGGTTGCGGGTACTATATTACATTTATTAAAATGATCACACTAGGAAAGTGTGGGTTTACTTCATGAAGGAGAAAAGTGATTTGTTTGCTCACTTTCAGATATTTAAAGCCTTGGTTGAGAAGGAAAAAGGCATGCATATCAAATGTCTAAGATTGGATGGTGGAGGAGAATATTTCTCCAATGAGTTCAGTGATTTCTTCTAAAAGCATGGAATCAAGAGTCGATTCACATGCTGGTATACTCTACAAAATAGAATAGTGTTGCAGAAAGGAAAACCAAGCACATTCTAGAGGTTGCTCGTGACTTGAAAAAAATATGATAGATTATTTTTGGGCCGAAGTGCTTACATTATGAATAAGACCACCACTATAGTTGTGTATGGCATGATGTCTGAAAAGAAGTTTACATGCATACAACCAAATCTAAAACTAGATGTGTCTAGTTTGAAAGTGTTTACATATGTGCATGTTCTTGATAAAGTGAGAACCTAATTGGATCCAAAGGAAGAGAAATGCATCTTCATTGGTTATGCTTTGGAGTAGAAAGGTTATAAATGCTATAACCCTACCACTCATGAGATGCAAGTAAGTAGAGATGTTATTTGAAAAGAAGGTTACAAGCATAAAACAAGATGTGTCTCATTTGAAACTGTTTACATATGTGCATATTTTTGATGAAGTGAGAACCAAGCTGGATCCAAAGTTAGAGAAATGCATCTTCATTGGTTATGCTTTGGAGTAGAAAGGTTATAAATGTGGGAAGCCCTTGCACCATAGAAAGAGTGTAGGAACTAGCCAAGGTCGTGGGGCTTTGCCTAACCACACTAGGGAGCATAAAACAACTCAAACCGAGAAGCTTATCTTCCATAACCTAGCTCACAATTGCATAGGCAAGGTATGTCACCACTCATCACGTGAACGCTTATGCTTGGATTCTCGTAGGAGACGATGTTTTTGCATAACCAACCACACTCCAAGCTCCACTCCAATGCCGTCGCCAAACTCCAATGGAAGCTCGACCCTCCTCTCACTCAATCTCCCTCTCTCACATGCACTCACACATACATAATGAGTATATAGTAGCTATAATAGAATTAGGCAAGCAAGAAAGACATACAAGAGAGCAAGAGAGTAGAGAAAAAGAGAACTCTATTCGTTGCATAAGAGAATGAATGGTGAGAATACAAAATGACCCTTATCTTGGCCCCCAGCCTTCACACCTTGGATGGCCATACTTAAAATATAGGTCCATGGCTATCTAGGGCCGCCTAGGCTTGTGTAAACAGTGAACACTTAATCTAATCAAGAAATCTCCTTAATTAATCCCATGGTGTGCCTTTTATAGACAAGCGATGATCGCACACGTAAAATATACAATGTTAGCATTTTTAATGTCAACGGCCAGATAAAGTGACGGTTGCTAATGGATGGCATCGATGCTGGAGAGGTGTCCAATAAGGGTTAACATGCCCCCCTTCTTGGTACAGATTCCATCCTCGGAATATGTTGATGAAGATTCGTCGAGGCTGTTTCTGGATGCATGCAATGTCGGAGGTCTTGGAAGGTTTGCAAGGTAGCATGGTACCATGAGTAAGGTGCTCTTGTGGAAAATAATTGAATTTAAGCATAATGTAAACACTAATCAAGCAATGAGAAAATATTTTTGTGCTTGGTCAAATTTTCTGGTTAAGATAAGGGTAATATTAAGGTTGGTCCAAATTCGATCTAAACTAAGACATAGCAAAAAGCGTGCCTCGGGTTATGACCTTAGTCTTGACACACTATCAATTTGGTAAAACCATATATAGTTATTATCTAGCCGCATAAATGAAACTACTAAGTGATTATTATAAGTGTTCGTTTTGATTTTAAAAATATTAAAGTAGGGCATCACCCTACAGAGACCCAAGCAATGGTCCAGAGACCTCATACAAGAGTATCTAAGAACCATTAAGTACCTCCATAGTGATGGTTTTTGTTTTTAAAGCCCTTTATTGATAGGTTTTTAGCCACAAGGTCCCATCCCATGGAGATCAAGGCTACGGTCCCAAGTCTCCATCACTAAGAGCCAAAAGTCCTACCTAGATTGCACATGGTGATGTATATCTTTTTGGGGGGTTTTTTGATATTTTGTTTTGTATTTTTTTAATAAACTAGTTTCATTTTCACAATTCACCTAGAAGGCTCTATTCTAAATAAAGAGGGCACACTAAGGAAGGTGGGGTACTTAGCATACTTTAAGGTCGATCTTAGGGAGGATTGAACTAGGACCAAAGCCAAAATGGTTATCCAAGTAATAACTAGAAAATTGATAGACCGGTTACATAACGATGCAAGCAAGCACTCAAACAAGCACTAAATGGAGAATCCTAAAAAAGATTGGAACAATAGCAAAAGGTGAGGATGGGTTAGAATACACCTGGGCAGTAAGGAAAATCCTGTCTATATCAAGGTTGCACGTCCACTATAAGTTGTAAATTTGAAGTTGTCTACATGATTGCACCTCAATAACATGTAAATCATACTCATTTTTATTTGTATGGTTAGTTGAATTTTTAGTATGTGTATAGTTGCTATATTTCTGTACACCATAGGTTCAAGCTATATTGTCAGGGGTTAGCTTTTTTCCAATAAGCTCCCTCTTGATATGGAAATGATCTTGTTGGGGAGAAAAACGTGAAGGAAACCATTGCTAACCCTTCACGCTCAATGGTGTTGCAATTGATTTTAGCATCATCTAGTTAGCCAACTTGCAAAATTAATAGGATAGTCCAATTTGTGTTCCACTGGTGGCTGTGCTAGGACACATCCAATTGTGAAATTAGAGGCATCAATGTGCAGATGAAAGATGAGATCCCATTTAGGTGTTCGTAAGAGTGGAGCATCCTCGGTCCATATAAATACAATCAATAGCTTGTACAAAGGATGAGCTATTTTTGCATAGAAAAGAATAAACTGACGATAGTAGCCGACATGGCACATGAATGTCCGGAATCCCTTGTAGTTTGTTGGTGGGGGTAATTCTAAGATGACCTTGATTTTTCTCTCATTAGTGGAAATCCCATTTTTGGACACTATATGCCCAAGAATAACTCCATGTTTCACCCAAAATTGGCATTTGTAAGGGTTTAAGGATATACAATAAAATCTACACCTTTCAAACACCCTTATTAGGCACGCTAGGGAATGCACAAATCATCCAAGAAAGCTTTGAGAAACTTTTTTAAGAATTCCTTAAAAGCAGTATTCATAAGTCTTTGGAATGTGGCTGGTGCGTTGGTTAGACCGAATGACATAACTCTAAAAGCATATACACCATGCTCAGTTGATAAAAGTTGTTTTGGCTTGGTCCTCAGGTGAAATCAAAATTTTATTATAGCCTGAGTATCCATCCAAAAAGCTATAAGCCTCCCTGCCCGCCGCCGCAACTCGTTCCAGCACAAGTTCTGAATATGGCAAAGGGTAGTGATCCCTACACATGGTAGCATTCACTTTCTTGAGATCAACACACACTCTAAGTTTTCCATTCTTCTTGGGCATAACCACAATGGGTGAGACCCATTTTGAGTGTTCAATCTCATAGACGAGTCCACACTGAGTGAGTTTATCGATCTCTTCCTAACAATGCTTGCATATTTGGGATTCATTGGATAGGGACGTTGTTGGACTGGTTTAGCTTTGAGTGCCATGGGGATGGTGTGTTGTACCACCTTTGGAGGAACTCCCTCATATCATGGTATGTCCATGCAAAGCAATCCCTATACTCCTTGAGGAGAGCTACAACTTTAGCCTCCTTGACCTTATTTAAGTCCTTGGCTATGTAAATAGGCTTAGGATCTTCTCCTAGTTTAGCCAAATCTACTTCCTTGACCTTTGCAGGCCCACCATAGACTCCTCCACTCTCATTTTTGGGGTTACCTTTGGAATTATCAAACACTAACTTGCATTTCCCTGTGGTGTATGACTTGTAATGCTCAGGTGATGGGCACAAATCAGGCTCATTTTCCTTTCCTTCACCAGCTTTAGCTGTAGCCTTAGCCTTTCGTTCCTTCTGTGCGAGCTCATGATTTTGTTTCCTTCTAGCTAAGTGACTTGATTTTGGTTCATCAGAGACTTCCACCTTAGCTATATCATTTGGGTGTGGTCTATAATACTTGACCTTTTTATAACTCCTCTCCCTAATCATTTATAAAATTTTGATGTAAGTCAACTGCACCCATATATTGGAGCCATTGGGTGGTAGTTGTTCGTTCTTGTAACCTTTTATGATGATTCATTGCACAGTGTTTACATCTCCACCATCCTTAGAGATGCTCCTTGGTGCTTTGAGACGAACTTGATCCCTTTCTTCAGATTGGGAATTTGTATACATTATGGAGGTACTCCCTGAAGTTTCTTTGGATGTTGTGGGCTCTATTTTTCTTGTGGTTGACTGAGGAGTTGGTGTCACTTTCAGTCTCTCTTTACACCTCACTCCCATTGGTGCTTGAGCTTGAGTCATCCCATGTGGACTCAAGTTTACTATAACCAATCTCCTTGGTATTAGAAGGTAGAGCAAGAATCATTTGTAGGGGCATGACCTTAGGGAGATCCTCACCATCATGTGTAACCCATGGCATTCCTCTAGCTTCCCAGCTACTATCGATTGTAGCCATCATATGTATCCAGTTTAGATATCATCTTTAGGCTCAATAGCTTGTTTTTTGGCATCTTTTAGGGTGGGTAGTTCCCTACATCGGTCTCTTCTCTACAAGCATAACACTATTACAATGGGGATGAATAAGTGGTGGTGTTTGAACAGTTTTCAAAAAGTCCTCCACTACCCCCACCATAGGATGTACGCAGCCAGTCCCATCACAAGATCAATCCTGATGATGGAATCATCAAATTGGAGGTAGACATAGTTCTTAGAACTATCATGTGCCATCTTTTCTTCTCTCATGAATGGGCGTCCTAAGATGGAATCATAAAATTGGAGGTAGACATGGTTCTTAGACATGTCATGTGTACTATCTTTACTTCTCTCATGAACGGGCATCCTAAGATCATTTCATATGATTCTTATTGTTTGGAAAAGTCCATAGTAATGAAGGTATGTTTAACTTGATGTTTGAGAACCTTGATCTTTAAATCTTGTAGCATCCCAATAGGTTTGGCACAACGACAGTCTCGTCAGCCATCTTGACAATGATGTCTGAGACTTCTACACGTGGCTTGGCCATCTTGTCCCAAAATTTCTTGGTGATTATATTGACTCCTACACCACCATCAAGGACTCCCATTATTATAAATTGGTAGTAGTGCGTTAGACTCAACACCTTCAAAATATTGTCCCATTTTGTTAAGTAAAATTTTAACCATAGATTTGGTATTTTCTTCTTCCATTGAGGCTATTAATTTGGGTACAACTCGAGGTGCCTCCATTGTATATTGGGGGTGTGCCTTATGCATGTCAGCAATGGTGATAATCCAACATTGAGTTCCCCACTAAGGAGAGCTCTCGTCGCTTCAAACAATTCAGGATCTTCACTCAATCAAGCAGTTTTAGTTATACTAGTGAGGCCATAAAGTGTAACAATTTTGGAATATTTAGTGTTGCATTCATGATATCCTTTCCATAAGTAGGTGCTGATGAGGCTGGAAAATCTATTTTCAAGATTGGCTCAAAGTTTTCATATGGTAGTTGTCCCTTGAACCTATCAGGGATTAAACTATGAGAGGTGGAGGCCTCAGTCTCTTCCATGATGACACTCAGCACATCTAGAGGTTTGCGAATCTCATGAATGCAAAGCTGCGAAGATCTGGGAGAGTGAAGAATCTTGTGTGCAGAGGTTTACCTATGATGGTTATGTGGCACATCACTATGCATACATGGCAAAAGTTGTACAGGTTGTAGAGCCCACATGCATTGATGAGGCTGTTTGGAAATGTGTATTGGGAGAAAGCTATGGATGAGGAGATGGATGCACTGTATGGAAATGAGACTTCGGATTTAGTGCAATTGCCTATTGGCAAGAAAGCCATTGGATGCAAGTGGGTGTACAAAGTAAAACATGGAAGCATAAGCAAGTACAAGGCTAGATTGGTAGCCAAAGGATATGCACAGACATATGGCATTGACTATGAGGAAACTTTCAGCCTAGTTGCCAAGATGGCAACAGTGAGAGTTGTGATAGTAGTGGCTACGTCAAAGCAATGGTCTTTACATCAGCAGATGGATGTAAAGAATGCATTCTTGCATGGGGATTTGCAGGAAGAGGTGTATATGTTACAGCCACTTGGTTATGAGGATGTGAGTCACCCCAAGCATGTTTGCAGGAGGTTGAAGAAAGCCTTGTATGGCTTAAAACAAGCACCAATAGCATGGTCTGACAAGATTTCTGAATATCTTGTCACTATTGGCTTTCATGTAGCCAATGCAGATTTCTTGCTGTATGTGAGACACAGTGATAGAGGGGTTGTGCTTATTGTCATCTATGTAGATGACCTGATCATTATGGGGGACCATGATGCAGAGATCTTTGATGTAAAGATCTCGCTTAGACAGAAGTTTGAGATGAAGGATATGGGGGAGCTCAGATATTTCTTGGACATTGAGGTGATTAGGTCACCACATGGTATTGGATTACTGCAGAGACAGTATGGCTTGGACATGTTGTCCAAGTATGGTATGACAGGCTGTAAGCCTATCTCAGTGCCGTTGGATCAGAATGGCAAGTTGAGTGTAGATTTAGGAGAGATTTTGGAGGATCTTATTATGTGTAGGCACATAGGAGGAAGCTTGATCTACATGACAATCACCAGGCCAGATTTGAGATATGCTGTTGCATTGGTGAGTCAGTTTTCTGTAGGTTCCTCGGAAGAAACATTTGGATGCATTGAGACACATACTGAGGTATGTGAGGTCTACTTTGGATTGTGGACTATTTTATGAAACTGGGACAGAGATATGTGTACATGGGTACACAGATGCTGATTGGGCTGGTAGTATCTCAGATAGAAGATCTACTAGTGGCTTCATGTTTTCTTTGGGGAATTCTGCTATGACTTGGAGCAGCAAGAAGCAGCCTACGGTTGCTCTATCCAGTACACAGAGGCCGAGTACAGAGTGCTGCTATGGCAGCATATGTAAGGTAGCTTGGTTGAGAAAGCTACTTGCAGATTTGGGTCTATCAGTGGATAGACAAGTTGTCATTTTCTGTGACAACATTAGCAGTATACAGTTGGCCAGGAATCCAGTTTTTCATGCTCGCACGAAGCATATAGAGGTCCACTACCATTTTGTCAGAGAGAGAGTTTTGGCAGGAGACGTTGACCTTGTTTATGTCAGCACACAGGATTAGGTCACTGACATCTTCACCAAAGCATTGCGTACAAAGAAGCTCCGCAGATTCAGGGCTTCGCTTGGTGTACATGAGATAGAGTTGAGCTCGAAGCGGAGTGTTGAGATATCGAGCTCATCTAGTGAGGCGGTGGACACTGATGACCCGCCTGGGGGGATAGGCCTCACACTTACACCACTGGCATGGTTGGTGAGATCATGGGTGATATGCGGCCAGTGGGATGACAGGCTACGTGACAGCCATTCTAGAGACTGGCATAGTTATAGCGCTTGCTCATTTAGTTGGGTTCACACTATAGAGAACCCTAGTATGTATTTGGTTGAGTACCTTTTCATATCGTGTGTACTCTTATCTTTGTATATGGTGTGTTGAATGTTGTGTAAAGAAGAAGAAGATTTTCAGCCTCTCACCTTGTGTGTTCTTTTCTTTTAGGGTTTTGTGAGTATGTGTGTGCTCGCAAGAGCTCAAGCTCTCTTCTCCCCTGCATCTTTTTAGAGCTGGTGCTAGCATCACAAGAGCAATGTTAGGAGTAGGTGGAGGTGCAACACGTGGTACTACATGAGGATGAATTGGTCTAAACCCTGGTGGTTAGATTTGCTACATAAGTTATGTGTCCTACTGGCACCCCAATAGGTGCTTTAGTTATGTGGGCATTAGTAGGTGCATCCGGTCTTGCAGCAGGAGTTAGTAGCACACTCACTCTAGGGAAAGGATGTTTCATGGGTGCACTAAAATGATATGGGACCCCTCCAAGAATGGTAATACTAGATACGCCAGCAGGCGTAGGGAGCTCCATGTGTGAAGTGGTGTTGGCTCCCGTGGGTAACCATGGGAATATGGCTCAAAGGCAATTCTGCACGTCAGTCTCATAGGTGCCATAGTTGGTGGTGTGGTGCTTGCTTGGATGAGGCAGTGTACTAGTATTGTCTTGGGCGGGGGCAGCTCTAGGATCTAAGAAGGTAAAGTTCATGCTAGTATGCTCTTGAGTCCTTGTAGCATGGCCCTGTGGGTTAGAAGATATGGGTTGGTCCATGGTATAGCCAGGTGATATTACAAAAGTAGGATCCGCTAGGCTTACAGGAGGTGTTAGCATTTTGCTCATTGTGGGCATTCTTGCTTTGGATGTCCTAACTTGTGCCATAGGACTTTGAATCCTTTCATGTTCAATGACCTTATATATGCAATCGTAGATACCCTGCAATCGTTCCTCCTTTGTTGTGGCCCCAGATATGGATTGGACAATCCTTTCCCAACTAACACCATAAGCTTGTCCTGTGGCAAAATCCACAAGAGTCTTTGTCAAAATGTGTCATACTTGAAGACGTTGATCCATGATTTGCGAGCCTAGCTCTTTCCTTGAGGTAGATGTAATGTTATTGCTTTTGTCAAGATTATCGGGCACTACCTGTGTAGTCCAGGGCTTGGGACTCATTTTGGATGTTTTGGACTGTTTGGGTTGCTAATCGTTGTTATGTCAATTGTAAAGTCTCTTCATCCTTTGCTCTAGTAGCCTGGATCAATGCCTCTACCACCTGCACTTCTTCTAATGTCCTACCATTGGACATAAGCACTTGTGCAGGGTGTCACAGTTGTTGTAACAAGTGCAACATGAGTTGTATGAATATGGATGTCAACCCAAACGCTGCTTTCTTGCAATGATGAGAGTATACCGGTGAGAGTACACCGGATGTCTCTCTGGAGTTTATCTCAACTCCTTCATTATATGGTATGTAAGATGTAAGATTTGGTTTAGAGGTAGCGGTTCTCACTTCTTGGGACTAGGGATCCTTCCATTGACTCAAAATCTGATGATGTGTCACTAGTCCCTAGTACAAGTCGTTGTACAATGCTAAATTGGGTTCTGATTAAAGGTCACGAGCCCAGTGTAAGGGTTAGTACATGCACCTAGCTCGATAGATGCACTATCGTCTATATCGGCCTCTAATACATGCCTCGATCGTAGGTGCATGTGATTATGGGGTGCAAGAAGGTCCTACAGATGCCCTGGACAAGTTTGAGAATTTTAAAAAAATTCTATTTTGAAATTTTTTATTTTTTGAAAAATTTTTGGATTGTCCAAATTTTTTTTCAAAACACATCTTTTGTGTTTCTTAACATGTCTGGCACTAGAAATAGTGATTTTTTTTGGGTTAGTCAAGCATTACAAGTGTTGGGTCAATAGTTAAGGAAGCTCCTTAAATATGTAAAAATATAAAAATTTTGAGTGTCACATAAGTTGTGTTAACACGATCGTAAAAGCCTAAAATATATATTAGGCAAGTTTGTGTGAGAACTTTCTGAAAATTTCTATACCTTAGACCTTTTACCTTTCCCCCTTTTTTTCCCCCGAACCTTTTACCTTTTCACTTTTAACTTTTTAAATTTTAACTTTTTATTTTTATTTTTATTTTTTAAATTTTTTACATTTTTTGTTTATTTTTTACGGTTTCAATTTTTGGTTTTACCAAAAAGAGGTTTTCCTAGAATCTTTGACTTGGGGTCTACACACATTAAATGTGTCCAGCCACTCAAAATAGACTTTGGACTTTTTTGGCTAGTGGCCTAAAAACCTGTACACATTAAATTTGGCCAGCCAATCAAAATATCCCAAATTAGGGATAGGATTAAGGATAATTAACTCACATTAATTACACTAATGCAAAAATACAAAAATATAGATTTTTGTGTGTGTGTGTGTGTGTGTGTGTGTGTGTGTGTGTGTGTGTGTGTGTGTGTGCAAATCCTCTCGTAATTTCTGATATTATCCCAATTTCTCCACGTAAGGAGTCGAAACCAGGATAAACACTATGCTAGGTAACCGATTTTGTGGTCTATTTCACCCAATTCGTTCACTTTAATGCTCAATTGACTATTTTTTGACTTCAAAATTAAAAAATGTAAAAAACTAAAAAATACAAAAAACATAAATTGAACTTGCAAATGATGTGTGGGAGAAGAATGCACAAATTGTAGAACTTATAGGAAATGAAAAACAAGAAGAAATTGAGAAACATGTAGGAATTGCAGAAATTACAGATTTCAACAATGCCACAAAATGGACACATTTTCAGTAATTCATTTCTACCCTTCTTAAAAAAATAGAAAATAGAATTATAACATAATTCATTCATAACACATACGCATTCAAAATGTATTGCGGCTATGCGATAGGGCTATTCCCTGACAGAGGTGCCATTTATGGGGAGCCCTTGCACCATAGAAAGAGTGCAAGAACTAGCCAAGGTCATGGGGCTTTGCCTAACCACACTCGAGAGCATCAAAAAGCTCAAACCGAGAAGCTAATCTTCCATAACCTAGCTTACAATTGAGGTGTGTCACTCACCTCGTGAACGCTTGTGCTCGGATTCTCATAGGAGACGATGTTGCCGCATAGCCACACTCCAAGATTCACTCCAATGCCGCCGCCGCACTCCAATGGAAGCTTGACCCTCCTCTCCCTCAATCTCCCTCTCTCACATGCACTCACACATACACAATGAGCATATAGTAGTAGCTCTAAGTGAATCAGGCAAGCAAGCAAGACACACAAGAGAGCAATAGAGTAGAGAATAAGGGAAATCTATTCAAGCAAGCAAGACACACAAGAGAGCAATAGAGTAGAGAATAAGGGAAATCTATTCATTGCATAAGAGAAAGAATGGTGAGAGTACAAAATGATCCTTATCTTGGCCCCCCAGCCTTCACACCTTGGACGACCATTCTAAAAATATAGGTCAATGGCTATGGCCACCTAGGCTTGTGAAAACACTTAATCTAATCATGCAATATCCCTAATTAATCTCGTGGCGCACCTTTTATAGACAAGTGGCAATCGCACATGTAAAATATATAATGTTATCATATTTAATGTCAATGGCCAAATGAAATGACGGTTGCCAATGAATGGCGTCGACGTTGGAGAGGTGTCCAATGAGGGTTAACACAATGCTATAACCTTACTACTTAATGAGTAAGTAGAGATGACTTTGATGAGATGATATACACTAGTGAAGGCAATTATAGAGAAGCAATCACAGCAGGGGCTTAGTGGACCTGGAGAGTCCTCTACTAGCAATGGATCCAATGTCAGTGTCTAGATGCAAGAAATGTAGATGCATCATCTCATGGTAATACAAGTGTACCACTGGTCACACAGAGTCTTCAGCAAAGGGAGATTTGGCCATGGGATGTGAGTGCCAGCAGGTATATAAATGGACCTTAAGCATTTGAGACTGTTTGCGGAGGTAGACATGATGCAAGTCCTAGTCATGGATTAGTTGGGTTTGTCTCATGAAGGGCCAACCTAAGATGGCATCATAGGCAGCATTACAAAAGTCCATGACCACAAATGTGAGGTGGAATGTCATGTCATAGACTTTGACCTTGAGGTCATGCACTAGGCCCATGGGTTTTGCAGAGTTCCTATCCTCAAGCTTGATCACCAATTTGGTGGGATCAAGGCGTGGTTGGCCCCAATTTTCCCAACATGTTTGTGTGAGGATGCTTACACTAGCACTTGCATCCAGGATGTCTTTGACCACATGTCCATTACATGAAATGGGCAATGCTGCATTTGTGTCATCACCTTCAAAGTATTATCCCAGCACATTGACACGAATTGTGGGTGCACCTTTGGGTTGTGGGTGGTGGTGATGGAGTAAGTCTGGATGATGGGGCTCAGATTCATCCGAGGCATTTGGAGCTTCCTCCTCCACATAAGCATGCAGTTTGTGTTCCATCCAATCCCGAAGGTCATTCCATAAATTTGGACTACCTTTTAACAAGGTTCCAATGGGCATGTGGATTTGGGAGGAAAGGAAGGTAGAGAGGCCAACCAGGTCGCATTGATGAGTAGGGGCTTCTTGAGGGGTGGGGCCTTGATCATAGGGTGGACCAGTAATAGTATATGGAAGTTCACTTTGATCCTTATTTGATAGGTGTGGAGGTGGACAGGTAGCTGCAATAGGATGATAAAATACTTCATCAAATTTGGTGTGCGGACCTCGTGAGTCTCTTTCAGACTCTGTGTCAGTGTTTGCATCGAGTTGTTCGATGTGTGAACGTCGGATTTGGGCTTGGTCATTTGTGGAATAAGCATAGGAGGATGAGGAGGTGCATGAGGGGAAAAATTGTCATTTGTCAACATCATGTTGGTGAACGGATCTTCTCAACCTGGAGCGGTTGCACAGGGGCTCTTGCCTGACCTGGTGTGCAGAAGTTCAGGTTCAATGGGGGATGGCGCACACTTAGGTATGGGGTTGAAGGTTATGAAAATGGGTCGCGGTTCAAGTTGAGCCTAGTATTGCTCTACCAGTGCTTGGGCCTCCTAAAGGCGTTGCTTCTCAAGGATGGCATTAGGATATGTGGCTAGCCATTTTTCCTGTTTGGTGAGTTTTTGTTGGGCTACATGGGGGAGTTGCAGTTCGGCACGATCATCGCTCCCACCAGAGGAGGAGGATGTGGTCTTTGTTGAGCCTGTGTGTGGATGTGCTTAGAGCATTGTTTCTTTTGGGATGTGGCCTTCTTTAGCTTGGCCTGCAACCGTATCTGACGACATTCAATAGGACAGTGGATATCTTCCCATGTTGAATGCTCAACATGTTGAGGGATGGCATGCCTTTTGACTGTGGAATGACAAATTGATTGCAAAGGGCAATCCTTATAGTAATGGTCAATTCCACAGCCATAACATTGTGGTTGCATTGGCAAACGTTTCTCTTGAGGACATTCTGCCACTCTATGGGGTTCATGGCAGAGGAAACACAGAAGAGGTGGTTTCCTTGTGGGGGCACCTATAGTGTGTACAATTGGTTTAGGGTCCATGTGAGGCAACCGACAAAGGGAGATGAGGTGTTAGGGTTGCCTCGGGGATGGCGGAGTGCATGGGCTTCATAGGTTTAGCAATGGACCTGGTTGGAATCTATCCATGAGCAAAAAGGTATGCTTGGAGAGGTTGGGATGGAAAGACTGGTACTGGAGAGGGGCGTGGTGGTGCGTTATGTGAGTAATTAGTTTGGGGCGGTGCCCCTAGCAAGGCTTGGGGCCTGGCAGGAGAGGAAGGTAACGTTACAAATGAGCTTTAGGTTGTTATTGGCACGGTGGCCAATTGCGTGGAATAGCTTTCTCGCATGATGTCATCGAGAAAAATCGCCCATTTGTAGGCCTGATCAAAGGTGGAGGAGTCCTTGACCACCAATAGGTGGTCGTGAAGGCTTGGATTGTGCAAGCCTGAGGAAACGGTCCATTAATTGTTTATCTCTCAAATTTTCCCTCTCTTGGAAACGTGAATCAAGGTACTTGATGTGATTGATGTAGTCACGTAATGTTTTCTTGGGTTTTTGTTCCAATTGGAATAGTTGGATGACGGGGCTCCATTTGGGCCCGTAGGGTGCAAATCCGAGAATGAAGGCCTCTCTCACCGCTTTGAAAGCGCTTTTGTGCTGAGGGTCCAAGGATTGGAACCATTACACCGCTTTGCCTTCATGGTTGAGTCCAAGGAGATGGACTTTGGTTGCATCATCGAAAATTTCAAATGCCTGATAAATTTGGTTAAAGACCTCGATGTGGAATACGAGGTCTCCAACTCCGTGGAATTTTGGCAGAAGTTCAAAAATTTTCACCCACATAGGTTTTGTATGTGATGATTGTGGGTGAAAGTGTTGTGACACTCCCCTTCGTATAGCTTGTGCTAAGCTAGGAATGTCAAGTTGTGGCGTAAGGGGAGATGGTGCAAGGGTAGGGGTGGAAATACATCCGTGGTGGATAGAGAAGAGGGTATGTGAATGTGCTTAGTGCGCCTATCCACGTTGGGGTGCATGTATGGAGGGGCCCCACTAGATGAGGGCTCTTCAAAGATCGTTTTGTCCTCCCTGCCAAGCATGTGTGGCATGGCGACCAATGTGAATAAGAAATTGAGGCCGGGGTGCCACTGAATGGAATAGAGGCATTGGGGGTATGCAGCCATGATCGAAAGGTGTCCATGGGGTGCGGGGAAGCTTAAAGAAGCTTTAACAGTGTGCATGTAGGCCCGAAATAGGACTTTTAGCTCACTTTTGCCTTGCGCATGAACGTACCCTTAAGATTAAAAGTGGTGTTTTGAGGCGTTTTATGCGTGTAAAAACGACCCTAGTGAGTCGAGGAGAAATACCAAAAGCACCTCTAAAGATTTGGAAATTTTATTTTTTTGAAATTGTAACATTACTTTTTTTTGGGAGGTTTGATACGGTCGTACGCTTACAGGCGTACGCTCGCGGCTTTAGTGTGGAACAACTATTCAAATTTTATTTATTTATATTAGTACGGCTGTATGCTTACAAGCGAGTGTTCACCCATGGCAAACCATCTACATTATGCTTGACCTTATAAACCCACTTACATCCAGTTGTCTTCTTTTCCTTAGGCAAAGGCACTAACTCCCGTGTTGCATTTACATCCAATTCTACCATCTCCTCATTCATGTCATCTTCCCATTTTTTATTTTCAAGTTCCTACTCAAAACAAGTGGGCTCCAACTCTTGTATTGCTTTAACCATGTAAGCATAATGAAGGGATGTATATCCATCATATCTTAACCTATCAATAGGGTACCAACCCTCATAGACTTACGTACACCTGGATCACTGCTGCTAGGTGTCCTCAAAATATCCCTAGTTCTTCTTACACTAGGAGTAACCACAGACGGAATGCCAAGCTTCTCATCAAGGCTCTGTTTAAAGCCACTAGAGTCACCATCCACATATGAGTGACCTGCTGCTGATGTGATAGATTAGGCACAAAAGGTTCATCTATCTTTTTCTTTCCTTTGCATAATACATGTGTACTTGCATTTATCTTAACATACCATTGACTAACATGGTAGACACGCACACACATGTTTGGTTGATGGACACTCCAATGTATCATTGAGGGGGAGTGTTGAGAGGTAGCGGTTGCGGTTGTGCAGTGCTACATTGATATGGGTGATGGGTGACTTGTGGAACACCTTGATTAAGAGGGGGTGTTGAGAGATGTAATCGTGGTGTTGTGTGTATGTGGGAAAGCACCACCCTAGAGGTGCAAGATATTGTGGTGAGATAGGAATGCCACATGTAATATTGTATGGTGTGTGAGTGTTGACCAAAAGAGTGGAAAAGGGAGTGCCACATGGATGATGATGATGTGTAAAGTGGGATAAGGCTAGAGGGCCTGTATCATTGTATGGTTCATTGTGATATGCAATAGAAGAGATTAAGTGTTGAGTGTGCAATCTCCCTCTCTCACTCATGGAGTTCTTAGTGTGGTTTAATTCACCTTACTTATGTTGCTTAATCATTGTCTATCACCATGATCAATCCCATTTTAGGATTGTTAACACAAAAGATGGAAGAAAGAGAATCCCGAAGAATCAAGAGGTGGGTACAAAAATATATAGGCTGACACTCATGGCCACGTACCACCAGAAAGATTTGGTATCCATCCACCTTGGAGGGTGCCCATCCTCGCAATCAAGCAGTGTGTGGATATTTATAACGTTGCACTAAGAATTGACACTCTATACATGCCGATTAAAAGAAGATATACAGAAAGGTAGTTCTATTACACAAGAGAGATAGCATAATAAGTGTTATGAAATGGCACTACAAAAGTTGTAATCATGAGAACGACTACCCATGCCCAAGCATAAGTGGCTTTGTAATCATTTAGTTCATTTCTTTTTAAGGTTAAGGGGCCCAAGTGTGAATAAGGGCTGGGGCCCAAGTGTGAATAAGGGCTAGTTGTATAAATACCAATTTCTCATAATACAAAAACACAACCCCCCTTTGTGCCGATTGAGTGTGGGCCTATCTTCTTGCTCTCTTGGGTGTGTACGGAGTGTGAGAGAGTTGAGAGGAGAGAGTACTCTATCCTTGGTACATGTTTCTTTTATATGAGTGCAAGAGTAGAGAGGAGTGAGAGTCCTTTTTGCGCGAGGAGAGTGGCAACCTCTTGGTGACAAAATGATGAGAGAGGAGGTAAAGGAGTGGAGCTAGCAACCACTAGTGTAGCTTCAAGTCTTCAAGAGATACGAGCTCGGAGTTGGTAAATACCCCATGACACAATAAGGTAAGCATTATCCATTGCACTCAAGTAGGGGTAGTGAAGCCATTAATAGCATAACCCTTAGAGATAAAAATTTTGGCCATGTGTCTCCATCTATTATAGGAAGATCTTGGATGAGAAGGTGAAGAAGAAGAGCTAGAACCCCTCTTCCCTTCCCTAAAAAGGATCAAGGTTAGAAAGCAAGGTTTTATAAATGAAGAACCCTTCTATGACACAATAAATTATGTTCGTATAGAAACATGATTGATCCTAAGGAAGGAAATCATGATAATTATAGAGGTTACCCTAAGGTAGTATAAGGTAAACTTTGCATCCATGCTATAAACATATGGATGCAAAGTCTATAAAGAAACAAAGGTCTATAGAAATTAATATGGATGCACATGTAAAGGCTATAAAGAAATAAATGGAGCTATGTACTTACAAGCACTATGCCTTTTTATTCTAGGCCATGGTAAATATAGGAGTCATCTTGGTTTTGGGAGCCCAAGTGTGAATAAGGGCCAATTGTATATAAGACATTTTCTCATAATGAAGAGGGAAAATCCCCCTTTGTGCTATGAGGGTTTTTGCTTTTTCTTTGAGAGAGAGAGTGTGAGAGAGTACTCTAGCACATGTACCTTCTCTATACTAGTATAAGCTTGCATGCTTGTGTGTTGAATTGAGAGAGGAGAGATTGCCTTATGTGGTGGTGGTGTGAGAAACTCTACGGTGATAGCGTGGAGGTGAAGCTTGGAGGATTGGAGCTTCTCAAGTGAGCTTGGAGACATCAAGGGACATGAGCTCGAAGCATTGGTAAGTTCCCTATGATAGTTGTGTTCTATTGCTTCTTCCAAAGGTGAATGCATAGAGTTCCTTCTTGGAGGTGTGGTAACCCATATTTTGGCTTTGCTGCCGGGGAAACACCTTTGTTTCTTTTATCCTCTTTGAGTTTTAGCTCCCATTACACAAGTTTCATCATTGCCTTTGCATTCTGGTAATGCATTGTGTATGGTATGAATGGATAAGGTTTGAGTGGAAGTGAAGGTTTGTGAGAAATTGGTCATTTTTGTTGTGTGGGTGTGTACTGTGGTGACCTTAGAGGAAAGCTCCATTGTTTTTTCCTTTCAATTTTGATGTTTGTATCACCAAATTTGTGAACGTGAATGAGTAGGGCGATACTCTAGTTTTGTTTCTTTGAAAAACTCCACAAAAATCACAAAAATAAGGAGCCATTGGTTGTGTTTTGAACTTACAAACAAACCAATTGTGTTTAGATGTTTATAGGTAGAAGCTATGATTAATAGATTCATTGCTTCTAATCTACACAACTTAACAAAAATAAAGGTATAAATTGATATCATTCTCATGATGTTTTTTTTAAAATTTACGACTTGTAATGTGGCTCAAAGCACCTGAATCAACATACCATAGATCATCCTTACATGCTGCTACATCATTTCCAGACACAACATTAACTACATGTTGCATAATAAACAACCTCTCATTATCCTCATTATTTCTGCTAGAGGATGCATAGTTGTTTTGTTGCACTTTTTCATTTCGCATGTCACTCTGCTTCTTATAGCAATCTACCTGCACATGCCCAGGATTACCACAATGAAAACACCCTCGTGTGTCATTAACTTCACATGTGAAAGTGTAGGAAAATAATTCACAACGTGAACTACTTCCTGCTATCTTATGGTGTGAACCGCTCTCGGAATCAGTGCCACAATTAGTGTCACAAATCATGGGATTACCTTGGTAAAAATAGGTCGTCTTATCCTGACATCTCTGACACAACGAGTCCGACAAAATTGTAATTTGTGAACTAGTAGAGAATGCTTCACGATGTGAAACACTATATATAGTTCATGACATGAACGGTTCTTGGATATCTCACGATGTGAACCAATTGGATCTCACGACGTGAACTATTTTTGTAGTTTCACGACATAACCAGATCTAGTTTTTGAAACTAGTATTGTTAAATTAACGTTAGGGAAGTGCCTTAATTGAGCACATTGAGACCAGTACAATAAGATTAAGGTAAATGCTGATTTGTGAATTCAAAGTAATTATTGGAGCACATGAGAGTATAGAAATTAGTCCACGACATGAACTTCTTACCATTTCACGACGTGAATGATTTGGATATCACAATGTGAACGATTCTATGACATCTCACAATCTGAACTGTTATCTACAATCTCACGGGCCACACAAAACAAAGAAAACCAGACAACCGTACCTTACCAAAATTCAATTGGGGTAGCAAATTAGCTTATCAAATCAGAAAGCTCATCAGAGATGACCTCACTCCCGAGATGACAGTGCATCAAATCACCCACCAGGATCTTCCTATCAAAAGAGTATTGGTTTAGGCCACTCAGTTGAGCACTCAATTGAGTGTCTTAAGGAATTTAACCACCATCAAGACAAGTAGTGAAGAATCCATGGAAGAATCCAGGTCTAGAAAGCTCATCAGAGATGACCTCACTCCCGAGATGACAGTGCATCAAATCACCCACCAGGATCTTCCTATCAAAAGAGTATTGGTTTAGGCCACTCAGTTGAGCACTCAATTGAGTGTCTTAAGGAATTTAACCACCATCAAGACAAGTAGTGAAGAATCCATGGAAGAAGGGCTACGATTCTTTGGGTTTGGGGAAGAGGAGAAACCACCCTCCCCTACAAGATCTAGTGGTATTATTGATATAGCCCAGAGATTTTTTGATCTCCAAACCAGCAACAACAATGAGGAAGTGCAATCTGCGGGCACGGGTCCGTCAACCAGTGCTGGACTAGGTCCAAGGCAAGAATTACCAACCCAATCTTCAAGTTCTAGGATGTCTAACAATGGCACCCTCAGAATGAGAAGAGACTTGGAAAGCGTAGCCACGACAGGTCAAGTATTCTTCCCAACCTCAGAGGAAGTGGAATTAGATTTGAAAAGGATTGAAGTAGAACAAAAACTACAAGAATTGAGCTTAAGGAAACAAGAGCTTGATACTCGAAGGGCTAGGGCCGACTGAACAAAAGGAAATGGGAAATGTGAATCTATTTCAATCACATGGCAAAGAACCAAAAATAGTTATGGCTAGGACTAAGGGAGACATTCTAAATTTAGAGCCCATTAATGAAGAACCAAGAGTGGAGGAAGGGTTTGTGACCCAGGATGAAGGGCACCTACCGGATGGAAATTGGTGAAGTAGAGGACCGCTTGTACACCAAGAAGGACATCAAGCAAATGATCAATCATCCCACGTTCTTACAAGACATGGAGCTCTTGATTCTACAAAGGCGTACGGAGGATGCTAATGATGAGCCAGTCCAGAATGAAGTGGCCGGACCGACCTATAGACCAAAAATGCCTAGAAGAGCCAATGTTGGAAGAGGATGAGGTCTAGATAGGGGGGGGAGTAGCTCCTCAATCAAAGACCAAGGGCGGATCCAAATGTAGATCTTAATGTGGCCACAAGGATAGATTTGTTGAATATAACTGCAAAAATGGACCGAGAGATAGTCAAGGAACTAGGCACTGCTCTAAAATCCATACCATCCCAAATGAAGCCAAGCATCATTTCAAAGCTCATGCAAAACTTCTCAAGGGATGGGGACCCGATCCAACATGTGGAGATCTTTGAGTCCACATGCGAAACATGTGGGCCAGTAAGTGATATAACCATGATTCATGCCTTCTCACTGAGCCTAGAAGGAAAAGCTTATCAATGGTTTCAAACCCTCAAGCCAGAAGATAAGATCAATTTCACTCAGCTCAAGAATGTGTTTGTGCCAAGATTTGCCCCCCGAACTGGCGATAGATGGAGTCCTGTGGCACAGCTACATAACATCAAACAAAAAGAAAATGAGTCTATGCGAGACTGTGTGTCTCGGCTAAAGCACTAGAATTCAAGATGTAAAGTAGGGAGAGGGTAACTGATGTGATCAGTTATTGCCATGCTTCCGGAGAGGAGTCCGAGATCACAAAATGCATGATTATCGAGTATTAGCACGACCGGCTACTCTAGATGCATGTTGTAAGTTGGTAATCGAATATGAAGATAATATGCTCGAATTGCCACAACCTGAAGATGTCAAAATATCTTTGGCAGCAGCAACGAGACTTCGCGAGTTTTGAGTCACCAAGAAACATGAAATTGGAGTAAGCAAGTTGGGAACTCGCCATAATGGGACAAATTGAAGGTTAAGGATGGAAGAGAAACATCTGGGCATGGGCATACCCATCTTTACCCTCGTAGAGATTTGGTATGGTGTTCTATGTGCAGATTGAACCACACTACCATTGAATGCCCACAATTAAGAGTAAGGCCATTACTTTATTGTTCTCGTTGTGTAAAATCAGGGAATCATGACACCTCCATCTGCAGGTGTCCGAGGTTCCAAAACTGTAGCACAATTGCCGGCACCCAGAGCACCACTGGCTTTACCAGCACCACCCATGCAATTCACTACAGATGTAGGATAGCCAAACCCTTCCTATTTACCTAGGGAGGGGGATGTTTTAAATACAGGGGACATGCTACCTCTGCCGCCACCTATTCTACCACCACAACCACCACAGGCTAAAATCAACCAAGTACTGATTGAGGAAAAATTAGAGGATATTGAAATGGTGCGTAAGGTAGAAATCAATGGTGATTACTATGAGGAAGCTGCAAAGATTTCACCAGAATTTTATGTCCTACAGAGAATAACACACCAATACCAGTGTTTCAAACCACGATACAGTGGAAAGGTAAGGACATAAACACAAATATGAGGAGGGGGCACTACAATGTTTTGGTTACGGTGGTGGGAACCTCATCGAATAGCTGAATGTCTAAACAAGAATGTGGTTCATATGCATCAAACTTAATAATTGACTGCACCACCTAATGACATGCAAGTACTTACTTGTACTAAATGTGGGATTGATCATTTGATCAAAGATTACCCATATCGCGCAAGTGGTTCTACTTCCACTTGTAACCAGGCCACTGTCCGGACCATAAGTGTGTAACCTAGAAACATCACACCACTAAATGTCCTGATACAAGCCCAAGCCCAACTAGGGGACAAATGGAAGAACCTAGTAGATGCCACCACTTCTAGAACTAGCAGGAGAAGGAGGGTGAAAAAAATGGGTGAAGGTGATGCTAGGGTCACAATTCAGGATGGATATGAAGAAGATACTATTGACACCGGATCCACTCAATCAAGAGAAGAGAGTGATCAACTGCTAAAACCAAATGAGCCTAACCAAGAGGCGCAAGGAGAAAAACCATCAACCCTTAAGGGAATTGGTGAATACCCAAATGCTGAAGAAGAGATAAGAAAGCTTGAAGAAGTCAGGGCCCTAGTAGAAGAGTGTCAATGACTTCACAAAGCCAAATTACGGGCTAACAGGGCCAAGGATACAATGTATCTAGGAAATGAACCGACAAGGGAAAGAGAATTGGATGTACCTACTCCAATTCCAGAAGAGTCGAAAGAGGGATCTCAAGGAAACCTTATGTCAAGAATGTTTGAGGAGGATGTACATGATGAGTCCATTCATTCATTCCCTAGGGATGGATATGAGACGCATACATGGAAGGAACCCTCACCTACCAGAGAGCCCAGAGACATAGGCAGTCTCACAGTTGTACATCCACTTCCATGCAAATGCCATTGGGACAACTCCTATGCAGCTCACCAACATTGTAGGCAAACATATAAGAATGGGTAGAGGGCAGCTAAAGCCAACAACCACTACAGAGGAGATTCAATCACCTCTAGCAGAAAGAAACTTAAAACATGCAAGAAGGGAAAGAATGCCTAGATTCGTCAAAATACTGGTTAATCAATTGGGGCATTATTACGAAAGTGACGACACTAATGCTACAATCCCAATTCATTCATAAAATGGATACCAAGCACTGGCTATCCTAGATGGTGGGGCGGGAGTCAGCATCATCACAACGACACCTCTACGGGCATATTAAACATCGTACAAGGTAGTGATGGGATATACTCCTTTTCGTCTAGCTTATGGTGTTGAAGCGGTAATGCCTATGGAGTACCTAGTTCCAAGCCTGAGAATTGCAATGCAAGAATGATTGACTGAGAATGCATGTCGAAAGGCTAGTTGACTTAGAGAAACTTGATGAAACCTGACTAATTGCATCACAAGGTCTTAAGGTCAAAAAATTATGAAGAAAATTTTGGTTTGATAATAACTTAAAACAAAAAGGAACTAGAAACGAGGGACCTTGTCCTTAGGTATGGTGTGGGAAGCACCAGGAGAAAAAAACTCAAGTACAGAGGATTAGGACCTTTTCAAGTGTTTGAAATCACACCTCAAGGGTTGTTTAGAATTGAAACAATTGAGGACATACAAATGGAGGGTTACATCAATGGAAGAAAGCTTAAAAAATATTATGGACCACTAACCCAAGAGATGCTCATGCAAGAGCATCTTTTAAAACCACGACAGAAGGAGCTAGCAAAAGAAAAACTTAAGCAAGCTCAGGAAAGAAGCTAAGGTAAGAGAGGCCAAAGCCAAACACATACTTGAAAAAAGAGTATTGCATGTGAACATGGCTTCACTAACCCTCCTTGATGAGGATGAACTAGACATTGAGCCACTACGGCTCAGCTCTACTACTAAAAGTCATACGACGAGCATTGCATTAATAGATATGGAATCAAGACATAATCTGATCTCTTATGAGACATGGGTAGCTTTAGAAAAACCACACCTTGAGGCCAACAATGCACAAGTACGAAGTGTGCACTTGTCAATTACGAAAGTTAAGGGATCTCTAAGTGTTAATGTTTCCATCAGAAATAATCCCTTTTTGGAAAGGTGTTTGTTATTCCTGTAGGATCTATGGAGGAAGAAATGATCCTTGGACAATCTTGGATTTATTTTCCAGTAATTGTAATATTCAGTGGGAAAAGAGGATGGCACAACTAGACGAGGGCAACAATGTCATTACCGTGCCCTTATATGGAGCCCAATAAACCAGGGGAAGCAGGCTATGATTGATGGTATGGAAACACCAAGGGCGGTAACAACAACTCTCGTACCAGAGAAGACATCAACCCCACAATCCGTATGTAAAAAACAGCCAAAGTCACCAATTACTCAGCAGTGGGTGCCTAAGGATCAACTCGGAATCTAGCTATACAATGATGCGAAGGGAGTAATAAAGGAACCAAGGAAAAAAGTTCAAATTACAGAGACAAGGGAAAGAGATGGCCTTCAAATGTTAGCCAACAATATTCCAAACGAAGCCACAATCCACAAGGTACTCATTATAAGTAATGGATTCGAAGGGATTTGCTAGCGGCACAAGGCTATTACTAGGGCAATACAACAATACGGGTGCTAAAATCCCACCCAAAGTCCATCGTTGTGCAAATATCTTCAGAAACAAAGAAAGGGACAGTAAGAGCAACCAAAGCCAATTCCTGGCTAAAACAAATGCTAGGAATGCACAAACATTGGTGTGGAGAAAGAAGCCAATTCAATAGGATGAACTAAAGATAGCAATCATGCCAATTTAGGAGCTGGGCAATGTTATTTGAAGGACACTAAGGAAATCAAGAAAAGTAAAAGGAAGAAAACAGATAAGAATATGCGGGGAATAATGCCTGGTGTCACGGAGGAATCACAGCAGCAACTACTAGAGGTAGAGATAGCCTAGGAGATAGCGTCTTATTAGGAATTACTGGAGGAACGAGAAGCAAAAAGCTTAAGTTTATCGAAAACTCTAGTTGGCACAGCAACAGAAACACATCAACAAACCCCACCTCCTAGCTTAGCACAAATTATTTTTCAAAACCTTTCCCCTCTCTTCAGAATTCCATAATATTAGATATACCTACATCCGCTGAGTTGGGTACAGAGAGAGCAACAGAATAGAAAAAGTTGCAAGAAGAAGGGCACCAAAGCCAAGAAGAAGTAACCTCATTACAGGTTGAAATCCTCGAAGAACGACTGGATACAGGGAAGAGAAAGAGAAGTGAGGAGGTGACCAGCCCCATCGAACGTCAACGACTGGATGATGCAGAGAGAATTCCAAAAAAGTCTTCTCTACATAACCTGGATTACGAGAAGTTCCTCAATGCGACTGTAGAGGGCCTAGACAGTCTCTTACAAATACCACACTCTGAATTGGAAGGAGCGGTTGGAACAAGTGCTTCTATTTGGGAACAAGAGTAGAGGGTGTGGCGATGCCATCTTTTGACCACTCACATGCTTCAAGACAGAAGTACAACAATATGGAAACAGGTCTAGGATGTCGCCATCCAAATTCAGATGCTCTAGGAACATTTAACAGCAACAGAAGCAACTCATCGAGATGTAATCTTAAAAAGCTTAAAGGCTGCCAACAAAGAGCAAGAAGTAAGGTATCAAACACTCAAAAGTAATAATCTTGTTCTCATCCAAACATTGGTACAAAGAATTAAGGAGAAAACAAACTTAAAGGCACAACTAGAGCATGCCAAAGAAAATTTTTAAAGAGAAGTGGCACACAATAAGGTACAAGCCAGCAACCAGGCTCAACAGCTTCAGGAGGTCCAAAATGCATTCCGAGCTAAGAGGAGTTACAAAACAACTTAACATCAATATCTGCAGCTCTTAAGGATGCTGATCACAAAGTGCTCCAACTTCAAATATAGAAAGGGAACAAATCAACAAAGCCAATACAGAAAAAGTACATGCACTAAAAATGAGACCATCAATGCCAAATCCTTGGAGATGCAGAAGCTGATGGACACCAACAAACAGGAAATGCTGCAGATTACCCAACAGCTCCAAGCTAGTTAGCAGACTTTGGCCCCGCTCTGAAAGGCTTCAAAAGATTGCAGAGACTCAATTGTGGCTAGACGAGCACAGGAAGCTGCCACAAGACGCTTTGAAGAACTAGATGCAGCAAGAATGGTACGAGCACAAGAACCTGCCACCACAAGATGCTTTGAAGAACTAGATGCACAGCAAGAATGGTACGACAAACAACCATCTCCGATCTTCTAACAACCAAGGATTCTTGGATACAGGAATTTGAGCGACAACTAGCAATCCGGGAACGCAGCGAAAGACAAGAGCCTATCGACAAGTTGCATCTATTTCTTGAGCGAGCCTCAGAGATAAGTTTGTTGCTAGTAACTCCTCGGGCCCCTCCTCAAACTTCGACTCTCTTTTTTTTACACTAACACTCTCTTTACTACAATATGAAATCAATCTATATGATGACTTGAGCCTTGGAGATTTAACACTAATTAAACAAAATACTGAGCATGATGATGCTGACCCTACTATTATCATGGGGATTTTTTGGGGGGGACCTAGTGCTAACTGATCCAAAGGATGTTTTCTTCTATCTATTACACCCTATTGTGCTCAACTTTCATAGTTGGTGTTGGGTGTTATAAAACTTAGACATCCTAGATAACACTGTCGACAAATTACACATGTTTGTACCAGATGATATTCTTGATACACCAGCCAATTATGAGGTTGTAGCTCGTAGTTACCAATGGATCATCAGTCATGGGTGGTTAGAAGTGTATAATACCATTAACATTTAAATCTCTGTGAGTCTACACTCTATCATCCTTTTGACATTCTTAAACTTTATCGCAATATACACAAACATCTAGAAGCCATGTTGACTACAATAATCTATAATTTTGATAAAATACACATTGAATATCCTACAATATCTCCTAAGGATATCCTGGATCTACAAGAATTTATGAAGCTCAACAAACCCACCCATCCACCCCCTAGTTTTGGAGAAGGTAAAGAGGAGACACCAAGCTCATCTAATCTTCCTACTTATTTGTGTTTTCATCCGTAGTAAGATACTATTCTTGAGTCATTGTTTGCTGCTATAGAGTATGAAGAATTCATTAGAGCAAGGAGTCCTCTCCTAAAGCCAAAGTTAATATTCAAAGTGTTAATGCAAATAACACCTTTTGAGCCTACCCGATGGATCTTGTCAGAGGCATATTCTGATGTGACCCACAAATCAACCATATGTACCATACCTCTCCAAGCACCAAAACTAGAATTAGAAGAATTATTGCCCTTGGCTAGAGAGGGCACCTTATGGTCAAATGTGGCGTGGCATACAAAGCTGGCTAACTCGCACTTGGCAGATTTACTTGTCATCAGAATTGTTACATTCATGATCAGCTATACTGCTTTCGCAGGTGGAGAAATGCAAATCTAGTCCATACACAAGGGGGATATACAAACATTGTCACAGACGATGCCAACCCCAAACTTAACGATTTTGGTATATAGCCAGCATGGCAGCAGGAGTGCCTCACTATTCTAGAATATAGTCATCAGTATATGTGTGCCCTGCCAACACATAGAGTAGACACTTTATATATGCCAATGAAAAGAAGATGGACACCATTGGAATTCCATGAGGCCAAGCAAAGAGATTCACATGTCTGCTACAACTTTCCTTTATTCTTGCCAGCAACATTTTCAGATATAGGACAGCAAAGGAAGCAATTGCTGACTTGGATACATGCATGGCATCGAATCCCGGACCTTGCTATTATAGCCAGTGTTTGATTTTTGAAGTAGATCGTGTTCCTGATTGATCAACCTAAAGAGAGATATGATGGATTTGATGCCGATCAACTACAATTTGACACGAATCAAGGCCTTACTGAGATAGAGGCATAATGGTATATTATTATCGCCTAAGGTGTTTATGAGCATATATGCATGTCACATTTGAAGATATGGTAGACACTGGGTTCTGGAGGTCACACTCTGCATTCAGAAGAACCCTGAAAAAGCTTCAATCATGCTGTAACTTCTCTCGTCACATGAGTTCGGCGACCTAGTCTTTAGGCCGCCTCGGTGATAGGTTATGAAGACATAACTTACATAAGGTAGGGGGTGTAAATCCCAGTTAGGATTAACAATTATGCTCCTCCATTTGAGGATATTAATAAGTGTCATGTAAAGGCACTATAAAGGTTGTAACATTATGAGAGATTGGCCACCCAAGGCCTTAGTTCGTAAGTTTTGGGTGCCCAAGTGTGAATAAGGGCCAATTGTATATAAGGTATTTTCTCATAATGAAGAGGGACAATCTCCCTTTGTGCTATGAGAGTTCTTGCTTTTGTTTTGAGAGAGTGAGAGTGAGAGAGTACTCTAGCACATGTGCCTTCTATATATATACTAGTATGCTTGCATGCTTGTGTGTTGAAGTGAGAGAGAGAGATTGCCTTGTGTGGTGGTGTGAGCGACTTTACGGTGACAGTGTTGAGGTGAATCTTGGAGGATTGGAGCTTCTCAAGTGCACTTGGAAACCTCAAGGAACATGAGCTTGAAGTATTGGTAAGTTCCCTTGACAGTTGTGTTCTATTGCTTCTTCCAAAAGTGAATACATAGAGTTCCTTCTTGGAGGTGTGGTAGCCCATAACAACATTCTCTGAGTCTAATTGCTTACGTAGATAAGCAACATGTACTTTAATATGTACCACCTGGTACAATGATACAAGTGCATCACAAGCATGTTTAGCAATCTTGGCGGGGATGATCAAATGTAAGGAATGATACTCCTCTTGACTGACAAAGCAAGCAACGCATATTCTTGTGCATCTCTTCCATTCCACTTTATTTGTTTCTATGTAGGAGATATGCTATCCTGCGGTAACATAAAATGTGAAACTAAGTTTGTGTTTATAAATGTGTCTTCTATAGCATGTTCATCAGAGGACCCAAGACGTTTCTCAATACCAACCACAACATTCCATAGCCCTTTGGCTACTAATACATGCCGCATTCATATAGGACCATAATGGGTAGTTGGTCCCATCTACCTTATCCTCACCGGCATAACATCCGAAATACATCACTGAATTCCATTTTTGATAACACCCAAGTAAGTAATCACTGACTTCCATTTCTGGTAACACCCAAGTAAGTAATCACGTAGCCTGTAAGTTCTAAGTGATCCTTTTATGCAACCAAGGTGGCTGATAATAAGGCCACTGACAATGGAGACTTGCAAGGTGCATGAAAGAAATCTAGGGTAAAGTGAGTAGAAATTTTACTCGCAAGATGTAGAGATCAATGTTGCTGAAGTGTAGCTCGTAAACAAGATCCTATGTGGTAAGTGTTTGATAATGCTTTCACGTGTATCTACACACCCATCTATGTAGATCATCTGATAATACTATTCCCTCATTATGAGGAGTAGCCATGGTTGAGCAGCACGAGCACCCGAAATCCTTGTAATGTGAAGGTGGCCTAGGCTACATACTACACTTGACCTTTTTTTCTTAACGATCCACACATAGAGTAGGTAGACTTAACCTTTAGACATCCTATTCTATGATTGTGAGGCCCAATATGAGCTAAGATTATCGTGGGATGTGGGGCAACAATTACGAAGTTACTAGTACATCTTTATGGGCCGAGTCTACACTATGGACGGTGGCACCAACCATGACCACGAACCTACGCGATCATGTCATGGTGGCTACCCATCATATATGCCTATCTATATAGATACCTGAGCATCCCTTCTCCACATAGTTCATCAGTCATCACTGTGAGTTTACTCCCTAGCTCCTACTAGCATATAGCCTCCATCTTAGCAGTTCCAGATTAGCCATCAAATCTCCCGTCATAGGAGCACATGAGTGTGGGCATTTTCCATGTATTCTATCACTTCAATAATACAATATTCTTATCTATCTATGTTATTGTGCAATTTGAGTAACTTTAAAGTTTTGTGATGTAAAAGATCCTACTTCTTGTGAGTGTTCTATTATATATGAGATGAAGAGATGAGGATCTAGAGTCACAATGGTGGATGACTAGGCTTTCTTTGCTAACATAAAGAACAAGGGTAAGAATTCCAACTCTTAATCAAAAGAAAAAGGTTAAATGATTCTATCATCAAGAAAGGACACCTAGCCAATTAATGGCACTCTTTAGAGTGCCATCCTAAGACCAAGGAAAATTCCAATCATGTTGTAGAAATAGAGCTGTTTGTTGCCATTGAAGAACTGTATGGTGAGACATCTAATGTTGTAGCATATTATGATTCTTGGATTATTGACAATGGGGCTTCGACTAGTTGTAATAGCATTGGTACTTCTCATGAAAGCATGTAGGAGATAACACCATTGAAGGTTTAACGAAGTGTACAATGAGACATCTAATGTTGCAACATATGATGACTCTTGGATTATCGACAATGGGGCTTTTAGGCATATGGCCACTTGTTGTGAGACATCTAATGTTGCAGCATATGATGACTCTTAGATGATCAACAATAGGGCTTCTAGGCACATGACTAGTTGTTGTAATAGGATTGGTATTTTTCATTTAAGCCTGTAGGAGATAACATCATGGTGGAAATAGGCAATGATGCAAAGTTCCCAATAAAAGATTCAGGTACTATTTCACTTATGTCTACAAAATGTTATACCAAAGTGTTTCAAATGTCCTTTGGGTTCTAGATATGAAGAGAAACCTCCTTTCTATCTTGGCCAATAAAAGGTTCAATTACTATTTCACCTATGTCTAGAGATGGTTGTATAAAAGTCTTTCAAATGTTCTTTGGATTCCAGATATGAAGAAAAACCTCCTTTTTGTGTTGGCCATGAGAAATTGTGACTTTGGCAAGAATGGCATAGTCATTCTTAATGGGGATGACAAGCTCATTGCAAAAGGGCATTCCAGAGTTGCAAAGGGCTCTATGACCCTAAACCAAAGAAGATCATAGTGAGCCGTGATGTGGTATTCCAAGAACAACAAAGGGCATTCCAGACTTGTAAAGGGATCTATGACCCTCAGGCAAAGAATATCATAGTGATTTGTGGTGTGGTAAAGCACGTTGGATGGAATAGGAGCATGATGTGCCACAAAAGGTAAGCGTAAGCCATTTCCTATGGACATGGATTTTGAAGAAGAAGAACAGGAGCATCATGTGCCACAGAAAGGTAAGCCATTCCCTAAGAGGTACAGTTGGATGGAGTAGAATGCATCTCAAGATGTTCATAGGTCCAAAAGGTTAGAGGAGCAAAAGAGGGCTCTGAATAATCTTGTGATTTTTTCTCTTATGACAAAAGTACTTAAGATTCAGGAGCCTACCACCTTTGTTGAAGCACAAGGAGATAAGAAGTGTATGGCAACCATGTAAGTAAAATACAACTCTGTTAACCCATGGCGGACGCACTATGTTTTACGTCATTAATTTAAATATTCTGAGTCATGGGTCGGGCTTGTCGGCACCATATGTTAAGGATAAAGGGATTGGGTGATCGCCGATGAGAGGCGCACCTTGGATATCAGTAGGATAAGGGTTAGGGTCGGCCGGCCATGTATGGGCGCCCAAGTGTGAACGGCCAAGTCACCTATAAGAGTCAAATGTAACCCTAAAATCCTCATTCTCATGTGTTGTGAATACAAGAGTGCTCTTGCCTTATCTCTTTGGTTTCCTTCTCCTGCGTGTGTGTGAGAGAGAGAGAGAGTGAGAGAGCGATCGAGCACTGTGTAGCGGCACGGCGGCGGAGAGGCGGTAGAGCGGCGACGGCGGCTCCTTCTTCACGGCTGCGACACGGGAATCCTTCAAGGCAGCGGTTGAGCGGTGAGTGACACACCCTTTGGCATTCTGTTTGAGCTTCCTTCCCTGGTTGTATGCTTGCAGCCATTCGTGGCTCGCATACGGTGTCCGGCAAGTCCCCAGCTACGACCTGTGCGGCAAAAGCGCACATTTTTGGCGCCGCTGCCGGGGAGTTGCCCTGCACCAAGCTCCAGTTTGCAGCTCGGCTGCTGCGCGAAGTTTAATATACACTGTAGGAAAGAGACTGTGTGTTTGTTGTTGAGGTGTTTCTGTGTTTTGCAATCTGTCTTCTGCAATTTGTCTTCTGTGTTTCTGTTTCTTTTGTTATTTTTCCGCTCCGCGTGTGGGCGTGTGTTCTGTTATCTGGTTATCTGAGGGCGGGGGGGATTTCTGAATCCCCAGATCTGTGCTGTGTGCGCGAACTGCGCCGCGGCCAAGGCTAGAAACCCTAGAGAACTTATCTCAGAAAAAAAAATACAGAAAATAAAAATTTAAAAAAATACAAAAAATTAAAAACAAAAAAATTAAAATTTATTTTTAAAGAAAGAACCAAACGTGTGGAGAGGAAGAGAGGAAAGATTTTCTAATTGGAGAAAAAATTTTTGAAAAGAAAGAACCCCAATCGACCCCGACCCCGGCCTCGGTCTCGGTCTCGGTCTTTTGATATATATATATAGGAGAGTGAGCCTCCATAGCTTTCTCTCAAGTGAGAGCTTATGAGAAGTCGTGCCCTATATGTAGCCCACTCCCCAAGGAGTAAAGTGAGCATGTGGGATAAAGCCCTCACCCTTTCCTCCACAAGCAAATAGGCTTTTGCCCCTTCCCCCCAAAGGAAACGGACTATTTTGAGGACTACAGGAGCTCTAGATAGGCGAACACGGTGCTGTAAAGCACACTAGGACCCTTTAAACGATACGCTCGTTTCGAGCTATCACACGCCCTAGTCCAAGTTCGACCGTAAGTAAGGGGGTCAAAAACGGGTTAAAAACAACACAAAAACAAGTAAAAACGGGGTGCGAAACACCTAAGAAACCACTTGTGTGAGTTTCAAGGGTAGTTACCAACGCACGTAGGGTACCCACGTCACATGCATCTACGCTCTGGTCGGGTGCTAGAGCCTGAACCACTAGAAAGCGTTTCAGTCTACGCAGGCTCACACCATCCCTCCACGTTGGCATCTTGGCCTTCGGCTGGAACCCAAGGGAGTGCAACCCAAGATCCACGAATAGTGGATAGTGACTCATCCTCTGACTCAGAAGCCATGGAAGGGCACCCTACCAAGAACCCTGAGGAGACAAGCCAAAACATGCCAGTGTGGGCCCCACAACCCGGATCTAGCATGTTTAGTCGTCTAATAGAGACCTTTAGTAGAGCTACACGCTCTGAACATGCGACAAGCGAAGTAAATGAGGAGGGAGGGGTAGTAGATTCGCCATTCACATCTTATGTAGACCCTACCCTCCCAAAGAGTGTCCATGTGGATATTCTACCCACTTCGTTTAATGAGGGCCCTACTGAGCTACCACATTCCGATGCTCTTCCTAAAGTAGAGGTCCCTAGAAGCCAATCCATAAGAAGTGACATTGCATCCACTTCAAGAGAACCATTTGGCACACCAAGTCTAGATGGGATATTTCTCAATGAAAATTGGGAATATGATCTACACACAGAGACTCTAACTGACCTATACACAGGTTACACATACCATGTAGGTTGGTTAGAAGTCCTACGATCTACATCTAGCGCCACTAATCTAGAGGAGCAACAACACATGATATGTGAGGTGATTCATAGAATTATCCAAATTGAGAGGCAAAATAGGGGAGTGAACTTAGTTTCCACTGGCCCTATGAGGTTTTTGGATACGGGCAAGGCCAAACAACCAACCCTATCACAATTGGAGACTCCCTCGGTGAGTCCCATAGACCCTTCGTATGTTGTTTCGCCTGGAGTCTCAATGCAGGTTGAGCCCACGAGTAGTAACTTTAGCTTTCCAACCTTGGCTCAACTTTCCATTAAGGACTCCACAATGCCTACCCCAATGATGAGCATGACAGAAAGCGCACCTGTTACCACTGTAGTTAGTACGACACCACTACCTAGTGGAACAGTACCTACAACAGTGCGTGGCAGTGCCTATCGGCCTTATGTACCTATTGCTACTCATGCTCATGTAGCTCCTACGCCTCTTAGTATGCCAATGGCGTATGCTCCACGACCACCTTATCATAACCATTATCCAAGGGGAGCTAGGCCTAGCCACATATCATATCCTACGTCATTTGCCAACCTACTCAGACCAACGCCAACTCCTATCAGCCAGGCTATCCCAGAAGTGCCTCCACCAACTATGCCTGCTCACTTAGGTGATCTCGCAGCATTTGCTCAGACGATCGGACGATCCATTGCGGAAAACATGTGGGGCATGCCTGAGAGAGAACCTAGAAGCAAGGCAGTACAAGTGGCTAAGCTCACTCAAAACTTCAGTGGTAACGAGGATGTTAGGAAGCACATTGAAGTCTTTGAACACGTGTGTGATTCCTTGGAAGAGCACAATGAGTTGCATAAGTGTAAAGCCTTAGGCTTAACCTTGAGTGGGAAGGCTGGAGATTGGTATCGAACCTTAAGGGTTGAAGAGCGCACTCACTACCCCACTCTCAAGAGATTGTTCTTGAAAGAATACATACGTGAGGGTGTGCTTTGGGGAGTAGCATCTCAACTCCAAAAAGCTGAACGCGAGGAAGGGGAGTCAGTGAGAGACTTTATAAGTCGATTGAAGCATCTAAATTCTCGCTGCACTCCCGATGAACGCTTCAATAACAACCAACTCCTCGATAGATTCATCCGAGGATTGCGCCACGAGGACATTTACAATGGCCTAGTCATTAGAGGTCTTACAACGTGGGAAGCAGTCACTGCCAATGCAATCCAGTTAGAAGACAACTTGATGATTGCAGGTAAAAAGGTGTCTTCAGAAACAAAATCCGTTAGTTCGCAAGTATCTGGGCACGAGCCAATGACGGTGAAACCTATTGCCAAGGAGCCCAAGATATCTGAAATGTCTGTGACCGACCTTACTAAGGCTCTCCAAGAATACTTTAGGGGTAATCGAGCTCCTCAGAATAGCCATATGTACCCAAGAAGAGAGCAACAATGGTGTTCGGTGTGCTTAGGACCACATAGCACGAGTGAATGTCCCACATTCAGAGTCAAATTCAATGGGAATTGCAATGCATGTGGTAAGTATGGCCATCAATCTAAAGATTGCCTAACACTTAAGCGAATGTTGGCAAACCAGGCACCACTAGCTTGGTCAAACACACCTCAAGTACCCGCGCTAATGCCTGCACAACCTATCGAGCAACCGACACAGCACATAGTTCCAAGGAATCCGAATGTAGTCCAGTCTGTGCCGTTACCACCGCCAGTGCTAGGACCACAACCTCCACATCCAAGGATTACCCCAATAAACCAGATGGGTTGTGAGTCACATAGTGCGTGTGGGGATTATGAAGAGGAGATAGACCCCACTACTCCATATGGTATCGATACGTTTGAAATGATTCCCCAGTACTACATGGAGGATCATTTCGGGCAAGTCAAGCCTGTATATCAAGCGGCTGCTCTTGCCACAAGAGGGCAAAACCTTAATACCATGGCGAGGAGACCACCTCTTCAATGTTACGAGTGTGGTGGACCGCATCGTGTAGCAGAGTGCCCTAATAGGCTACAGAAGATCGCTACTCAAATGCAACCAAATCAAGGGAGCACATCGGGAATGCCGGTACTTACATGTAATCGTTGTGGCATAGATCATTTGATCGCTCAATGTCCACATAATCCTAATGCACCCAAGATTACGCCATTGAATTTGGTTGAGGTCACCAACCAAGCACGAGGAACCACACCTGTTGTACCCGCGAATGTAGTTACACGGTCAATGCTTCAAAATCAAAACTACATTCTTGAAGAGAGGGATACTGCATCAATCGCTCAGGCAAAGAAAAAGAAAACACGACGAAAGAGATCGCTTAATGCCACGAGCTCCAAGCCCAGTTCAAAGACCAACATAGGGACAGGAGACGACCCCGTGTATATGAATGATCCTGAAGATGATTCTGATTCAATAGAAACCATGGGGACCAAAGCCACTACCTTAAGGGAGGAACCCACTCGGGAGCTCAATGAAGGAGAATCAAGCGAGTACAAAAATAAGGGGAAACAGAAGGAAACTTCCTCGGCCCCACAACCAAGTCAATTAATGCCCTCTCGTCCACCCAACCTGAGTGAGACTCCCCAAGACAAGCCACATGGGCCAAAAACCCTCAAGAAAAAGATTGGAACTTACCCAAATCCAGTTGAAGAGATTGAACAAGTGCAACACTTAAGGGGTTTGGTGGAAGAAACACAAAGAGAACTGGAGCCAAACCCGAGAAAAATCAAAATTCCAGACACAGTGTTTCCTACGCAAGTTCAACCTCACAGGAACCATAAACCGTTAGCGATACCTAGTATCATTCGGGAAGAAAGTGAGGATAGGACATCAGGAAGTGGGCAAACACCCTTTTTGCTTGAACGAATGTTTAGTGAGGGAATGCCTGACCCCATCGAGGAGGAAGTGATTCCATCTTCACCAGTCCCTAGTCAAGGGGCGATGTCTCGAAAAGTACCATTGAATGTGTCCAAGCTAATGGATTTCATGTCCTCCGAGATCAGAACCACGATCATATCCAAATTATACGGAGATCCTGAGCTATTCTTAGCTCTTCGGGCATTTCTCAATGGAGAACTAAAGGCGGGGTTACCACAATTTGCAAATATGGATAGACCCGACACGCTTCAAGATGAAGGGGAGCATTGGGATCTACAACCCAACTTTGATGAAGATTCGGTCGTGGAAATACCTGTGAACAAGTTGGGACAGTACTTTGAAGGTGACGAATCTAATGCCACCCTCCCCATTACTACCAAGGGATTAACTCTAAAGGGAATCCTTGATGGTGGTGCTGGAGTGAGCATTGTGACTAAAAACTGTTGGGAATCTATGGGGAGACCTCACCTCGAAGTCACAAACATAGTGGTTAAGATGGCAAACGGAACTATTGCTAAACCTATTGGAATGTTAAGGGACCTTAAGATCAAGGTTCTGGGATACAAGGTAAAACATACCTTCATTGTAATGGATTTCTCCAAGCATCCTATGTCATATCAAATGATCTTAGGACGTCCTTTCATGAGGGAAGCACAAATGGTGCATGACTGGTCAAAAAACCATGTCTACCTACAATTCCAGGACTCTGTCATTCGAGTTGATCTTGAGAATGGTCGTGCGCATCCTTTAGGAAGCAAGGTTATCATCGATAATCGATCGGATACCACTATTCACTCCGCCCCATTAAGGTATTGCTATACATGCAAAAAAGAGACTGATGATGGAAAAGATTCTCCTTATATGGATGTCCTACCAGGTATGACTGAGTCGGATAACGTGGATTGGGTACACCTAGCGGCAACCATAGACACATGGGGGAATAGAGGCACAAGCTGGGTAACACCTGAGGGGCAGGATATGCCACCGTTAGTGCCAATAAACATGATAGGTGTTATGCACTTGACTCCTGATGGCAAGAAACTGGCGAACTCCACTGACACTGACAGTAGCGAAGACTCTGACCAATGCAACTCTGAGTCTGAATCTCAAGAAGAAACTGACCCTGGGGGGAAAGAATCAAATATTCACCCAAAGGTGGAAGCAAGGTGCTCAAGGCCTAGGACAGTGACCTCCTGCAGTTCATCCGAAAGTGAAGATCGACCAAGTGAGTCCGAATCTGATAGAAACAAAAATCAAAAACTTGGTAAGAAGAAAACGAGACATAAGCGCCAACGCTATCGAGCTAATGTACGCACTGCAATAAATAAGGAAAGATCCACTGCAGAATGGCTTAGTTATGTAGGAGCCATTGATGCTCATCGGAAGATAGCGGATAATTGGGGACAATACCTCCAAAGTGTCATGTGGTGTATTCCGCAACCTCATGACGTCGCCCAATTAGAGATCGAAGAGAAGCCGAAACTAAGTCGTACTGCAAGAAGGCGACAAAACCAAGAGTTGGCTCAGCAACAAAAGGAAGCGGAATTGAAAGAAAAAAGCCTGGCACAACAAGAACCAGTAGACTTACACCCTGCACCCGAGCATTTCAAATCATTCACCACAGGGGAACGTAAAGTAGTCTACACAAAAGCCCAACGAACGCCTACCAATGGGAGTAGCGGTGTCTATGATGGCCCTGCGGTAGTTAAGGAGATAGACTTAGCAGATCCGGGTGAGGAGTCTAAACCAGTTTTTATTGCTCAAGACCTCACCAAGGCGGAAGAAGCTGCACTTACGAAGCTTCTCAAAGAATTCAAGGATATATTTGCTTGGACATATCATGATATGAAGGGTGTTCCACCCTCGGTGGTGCAACACACGATTCCAATGATTAGCACTACTAAACCAGTCCAGCAACGTCCCTACCCAATGAATCCTAAGTACGCAAAGATTGTACAAGAAGAAATTGAAAAGCTTGTAAAATGTGGATTCATATACCCAATTGAGCACTCAGAATGGGTTTCTACGATAGTCATCGTGCCAAAGAAGAATGGGAAACTCAGAGTGTGCGTTGATCTCAAAAAGGTTAATGCAGCCACCAGAAGGGATCATTACCCCTTGCCATATTCTGAACATGTGCTTGAAAGAGTGGCAGGCAAGGAGGCATATAGCTTTTTAGATGGGTACTCGGGTTACAATCAAATCACAATTGCAGTCGAGGACCAAGCTAAAACAGCATTTATCACGGAGTTTGGAGTGTTTGCCTTTCGCGTCATGGCTTTTGGCTTGACCAATGCACCTGCAACATTCCAACGATTGATAAACACGGCCTTTAAGGAATATCTAAGGGACTTCTGTGAAGCTTTCTTAGATGATCTTTGTGTTCATTCCTCTTGGGACGAGCACTTGATGTGTTTACGAAAGATATTTGAAAGGTGTAGATTATATCGCATCTCCTTGAATCCTTTCAAATGCCAATTCTGGGTTAAACACGGAGTTATCTTAGGGCATATAGTGTCCAAAAATGGGATTTCCACTGACGAGAGTAAAATCAAGGTCATTCTGGAATTACCCCCACCCACCAACTACAAGGGAGTCCAACGGTTTATGGGCCATGTTGGTTATTATCGAAGGTTTATTCTATTCTTCGCCGAGATAGCTCGACCATTGTATAAGCTTCTCATCGAGTTTATTTGGACCGAAGAATGTGACCGTGCCTATGAGCTATTAAAGAAGGCCTTGGCGAGTGCTCCAATCTTGAGAATGCCTAACTGGGATTTACTCTTCCATGTGCATATTGATGCATCAAACTTTGCTATTGGGTGTGTGTTAACTCAACCTGGAGAACACAAGCTAGACTACCCCATTAGCTTTGCCAGTCGCCAGTTGAACGATGCTGAGATGAACTACACCACTACGGAGCGAGAAGGCTTGGCAATGATATATGCAGTAAGGAAATTTCGTTATTACCTCCTTGCCACCAAGTTTGTTTTCTATGTAGATCATCAAGCATTGTTGTATCTGGTAAACAAACCATGCTCCACAGGAAGAATCACACGATGGCTATTGATTCTTCTTGAGTTTGATTTCACTGTTGTTGTGAGACCTGGCAAAAAACATGTTATGGCTGATCATTTGTCTCGCATACCTAATGGTGAGGCTCCTATGGGGGTTGATGATGACTTACCTGACACTTCCCTGTTCATGGTGGAGACAATGCCTGAATGGAGTGAGAAGATTGTTAACTTTTTGGTTAATGGCTTTCCACCCAAGGAGCTTCGTAAAGATCTAGCTCGAAAGCTGATCAAAGAATGCGAACCCTATTGCCTGATAGCAGGGACTCTTTATAAAAGAGGAAAGGATGACGTTCTTAGGCGTTGTGCCCGAGAGGATGAGTATCTATACATTTTGCAAGAGGCACATATGGGCGTAGCTGGTGGTCACTTCTCAGGAGACTTAACTGCGCGAAAGATCTTACAATCAGGGTATTGGTGGCCCACTATGTTCCAAGACGCATCACTCTTTGTGAAGGGTTGTGATGAATGCCAACGATACAAGAAACCCCAGAGGAAAGATCAGATGCCCCTACATCCAATCAAAGTAAACCAACCATTTGAAAAGTGGGGTTTAGACTTTGTAGGTCCGATTAGCCCAGCGGCCCGAAACACACAATCTCGCTATATTATTGTGGCCACTGACTATATGACCAAATGGGCTGAAGCGAAAGCGACACGTAAGGCAGATGCAAGGACAACAGCCAAGTTCCTCTTTGAAAATATAATCACACGCTTCGGTTGTCCTTTTGGACTTGTGAGCGACAATGGTACGCATTTTATAAATGAAGTGATTAAGGAGCTCACAACAAATTTCATGATATCCCATCATAAATCTACTCCTTACTATCCGCAAGCGAATGGCCAAGCTGAGAGTACCAACAAGACTTTAATCTCTGTTTTGACAAAGACAGTTGAAGCTCATCGCACAGATTGGGATCTAAAGCTTACAACAGCTTTATGGGCCTATCGTACTGCGTACAAAGTGGCTATTAATTGCACACCATTCAAAATGGTATATGGCCAAGAAGCAGTCATGCCGTGGGAATTTGTCATTCCAAGTCTTCGTGTTGCTACTCAAGAGGGTTGGGATGGTAATCCCTTAGCAGAGCGTCTGTATATCCTTGAGCGGCTAAACGAAGAAAGACAATTGGCTGTATACAATGCCCTTGTGGAGAAGGATAGAAGGAAAAAATGGTTTGATCGCCATCTAAAGGACAAGGACATCAAGGTTGGGGATAAAGTCTTGATGTATGGAGTGCGAAACGAAAAGAAGAAGCTCAAATATGCTGGTAAGGGACCGTATAGAGTATGTGAAATTACACCGCAAGGTACCATCAGAGTGGAGACTCTCGACGGAGTTGAAACCATTGGATTCCTTAATGGGAGTAAATTCAAAAGATACTATGACCCCCTGAGCCAGGAGGAGTTACACGCAATCCATCAAAAGAAGGCAGCTAAAGAACAGGCTGAGCTTAAAAAGATACAAGCAAGAGTCGAAGCCAAAGAACGTCAACAGCGTGCTAGGAGACAACGAGAAGCCAACTTGGGAATTACGCAAGTATTTTTCGAGGAAGCAGAGGAGGATGCATTGGAATCTGACCCACCTCTAAGATACCCAATTGAGTTACAGAGTCCTTACGGGGAGGTGCTGTATAATGCATTATTGGATACAGGAGCTCAACACAATTTGCTATCATATGGCGTGTGGTGTCAACTGGGAAAACCACCCTTATCCAAGAGTTCTATCCAAGTTCAAGGAATCAACAAGAAGAAAACCCCTGTCTCAGGAATTCTGTACACTCCGGTTGCTTATGACAAGGGAACCATAATTCAAAGCTTTTTGGTTATGCCTGCTGGTACCATGGAAGGGACTGTGATCTTAGGGCGCAAATGGATGATGGCCACCAAGTGCAATATCGATTGGGCAACCAGACAAGTCACAACGCAAGAACCAACACTAGGTCTGACCACTCAAAATCCCGCACCTAAGTCATCCACTCAAATATTAGATAATGGAAAATCACAAAGCCCAGTGGCAAAACCATCTTTGATTATTTTCCACCCCTCTAACACTTCAACGCCAAGAGTGGAAACAGGCAAGGTGGTCTCTAAAGCTCCGTTTACTATGCCAAAAAACACATACAAGTGGGTCCCAAAGGCTTCATTAATAGCTACTTCCCCTGCTCAATCTCGTTCAGCCACCAAGAAGCCTCGTAAAAGGAAAGCAGCTACCCACCCGAGAAAGGGCAATGTAACATCGCGATGGATCCCTAAAAAATTATTAGTAGCCCAAGGGTACTACGAGGGGAATGACCAGATTTGGGTCCCTAAACATAAGCTGAATCCCTCTACATCACCTGTAAAACTTTGCAAACCCATTGTTGCCACCCCAATGACAATTCAAGACCGTGGTAAGGGAAAGGTGACAGAGTGCTCCGCACCACTTCTTCCAGAGTTAGTTTGGATTCCCAAACGATATCGATCATTACCACCTAGCTCAGGAAGGGGGGAGCCACATGAAGCTTCTAGCTCCTCATGCCAAGCACACGCTGATATAGAAGTTTCTACATGCTCTACACCTACTCTTGTCAACACCCAACAAAAAACCGATGAGTCTACGTCTCCCCTTGTAATAGTATCGTCGGAAACCATTTCCTCCATTCGTCAATGGGAGCGTACACTACCATCTCTGCAATTGGATGTGGCCACAAGGGTCATAAAAAGCTATCTGCCCACATCACAACCTATGACCCGCTGGACAAATTGGTTCCAAGAGGCTGCAACATCATTGCAAATAATATGATCTACCCAAGGGAAGGGGGAGCATGTACTCACGCTCGACATTCTAATGCTTCCTCCTTAACCTTCTCCCCTGACCATGTAATTGCCAAATTCAAGGGGATGTATATATATAGCTTCATACATAAACAAAACAAAGAAAACAAAATAAAAAAATAGTAAAAAGAGCAAGAGCACGTTAAGAGCAGAGATATCCGTATACAATCAAGAACTAGATTGACCTGTCACAAACCTACTGATGCTATATCTGTGTTTGCAGATATGGCAGATGCACGATCATCATACACTTCATCCACTCCTACCTTTGGTGAGAGGTATCATCTGTACCTTTCTCAGATATTCCACATGTGCTATCCTATAATTGAAACTGAATGGGATCATATAGATGTACTAGCCAATGAGGAAAATGTTGAGGAATTAGAATGGCTAATTCGCCTATTGACCATGACTGACCCCTACTCCGTAGAGGACATATCCCCGATAGCCCAATGCTTTCCTTTTCCACAAGACGACTATCCTCGCATGGTTACATTCTTGATGAGTCTATGTGGATGGGAAAATGAAAAGGGAATATCTGACAATGATGAATGGACGGATGAAACTCATGGCACTACTGAGGTTGATTTTATTTATTTGGATGATGCGGATAGAGGCTTAGCCTTAGGGCTAGAGCCAGGACTCTACAACATCCTCTTACCGTATCCTCAGTAGTAGTGTGGTGACTGGTAGGTAGGTTAGTGTTTTCAAGTTTTTTCTAGTTTAGATTCCTTAAACGAGTCTTGAAATTTTCCACACTGATGTGCCTCTCGAGGTATAGTGCTTGTTAGTTGATTGTACAGGTTAAAAGGTTTGAGGTGGGTTCGCTTTCAAGTCCTGAGACTGCCGCAACGTTCATCAAAATATATCTACATCAAATTGCAAGCTGTCTCGTCAAATCAAGGAGATCTCCAATAACAGGTGTAATTCTTCCATACCCACTCTCTTTCGTTTTTACTGTTCAATTAATTTCATAAACTATAAGGCATGACCACATGGAAATTGTCAATGTACTACTTAGTTTTTGAAGTTGCTTGCATGCTAGTGTAAATCATTAATGAGCTTAACTTTATTGGAAATATTCCTAGGCAGCATGACGTCTTTAGTTAACCTTGGAATACGATTGTCTTAGGTCTAAGGTAAAACCATCTTAATGTTTGAACACCTGGCTGTGTGTGTGTTGACCTCTAGGACATAGCTTTTACCCCTTGTCGAAAGGATGTAAGAACACATTTTAGTTCAGGAGCGAAGATCAAAAGAAACTTTATAAAAAAAAAAACAAGCCTACAATAAATGGCAATACAAGTCTATGATGTGCTTTAATGTTGGCCTATCGCCTTATTGATACTTGGTAGGCGAGGAGTATTCTACTCCAGACCGATGCCTTGGTTGATAGGGGGTAGCCTTGCCTAAAGTGAGCTAATAGATTCCTGGATAATGCCTTGTGTTAAACATGGTACCAGGATCGATGTTAGTTTTGCCTTAGGAAGGTCGCCATTGTGTATAAAAATTGTCACGTGCGTGAAGAAATAAAGGCAAAAGGCTCCTGTAACTCTAATGTTTCTTGTGTCCCTAGGCTCGTGGTATAAACTTGTTCTTAGAGTAAACACAGTGTGGTCATCTGTTTATTTATTAAGCTTGGTTCTTTTCCTTGACTTAGGCCAGTTATAAACCTTGATTAACCTTTGACACCTTGCTAACTCTTGATTTACTTTCAATAATTTTAAACTCCTGTTAATTTACTACACTAGCTCATTCATGTAACCCTTAAACTAAGTTCTCATCATCCATTGTGGTCTAGCATGCTTGAATTTCTACACTTTATATCTTTTGAATTCTAGCATACTTTCACTCTACTTCCCTATTTTGCAGACGGTCTACCACAACAACCCTCTCGAGCTTCCAATACCATAGCTTCCGAGGACGGAATCTACATCAGGAAGGGGGGCATGTTAACCCATGGCGGACGCACTATGTTTTACGTCATTAATTTAAATATTCTGAGTCATGGGCCGGGCTTGTCGGCACCATATGTTAAGGATAAAGGGATTGGGTGATCGCCGATGAGAGGCGCACCTTGGATATCAGTAGGATAAGGGTTAGGGTCGGCCGGCCATGTATGGGCGCCCAAGTGTGAACGGCCAAGTCACCTATAAGAGTCAAATGTAACCCTAAAATCCTCATTCTCATGTGTTGTGAATACAAGAGTGCTCTTGCCTTATCTCTTTGGTTTCCTTCTCCTGCGTGTGTGAGAGAGAGAGAGAGAGTGAGAGAGCGATCGAGCACTGTGTAGCGGCACGGCGGCGGAGAGGCGGTAGAGCGGCGACGGCGGCTCCTTCTTCACGGCTGCGACGCGGGAATCCTTCAAGGCAGCGGTTGAGCGGTGAGTGACACACCCTTTGGCATTCTGTTTGAGCTTCCTTCCCTGGTTGTATGCTTGCAGCCATTCGTGGCTCGCATACGGTGTCCGGCAAGTCCCCAGCTACGACCTGTGCGGCAAAAGCGCACAAACTCCACACACTTGGGACCTTGTAGATCATCCTCCAAGATGGAAGGTAATTGGCACTAAGTGGGTTTAAAAAGAAAATGCAAATATGATGGTACTTTGAAAGTATAAGCACAACTAGTAAAGGTTTTGAGTTTTAGGAAACTTTTTCTCCTATAGCTAGGTTAACTAGGTTAGGAAACTTTTGCTCCTATAGCCAGGCTAACTATAATCCACATCATTCTTGCATTAACAGCGCAAGAGGGATGGCCTGTTCTCCAAATGGATGTAAAATCTACTTTCCTCAATGGGGACCTTGAGGAGGATGTATATGTGGGAACAACCACTTGGGTTTGTGGTTCCCTATTCCAAAAAAAAAGTGTGTAGGTTACCAAAGGCACTCTATAGGCTAAAATAGGCCCCAAAGCATGCTACCAAAGGGTTGATGATTACTTTGTGAGTATAATGTCTTTTGTATAGCCCTTCATGTGATGTTCTCCAATTCTCTTTTGGGTACTCCTGCACATGAAATTTGCCTCCAAAATCTATTTCTCATCCTTCTCTCCTCCGCGCGTGAACCTACTGATAGCCATTTTTTCGGCTATCCACATTACCATAAGGAGCTACCTCGGCCAAGGAAAAATCATATAAACTCTTTGTCATAAATAACTTTTCATTGTAAATAGGCGTGTGTGCGTTAGGGACTTTACCCATATCTTCCATATATTTTTTATATTATAAAAAAAAAAAGGTTTTTGCTAGCCACTCATCAAAAATAAATAAATTATTACGGCCCATTTTGTGTAAATATTTCATTCCATATAAGGGCCTAAATATGGGGGTCTCTATTTTCTCAAATATGTAAATACTTCATTAGGTGTGTGTATTACAAAACCTAAGTATATTTTATTTATTTATTTATTATTATTACTATTATTTCTTCATAATACTTTTGGACCATCATTGTACATATGCTTCAACTTCACCATGCTCCTATGCTCTCACATTTCCACCCACACCATGTAGAAAGCCTACTACCCAAATCACTCTTTTCCTTAGACTATTTCATCTTTTATTCTCTCATCTACCCTAAATAATGAGGGTCTCCCTCCCTTTTGACTTCCATAGTTTAGTATTTTTGTATATATTTTTACTATTAAATATTTTATATATTTTTATTAAATACTTTTTCATATATCAATTATTTTTATATATTTTATTCACAATTAGATCTCTTTATTTATTTTCCTATCATAATAACCATATTGTCATGATATGTTGACTAGTTAAATACTAGTTTGTTTTTTCTTATTATGTAAATCCTTTATAAAATGGAAAAAATCTCCTCCATGCAAGTGTCCACATACACTTGAGTCTCTAAGGTCAGGGTATGATGTATTGGGGGGCTCACTCTTGGAGCTATCAAGAAATTCCACCAATGGGGACCCACACAAAGATTTTAAAAATTCAAAAAATACATGATTCTGCTGAATTTTTTGCGCCCGCCTCCACTCCGAATTTGGACTGGTCATCAAAAGACAAAAGTTAGCTCGGGAGCTCAGGAATATGCTCAATGTTTTTGAGAATTTTTGGAGCTAATGGAGGTGAGATATGAATTTTTTATTGGACCCCAGTCTGTCCACTTTTTGGCAAGGTACACCTAGTCTCTTCTCACCTCCCTTACACATTCATCACCTACATACTTACTCATTCCTTTCTCACTCCATCAAACCTGCAAACTTCATGTCCTCTCTCACCCTCTCCACCTTTGTCCTCTCCTTCCCCCTCCATTTGCTCTCATATCTACTCTACACCCATACCTCATCTCCATTTCTCTCCCTACTACTCCTATATTACTAAATTATTTTCCCAATCTCAAAAATACATAAAAATTCAGCATGAATGTATCATATTAACCTCTGCAAATATGGGGTTTCTATCTACAAAAACTCCCATGTTCTTCACCTCAATCAACTTTTGTGGCGTCAAATGCAAGAAGGAGACCGGCGGCGGTTAACTTAAAGATCTACACATGGGAGAATCCAAGCTTCTTCGAGCTTTCAACCACACAAAGGATCTTTACAAATCTTTACTCCTCTCACTCATTTTGTACATTGTATTACTAACCTTTTATAGTGATTATTAACTACTAACCACTAACATTTGTAAATAAGCACCCACTCTACTACTTTTGGAGTAGGCATTACTACAAGTTATTTGCTCAAACCTCTACATCACACTCTCCTCTCATCTTCAATAATTCTCTCATCTTGAGCCCACATCCATGTGACTCAAGGGATAAGAAGAGGCCCACTCTCAATTCAAAATAAAAAATCCATAATCTATGATTTTCCATAATAAGATTGATTAGGCTTAATCCTAATTGGGGCTTCTCAAACCTATAAATAGAGCCCCCTCCATTCCTTGTAAAGAAGGAGATTACACACCTTGTACACCACTCCCAACTCTAGTGTGTAAGGAGATAGTGAAGCTTGAAGCTTGAAGCTAGTTATGTCATTGTGAGGGCTTGAGTGATGCCATACTCCCTATCATAATTGTATCTTGCCTTTGTGCATAAATAAGATTAGTAGTTTGGGTGCAATTGCATACAAATCTTGGACTCCTACATCTCCAAAGTTGATTTAGCGAAGCGGTCCAATTTTTGATTTAAGGTAATTTGATCCTTGTATTTTGTGGTGTGATTTTATGCTTTGAGGCTTGATGGCTTGTTTTTGATTTGTTGCTTTTCAATTCATGGTAAGAGGGTTGTATGGTGAGAGGGCTCCCATAACCTTAAGACCAAGTGCATTAGCGACAACAAAATCAAGCTTATATTGTCTCTCTAAGTTCTTCTCCAAGTTTGGTGTGCATCTATTTGTGTTATGCTAGTCTCCTCCACACATAATACCATATGTTATGAGTGTTTGTTGAGAGTGTGTGTATCTTTTGATTGATGTATATGGTTAGCTTGTATTGATTGGCTGCAAGGAAAGATCTTTGGTGTCCTAGTTCACACACATAACTAGGTGGTGCCCCTTTTCTTGTTGGGTGTGTGGTTTTGGGGTTCTTATGTTTGTGTTGCGTTGTGCCCCAAGCCCATTGAGCAACACGGGAGCCTTGAGGAGTGCTTAGAGGCCGCTCTTCTTGTTGCCCGCCCCGGACTGTCCCAATTTTGGTGCCCCCACTGAGGAACGAGCAGTTTTTAAATGGGTATTTAAGGTACATCGATCTCTCTAACACATAAATTTCCTTGTTTGCTTGTTGGGTATCATATTTTAAGAAGGAAAGTGGTACTTTTGTGTGATCTTTCATGAACAATCCACCTCCTCCTAATCCTCTTGGGATTCAATTCAACCAGTTTCATTGGGTGCACTCCATTAGAGTGAATGTTTGCATTGATAGAAAGATTTTCTACCAACAACGCATGGTTCTTCTTTTTGGTCCAGAAAGACTAAGTGAGATTTTAGCATCACCTAATCCTGTCATACTTCCCATTGTAGATTACACCATTTCCTTTGATGTGCATATTTTCATCTTGTTTTAGCTTAGTTTTATGAATCAAGAAGACTTATACCGTAGGCCAATCTCTTATGCTAGGCAAGAAATACACATAGTTGTTGGTAGTAAGTTACAATTTCAGCGTGTCATTCGTCGTATGTTTGGACCTAGGCAAGTAGCAGCCATTAATGCCTCAGTTAATCCATTTATTTTGCCTTTGATTCGTTATGACATAAGCTTTGACGTCTACATTTTCATTCTACTTTGAAAAAGAAAAAAAGAAAAAAAAAGAAAAAAGCAAAAAGGAGTGAGAGAGAAAGAGTGAAGGAAGACCTTTGTGCAATCATATTTGTGCTTCCTTCTTCTCAAGCATGGATACCACTAGGCAAATGAGTGGCTATCCCTTATTCTTTGGAGAGCCCGGCGAGGATGCCGAGTTATTCTTATCAAACTTTAGAATGGCACTCCACATAAAGAGAGTGGTAGGAGACCAAGAATGCTTAGACATGTTTGAGTTGGTCCTACGAAGAGATGCTTCCACTTGGTTTCAATCTCTACCTGCACCCATACGAGTAGATTACAAGGGGGTCATGCAACTTTTTAGAGACAATTACTTCACTCCTTTGAACACCCAAAAGCTATGGCAAGAAATAGTTGCTCATAAGCAAAAGGATCTAGAGGACTACTTGAGCTATAAGCAAGAATTCTTACGTCTTTGGACTCTTTGGTTGCGTAGTCTTCCTAACCCTGGAGATGGTGCTGAATTCTTGAAGAAGGAGAGATTTATTGCAGGGATGTACCCATCACTAAAATTGCAAGTAGAGTCAGGAGAGCCCACAACATTTGATGCTGCTGAGGCTAGGGCTACCAAGAAACTCCGAAAGATGAGGTGTATGCTTGGGGGGGGCTTTATCTTTGATGACTCAAAGCCTAGGGAAGAGGTACAGTCTTGCACTCGTAGAGAATTACCTGAGGTCACAGTCGAGGTGATAGAAAAGTTAAATGAGTCTTTAAATAACTTGTCTATCCACTTTGCACAAGCTGTAGAACAGAAGGGCCAAGCTAAAAGGGTTGAAGAACGAGAGCAACGACCTAGGCGACTCTTGCAATGTTGGAATTGTGGAGAGTCAGGGCATGGGATGTATAATTGTCCTTGGCCTCGTGGGGAGCCAGGAAAGCCTAACATGAACTATCCAGTGATGAATGCAGGTGAAGGCACTAGTCAACAACAACTGATGATTTTGCAAAGGCCCAATGCAACAAGACCACCTCCACGAGGAGTGGAAGGAATGCCACCCTTGCCGGACCCAAATGTACATGTGGTAGAGGTAACAAAGGCCAAGGAGGAAGACATTGAAGCAAATGGTGTCAAACGAGGGCGTGGAAAAGAGAAGGAAAAGGAGGGTGTGGCATCACAAAGTGACCATGGACGAGGAAAGAAAGTGAAGGAAAACAAGGAAGTCAAGAGGAGACGACGTCGTATAAACCTCCAAGATTTTCCCCTTGGACATGGTATGGCTCCATACAACCTTTTGGAAGACATGAGAGGTAAGGGTCCTGATATCTCGTGGCCTCAATTTCTAGCCTTATGTCCACAAGTTAGGAGGGAATTAACAAAGGCCGTGAGCACTAGGAGAAAAACAAAAGAGAATGTGCCTGTTGTAAAAATTTCACAAGCCGAGATGGATGAGGACATTACACCTATATTAGATTGCTACATCAAGGGAAGGCTAGTTAAGAAGGGTCTAGTAGATGGGGGTGCACAAATTTGCATCATGACAGAGGACCTTATGCAAAAACTAGGCATGCATATTCATGAAACACCTGAAATTAAGGTGAAAATGGCAAACAATAGCAAAGCAAAGTGTCTTGGGATTTGTAAGAATGTTTCTGTGGAAGTTTTTGGCATTAAGAAGGTTGTTGATTTTTATGTTATGTCTACCAAGGGAAGTGGTTATCCATTTATCCTAGGTAGACCATGGCTAATGAGAATGCGAGCTTTGCAGGATTGGGAAAATGGAAAGTTAATTTGCAGGAATGAAAATCGTAAGAAGATTATCTTTGACATGAAGGAGCAACGACAAGAGGAGATAAATGAAGAATCTACTCAAGGTGAAACAGAGGAGGATTGGACCGATGACACCTCAGAGGAAGAAAGCAGCAGTAGCACTATGGAAGAGGAGTCTTCCATTGAAGTCATGGGGGTAAGATTCAGAGCAAAAGACAAAGAGACACCCTGTCAAGGTTTGGAGGAGGTAGGCTCTCAAGAAGACCAAATTGTGCATGATGAAGAAATGTTTGATGCTATGCTCTCAAAAACGCTTATATCGGAGGAAGGAGAGGAGTTTAAATGTGTACTAAGAAAATTTCCCAGGTTTTTTGCTAAAGATTACACAGATGTGCGTGGCGTAGAGGCCATTCAACACAAGATCGAGCTAAAGCCAGAAGCCAAACCTAAGGCACAAAAGCTACGAAGATTAGGAGTCATCAAGGAGCAAGCACTACTCAAAGAGGTGAGGAAGCTTCTAGCAGCGGGGTTCATATATCCTGTAGAAAATTCAGAATGGGTCTCTCCCGTCGTGGTCACTCCCAAGAAGAACGGCAAATGGAGGGTGTGTGTGGACTATCGTCCACTCAACGAGGCGACAAAAAGGGACCACTTTCCTCTCCCATTTCAAGATGAGATCCTAAATGAGGTAGCAGGTCATGAGAAGTATACAATATGTGATGGCTATTCGGGTTACTTTCAAATTGGGATTGCATTGGAGGATCAATTAAAAACAACCTTCATCACTCCTTGGGGTTGTTATGCTTTCAGAGTCATGCCGTTTGGTTTAACCAATGCTCCAGCAACATTTCAACGTTTTATGAACATGGTGTTTCAAGCATTCTTTGGGAAATCCATTAGAGTGTTCATAGATGATTTTTGCATCTATAGCTCTAAGTCATTGCATGTGCAGAGGGTGGAAGAAGGCTTGAAGAAACTCTATGACATGGGGGGCCAACTCAATCCCGATAAATGTCATATTGGTGAGGATGAAGTAATCTTGCTTGGTCATAAGGTTTCTTCGAAAGGCATTGAGGTGGATCCTACAAAGGCAAAGGCTCTTATCGACCTACCATCTCCAAAGAGTCTCAAGGAGGCCATCTCATTCATTCAAAAGGTGAAGTACATGTCACGCTTCATTCACTTAGCCTCAGAGTTACTTCACCCCTTGCAAAAATTGACTCAACAAGTAGAGTTTGCATGGTCTGATGAGCTTGAGGAGTACTTTTGTAACATTAAAGTCATTTTGTCAGAGCTACCAACACTCATGCCTCCTTGTTGGGAGTACACTTTCTTTGTTAGCTCTAGTGTTGGAAAGGAAACAGTGGGTGCAGTTTTGTTACAGCAAGATCCCCACAGTACTAGGATGCGTCCCATCTACTTTGTTAGTAGGGTCATGAATGTCTTGGAGAAAGGCTACACGGAAGCGGAACTCATGATGCTTGCTCTCATTTTTGCGGTGAGAAAATTTAGATCCTACTTGTTACCAAAACCTTTTGTAATTCTCACTACAGAAAATTTGTTTCCTTGGGTGTCTTCTCAAATGACTATCAGTGCTAGAATCACAAAGTGGGTTATGGAATTGCAAGAATTCCAATACTCTTTCAAGGTAGAAGATAGTGTGCGTGCACAATTGGCAGGGATTCTCACTTATAGAGTGCATGAAAAGGAGATTAAGGTGCCTGAAGTAAAGACCCTACCATTGCCACCACCTAAAACTATACCTAATGCATTCACCTTGTTCTTTGATGGAGCTTTTAGAAAAGCCACAGGTAAAGCAGGGGGAGGGCTGGTGTTGCTCAACCCAAATGGAGAGGTGGTTATAAAGGAGAAGGTCAACTTGCCAAGTTCTACTAGCAACAATGAAGCAGAGTACGACATACTACTTCATGGTTTGAAGGTGTGCATCAATCAAGGGATACAACGTCTCCTGGTAAAAGGGGATGCACTTCTTATTGTAAGGCAAATTTTAGGCATTTGGGCATGCAAGAATGAAAGATTAAGGCAAAAGGTTCATGCTATCCGTAGGCTGTTTAATCAATTCGAGGAGGTGCAATTGTATCATATTCCTAGGAAACAAAATGAGGATGCTGATCTACTTGCACAACAAGCTGTTGCATGTGTTAAGAAGGAAATGCAAGTAGTAGTCTTGGCTGCAGCAGCTATTAAGCAACCACGGTACCAAGGAATGGAGGCACTGGCTCCCATAGTGAGCTACATCTTGGAAGGTGAATTCCCACAAGACTTCACAAGGGCACAAAAAAGGAGGCTCATGAAGAGGGCAAGTTCTTTCTTGTTCTTAGAAGGTGCCCTCTACCAAAAAGGAAAAGATCAAGTGTGCAGAAGAGTACCAACAACCAAGGAGATTCCAGCCATTTTAGAAGGTTTGCATGAAGAAGCATGTGGTGGCCATTTTGCTCAAGAACTAACTGTGAAAAAGATTTTGCTTGCTGGGTATGTTTGGCCAAGCTTACATGTGGATGTCCAACATTGGTGTAGGAGCTGTCATAACTGCCAAGTCAATGGTAATAAGAGGTTGCTACATGGTCCACGCCAATTAGTCATTGCAAGTGGTCCATTTGAAAAATGGGGCATTGATGCTATGGGTCCACTACCTAGAACTAAAAATGGAAAATTGTACATCTTAGTGGCCATAGACTACATGACTAGGTGGGTGGAGGCTCAAAGTGTGGCAAGGGTGAATGGAAAGACTGTAAGCAAATTTGTTTACACTCATATATGTTGCAGATTTGGCACCCCCTTGGAGATTGTTTCTGACAATGGTCCAGGTTTTAGAAAAGGTTTGCTCACCGAAGTTTGTGAAGAGCTTCATATTTCACATCATCATAGCACACCCTACTATCCCCAATCAAATGGGTTAGTAGAGAAGGCTAATGGTGTTATTGCAGGAATCATAAGGAAGATGGTGGAGAACAAGGCGAAGCTTTGGGATGAGTTCCTTGATGGAGCACTATGGGCATACCGGACTACCTACCGAGAAGCAACGGGGTTTACGCCCTTTCACTTGGTTTATGGTCAAGAAGCATTGCAACCTATTGAGCTCAACATTCCAACAATGCGGCTACATGGAAAAGGTGGACTAGGAGATCAAGATGCATGGGTAGATCAACTTCTCACTTTAGTTGAGCTAGAGTGGAAAAGAGAAGCTGCATACGAGTGTTATAGAAGAAAAGCCATGCAAGCAGCAGAGAAGTTCAATGCGACTTTGAAAGACAAGGGCATCAAAGAAGGAGATCTTGTGCTAAGGTATGACAATCGACTTGATAATCGGTTTGATGCTAAGTTTGAAACTAGATGGCAGGGACCATACATTATCAAGAAGGTTTTCAACTCTAGCTATTATCAGCTCATGGATTTGGATGGCAAAGAACATTCTAAGAAGGTTAATGGCTACAGACTCAAGCCATACTTGAGTCGCATTCTACCAACAGACTTACAGAAGCAACCACAAAAAGGAGATAAAAGGGCATGTAAGTTATGTGGTTTGAGTGATGGATGTGGTGCAAAACACAAGGAACAGAAGAAAGATGGACAAGAGAACCACATTACACCACTTGCTGTAGAAGGCCTACATTATGATGGTACATGAATATACCATCATCTAGGGGGAGGGCTAAATGATAGCCATTTTTTCGGCTATCCACATTACCATAAGGAGCTACCTCGGCCAAGGAAAAATCATATAAACTCTTTGTCATAAATACCTTTTCATTGTAAATAGGCGTGTGTGCGTTAGGGACTTTACCCATATCTTCCATATATTTTTTATATTATTTAAAAAAAAAAGTTTTTGCTAGCCACTCATCAAAAATAAATAAATTATTACGGCCCATTTTGTGTAAATATTTCATTCCATATAAGGGCCTAAATATGGGGGTCTCTATTTTCTCAAATATGTAAATACTTCATTAGGTGTGTGTATTACAAAACCTAAGTATATTTTATTTATTTATTTATTATTATTACTATTATTTCTTCATAATACTTTTGGACCATCATTGTACATATGCTTCAACTTCACCATGCTCCTATGCTCTCACATTTCCACCCACACCATGTAGAAAGCCTACTACCCAAATCACTCTTTCCCTTAGACTATTTCATCTTTTATTCTCTCATCTACCCTAAATAATGAGGGTCTCCCTCCCTTTTGACTTCCATAGTTTAGTATTTTTGTATATATTTTTACTATTAAATATTTTATATATTTTTATTAAATACTTTTTCATATATCAATTATTTTTGTATATTTTATTCACAATTAAATCTCTTTATTTATTTTCCTATCATAATAACCATATTGTCATGATATGTTGACTAGTTAAATACTAGTTTGTTTTTTCTTATTATGTAAATCCTTTATAAAATAGAAAAAATCTCCTCCATGCAAGTGTCCACATACACTTGAGTCTCTAAGGTCAGGGTATGATGTATTGGGGGGCTCACTCTTGGAGCTATCAAGAAATTCCACCAATGGGGACCCACACAAAGATTTTAAAAATTCAAAAAATACATGATTCTGCTGAATTTTTTGCGCCCGCCTCCACTCCGAATTTGGACTGGTCATCAAAAGACAAAAGTTAGCTCGGGAGCTCAGGAATATGCTCAATTTTTTTGAGAATTTTTGGAGCTAATGGCGGTGAGATATGAATTTTTTATTGGACCCCAGTCTGTCCACTTTTTGGCAAGGTACACCTAGTCTCTTCTCACCTCCCTTACACATTCATCACCTACATACTTACTCATTCCTTTCTCACTCCATCAAACCTGCAAACTTCATGTCCTCTCTCACCCTCTCCACCTTTGTCCTCTCCTTCCCCCTCCATTTGCTCTCATATCTACTCTACACCCATACCTCATCTCCATTTCTCTCCCTACTACTCCTATATTACTAAATTATTTTCCCAATCTCAAAAATACATAAAAATTCAGCATGAATGTATCATATTAACCTCTGCAAATATGGGGTTTCTATCTACAAAAACTCCCATGTTCTTCACCTCAATCAACTTTTGTGGCGTCAAATGCAAGAAGGAGACCGGCGGCGGTTAACTTAAAGATCTACACATGGGAGAATCCAAGCTTCTTCGAGCTTTCAACCACACAAAGGATCTTTACAAATCTTTACTCCTCTCACTCATTTTGTACATTGTATTACTAACCTTTTATAGTGATTATTAACTACTAACCACTAACATTTGTAAATAAGCACCCACTCTACTACTTTTGGAGTAGGCATTACTACAAGTTATTTGCTCAAACCTCTACATCACACTCTCCTCTCATCTTCAATAATTCTCTCATCTTGAGCCCACATCCATGTGACTCAAGGGATAAGAAGAGGCCCACTCTCAATTCAAAATAAAAAATCCATAATCTATGATTTTCCATAATAAGATTGATTAGGCTTAATCCTAATTGGGGCTTCTCAAACCTATAAATAGAGCCCCCTCCATTCCTTGTAAAGAAGGAGATTACACACCTTGTACACCACTCCCAACTCTAGTGTGTAAGGAGATAGTGAAGCTTGAAGCTTGAAGCTAGTTATGTCATTGTGAGGGCTTGAGTGATGCCATACTCCCTATCATAATTGTATCTTGCCTTTGTGCATAAATAAGATTAGTAGTTTGGGTGCAATTGCATACAAATCTTGGACTCCTACATCTCCAAAGTTGATTTAGCGAAGCGGTCCAATTTTTGATTTAAGGTAATTTGATCCTTGTATTTTGTGGTGTGATTTTATGCTTTGAGGCTTGATGGCTTGTTTTTGATTTGTTGCTTTTCAATTCATGGTAAGAGGGTTGTATGGTGAGAGGGCTCCCATAACCTTAAGACCAAGTGCATTAGCGACAACAAAATCAAGCTTATATTGTCTCTCTAAGTTCTTCTCCAAGTTTGGTGTGCATCTATTTGTGTTATGCTAGTCTCCTCCACACATAATACCATATGTTATGAGTGTTTGTTGAGAGTGTGTGTATCTTTTGATTGATGTATATGGTTAGCTTGTATTGATTGGCTGCAAGGAAAGATCTTTGGTGTCCTAGTTCACACACATAACTAGGTGGTGCCCCTTTTCTTGTTGGGTGTGTGGTTTTGGGGTTCTTATGTTTGTGTTGCGTTGTGCCCCAAGCCCATTGAGCAACACGGGAGCCTTGAGGAGTGCTTAGAGGCCGCTCTTCTTGTTGCCCGCCCCGGACTGTCCCACTACCCATATCCAATGGAAATTTAATCACATCATTAAGATTAATCATTTCTTAAAATCATTTTTTTCCCACAGTCTCAGTGGTGGGGAAGGAGGAGGCATGGAGGAAGAACAAGGGAATCCAGAGAAAGATGAGGAGAAGAAGAAGAAGGGAGAAATTGATTTCTAAGCAATTATTTCATGATTTTATGTTCCCAATGAATGCTAAAAGAAGGCATTTCTTCTATGTGTAGTTTTCTCAGTAAATTAAAGTACTGAGGGTTGGAGTTGAAAGCATTCTTGTCTCTTTTTAGCTTGTGCAGGGTACCGAGTGGAAAAATCATTACCATGACTCAGTTAGACTTTTCAAGGAATGATATCGTGAAAGATGACGAGGTTGTCTATCCTAGGACAATGGACAAGACTGAACCCGAAGAATTCCATGTTGTGGAGGAAGAAGCGGTTGGCAAAACCAAATTTATTAGAAGAAACTTTAGCGAAATATCGTGATGAGATAGAGTTTTTAAAAGTACAGATCCTGACTCTACAAAAAACACTTCTTTCCTTGTCTCCAATCCAAACCAAGACTGCAGCACCATCATTTGCACCAAAAGTGTATGGTGGAGAGAAAAAGGAAAGGAATCAGGAGTGCCTCGATGCCTGGCTCAAATAGGTGGACAACCCACTTCACCTTTCACCCATTCAGTGACGCGTAGAAATTACAAATGGCGCATGGTCTACTGAAGGGAAAAGCATTGACTTGGTGGAAAGATCTCAAGGAAGATTTTGTCCCCAACCACTACTTGGCTTGAATTTGAAGAAGCTTTCAAGAAGGAATTCTTCCCAGAGGATGAATTCAAAGTTATAGCCAAGTTGGCCAAGAATAGTATGGGAACTCAACCGTATGATAACTATGTTCAAAGGTTCAGACAGTTGGCTGCCAAAGCCAAGTCGGATGACCACACACTTTGTGAGATTTTTATAAATGGTCTAGCTCGGGTCAAGAAAAACCAAGCGAAGACGGTTGAGGCTTCATACAGGCAGCTAACATATTTCACAAGACGATGGTGGGCACCAACTCTTCAAAACCATTGGTCAGTGAAAAGAAGCTCGTCTATTCGTTTGCCAAGTTAGGGCAAAAAAGGAAAATGGTCTTCTCACCAAAGACTAATCAGGAAAACACAAGCAAGAAGCTTCGGGTAGTCAGTAAGGACAACCTGGCACGATTTGCGTGTAAGCAGAAGGGGCACACAAAGAAGTTATGTCTGCATCATCTTCGAAGCATGGTCAGAAAGTTGGATCTACCAAGATGGTATCGAAGAAATTTGTACCTAAGAAGTCTTCGATACATATCATGGAGCTTCAAGGTAATTCAAATTTTGAAGTCAATGTTACGCATCTAAAGAAAAGCCAATGTACTGATTGTACTTTTAACAAGGACATGTGGGTCGTCGGAACAAATTGTTTCGTATATGGAACAATTAGCGGGCACCAAGTGCATATCTTGTTTGACCCTGGTAGTACTCACAACTTTATTGACAATGTTGTGGTCAAAAGATGAAACTAGAAACCATTCAGAATGATCATCTGTATAAATTCTGGTTGGTGGGAGGCGGAATGCAATTCTGGGACAAGAAGGTGTCCAAGTTACCATTGGATATCCAATTGTACTCTGAAAAGCTTGACTCACGTCATGAATCTAGGACATGTTGATATTATTCTAGGAATGGAATGGTTTCATAGGAAAAATAAGGATTTCCATGTAGATTGGGTCAAACACTTAATGACATTTTGCCATAACGGTAACCTTATTACTTTGAAAGGAAATGTGATTGTACGCAAGGAAAGTTTCATTTTGGAACTTGAAATAATGGAATCTAATTTTAAGTATGAACTCTTCTAGTTAATTATGGATCCAATTTCTTCAGGCGTGTATTTTGAGATAAATACTGTTGATTTGGATGTTTAGGAGAATAGAGTACTAGATTCTATTAAGTTCGGATGTGTTTCCGGATGAGTTGTCTCACAGATTACCTCCATGTAGAGAGGTGGACCATAAAATTGAGTTAGTTCCTGGTGTGGTACCCATCAGTATTCCTCCTTATCGTATGAGTCAAAGGGAGGAAGACGAGGTAGCAAAGCAATTGACTGAGTATTTGAGGATGGGACGCATTAGGCCAAGTAAATCACCTTGGGGTGCAACTGTCCTTCTGGTTAAGAAGAAGGATCAAGACACCTAGAGAATGTGTACTGACTATAAGCGTCTAAATAAAGTGACAATCAAGAATAGATACCCTTTGCCTAGATCGAACAATCTCATTAATAGGTTGCAAGGAGCAAAGTACTTCACTAAGCTTGACTTGTGTACTGGTTATCATCAGATCAGAGGAAGATATTCCTAAAACTTCTTTTAGGACTATATCGGGCCATTACGAATTTTTAGTGTTGCCTTTTGGCCTCACTAATGCTCCTGCTACCTTCCAACAGATGATGAATGATTTATTTCATGATTTGTTGGGGAAATGTGTAGTAGTATTTTTGGATGATATTTTAATATACGCAAGAGGAACATCTCAGGGATGTCTTAATGAGATTAAGATAAGAGACCTGTATTGTAAGTTATCCAAGTGTGATTTCTTCAAAAAGGAACTGATATATTTAGGCCATAAAATTTCACAAGATGGCTTAAGTATAGATTTCGAGAGGATTCAGATGGTTATATAATGGCCTATTCTGCAAATTGTTAAGCAGGTGGTAAGATCTTTTCTCGGTTTTGTGGTATTTCTTTGAAAATTCGTCCCTGATTATTCAAAGTTAACCTTGTCTTTTACAAACCTTCTTAAAGGTAAAAATAGAAAATTAAACACTCCAATTCAGTGGAATGAGAAGCTACAAAATGCTTTTGATACTTTGAAAAATAAGGTCAAGGAAGCACCTGTGTGTTAGCTTTACTGGATCTTGGCAAGCCTTATGTCGTTAAGATGGATGCTAGTGATTTTGTGATAGGTATAGCTTTGTTTCCAGGAGGGTAGGCATGTTGCATTTGAAAGCAAGAAGCTTAATGATGCTCAGATTAGGTACGTTGTTCAAGAAAAGGAGCTGTATGCTATCATTTATGCGATGAAGACTTGGAGACAATATTTGTATGGGTCTCAGTTTGTGGTTTTGACTGGCCACCAGTCTTTGAAATACATTTGTGATCAGCGGGATTTGAAGGGTAGAAAGGCAAGGTGGGCTGAACTTATGCAAGATTTTGATTTCACTATCAAGTATGGAAAAGGCAGTTCGAATCACATTGCTAATGTGTGTTGAGCCGGATTGGTGAAGTTAATGAACTTAGCTTCACAGAAATTACTTCTATCTTATACGATTCTCTAAGAGGAAAATGCAGTATAGATGTTTTCTTTGGAAAAACATGGAAATTAGTTGAATTAGGGTCCAACTCTTATGTAGACCAAAACATTGTGAATCGGGGAAAAGCTAATCAGTTTTACATTCAGAATGGATTATTATTTTGCTTTGCGTGCCGGAACTTAAACTAAGGATCCTTTATGAATGTCATGACGCACCATCAGTAGGACATTCGGGTATACAGCGAACTTTGGCTTTTAGCTAGGACTTTTTATTGGCCAAAAATGAAGGATTTTGTTCAGAATTATGTGGTTAAGTGTCAGATTAATAAGGCTGAACGCCTCCCAAAAATGACTTGAGAGTCAGTTGAGAATATTCATCGCAGGTTTCCTTCTTTCCATTGCAAGAGTGCAACGTGCTAGGAGAGGGGAGGTATGTGATATACCAGAAGGCTAACCCGATCTAGGGTTAGGCTAAACCCACCTAGGGTTTAGGTCATGGCATACCAAAGGTCACATGCACTAGGGAGCAAGGATTTGGGATGGCAATCCCATAGAGAGAGTGGGTGGGCACCCTTCTTGCCAAATCCTATATTAGTAGGATGTGGCACACACTCTAGGCATCCATTTTTGGATGAGCCTTGGTCTACACTCTAGCCTCATCTCTATTGTATAGCCTCGTGCTGCTGGAGTGATGCTGGAGAGATACCTCTTGGTGGTATGGGACACCAAGGTTAAGGTATGTTTGCTTCTCTAGTGCTATGTGCATCCCTTGGGCTCGGGGGTGGTCAGGTGGATTGAGCATATGCCTATTTTGCATTGTTTTCTAGTTTGCTTCTCTAGTGCTATGTGCATCCCTTGGGCTCGGGGGTGGTCAGGTGGATTGAGCATATGCTTATTTTGCATTGTTTTCTAGTTAGAGATATCCTTGGGTTTTAACACTTCAAATTTAAATTTGTATGTCTTTTGTGAGCAGGGGAAGTGTATGGTCATTGTTCTCTATGTAGATGACCTCATCTTGACAGGGGATCACCAAAAAAATATCTCACAAACACAACATATGGTTAGTGCAGTGTTTAAGATTACAAATCTTGGGGTCATACATTATTGTATGGCAGAAGCCAGATAACATTTTCATCTCTCAGTAGAAATATACACATGAGATACTCAAGGCATTTCGCATGACTAAATGCAAGGTAGGTACCTCAATGGGGGTTGATCCGACACCTTATACCTTGTGGATGAGACCTTATACAAGAAATTGGTTGTTGGTAGTGTTATCGTCTTTTGTAATACTAGATTAAGTGTTTTGAATCTTGTCACCTTCCTTGTGCGATACATCCAAGGGGAGGTTCTCCAATACACCTCGAGAGAATCATTGAAAAGCAGGTATACGAGTGTTGTGCAATTTTCTCTTAGTTTGGGATGCATTTCTTGGATCAATAAGAAACAGCTCACTGTTGCACTATCATAAAGAAAGAAGCTAAGTATAAAAGCTACATGCTTTGCATTATGTGAGGCATTGTGGTTGAAGAGGATTCAATAGGATATGGGAGTGGTGCAGAAGCAGCCTACACCACTGCAATCTGACAACCAGAGTTGCATGGCCATTGCTCGAAATCTTGTGTTTCATTCCCGCACGAAACAATTGAGTTTCATTATCAGTTTGTGCGTGAGCTCATCATGTTCAGGGAGGTCAAAATGGTCTACTTCTCAACGACAAAGAATTGTAAAGACATCTTCACAAGCTCTTAACAGGAAGGAGCAACATCTTGATCGACTTGGCATCGGACCACAGAGGTAGTTTTTCTTTGAGTGGACATTGAGGGTGGGAAGGGGGAGGGGGGAGGGGGGAAGGGGGGAAGGGGGAAATGTGTTGGCTATCAATGCTTCACTCTCATATTATATTGTCTAAGCACCGTCTAGCTTATGTTTATATTGTCCTCATTATGAGGAGTAGCCATGGTTGAGCAGCACAAGTTACGGCATCCCCAAGGTAGCCTAGGAGGCCATATAGTTTAGACACAACTTGGATTGGGTTTGGCACACTACCAAATAGGCTACATATTACCCTAGACATCTCATAATGGTCCACACAAAGAGTAAGTAGACTTTACTCTTGGATACCTTGTCCATACATTACGGGGCCCAAAGATGAGCTCGGATGGTTGTGGGAGGTGGCGTAAGTGCTATGCAATTTTCTAGCACATCTTTATGAGCCGAGTCTACATCATGGATGGTGGCAGTGAGATCCGCAGTCATGTCATGGCCGCCCCACGTATATAGGCCTACATAGATACACGGCCAACCACTTCTCCACGTAGTTTATCAATCATCATTGTGAGTTACTCCCTACCTTCTACTCGAATACACCCTTTGTTTTAGTAGTTCCATCGAAACTCCCTTCACGGGAGCACATGGATTTTGCCATCTAGGGTATCACTTCAATAATATAGGATTCTTCTCTATCTTTGTTATTGTGCAATTTGAGTTTTGAAGTTTTGTGTCTTTAGACCTAGCTTAGACAAGTAAAACAAGACTAACTTGTTGCTTTTGAACAGTTGTACCTTGATACTCTGATCATGTCATGCTTTCCTTTTATTTTGAACAATAATATGAAAAGACACCTTGGACATCTATTTCATCGAGCTTAGTAAATTGATGCAATCTTGCTTAGAGAAAATTAACTTTGACAAACATCTAAATCAAGCTTAGACAAGTACAACAAGACTAACTTGCTCTTTTTGAACACTTGTACCTTGATATTATGATCATGCAAGGCTTTCCTTTTATTTTGTATAATAATATATCATGACAAGACACCTTGGATGTCCATTTCATCAAGTTTAGTAAATTGATGCAATCTTTCTTAAAGAAAAATAACTTTGATAGGTAAACATTTCACAAGAAGGAGACTTTGAATTTGAAACTCTGAAGGCATCAATGCTTCTAGTCCATATGCCAATCAAATTGGTGTATGGGATGATCTTGTATCTCAAGATAATACATATTGTTTGCAACACACCATTAGCTCCTAGTCTATAAATTCCTCGTGCAATAATAGTAAACTTCCGGCTTTTAGTACTTTTAGTACAATTAGTTTCCTATGGAGAAGATTGATTTCCTTGAGAAACTCTCTAGGATTAAGAACACCATGCCACTCACTGTACAAGTGGCATTTGGGAAATGGTCATGTTAGCTTATGGATTTTCCATCTCATTAATCATCCATGTAGTTTTAGCTTTGTTGATTAAATTCCTACAGCAATAACAACCATCTCATCAATCTTCCATGTAGTTTTAACTTTGTTGATTAGATGCAATAAAGCTTGATGGTCCGAATATGAATGAAAGAAATTCCCAAGAAAACAAAAGCAAAACTTCTCATCAATCGTCCATGTAGTTTTAACTTTGTTGATTAGATGCAATAAAGCTTGATGGTCCGAATATGAATGAAAGAAATTCCCAAGAAAACAAAAGCAAAACTTCTCCACAGTAGGGACCATATCAAGCGCTTTGCTCTCAATAGTTGTGCAAGATTTCTTGAAATCTCCCCTAGGTTAAGCTAGGATTACTGGGGTAGCTGAGCCTAATGCATCAACATGCACATGGAGAATCACCTTTCACCGGGGCTACTTCAATTTCAAAGTATTTGTTGCTTGCCTTTCAATCTTGGATGTGCCTTTGACATTTTGAATATTGGGGTTTTCTTCTTGTAAAGCCATGAAATCAAACTTTTGGAAGTCTACGTAGGTAGAGCTTGCATATTCATAACCACCTTGATTTTCCTCTTGAATGCTTGGATACCTACTTGAGATTGAGAAAAATGACCAGGTAATTTCCCCTTGGGGACATAGAAGACACATTTAAATGGATTCACAATGATACCCTCTTATGTCTTGGAATCATTGGAAAATGTATCCCAAAGATGCACTAATGGAAAATATAGGAAGGAAAATAGTCTTAAATCTATTAAAAAAGGAGGCAAACAAGTGTGCCATACATCTCTACAATAACACCAATAAATTGCACTATCCAAATAGCACAGCATTATGAATGTAGATAAATAAATGCAATATTTTCTCAATCCTTGGGTGTAACAGCCAATCTATCCACCACTATATTCCACAGTAACTTACTGCTGTAAGGTGTATTACACATAAAAAATGGACATTGTAATCCAATAATTATGGCAAAGGAGCCTTCAAGTTTAAGGTGATGTAGATTTAGAATCGTTGAATTTATCTAAAGCAGCCTACACTATTGCCAATGAAGACTTAGAATTTTACAAATATGTCTCGTTTATAAAATTCATGAGTCTTGTGTGGTAATCAATTTATGTCCTACATTGATGAATCCTTTAATATATATAAAAACTTTTCAAAAAATATATGCTTTCTTACTCGCCATTTAATACCCCCAAAATGGAGCTCATTTGAAACTTCAGCTCAGGAATCATATATCAGTTGATTGAATTGCATAAATCACCTGTTACTAAAATTGACCTGTAACATTTGAGTGAAAAAGGGCTCAAGCACACTCTCTAGAAGTGAGTGGAAAAAAGAGGGTTCAACCATACACTTGAGCATTCCCAGCACTGCTAATTTTCATGATTGGCCAAACCCACAATTCTGGTGTAGAGAATTCCTTTCCGCTTCAGATATCCTTTCCATCTTGTCATTGTACGGACTACGCAAAAGAATTGCCTGCAATGGGTCTGATCTTTTTCCTACTCATTACCAAGCAACGTTGTCGGAAATCCATGTCTACCCACTCCAAATCATGTGCACAAGCAAGGTAGCCATACAGTGCACTCTTCTCCGAGCCGAATTTTCCATCCTTTCGTGCTAACATTGGATCTGCATTTCCAGCTCTGAGTTCATGCAACCAGCCCACTCGGCCACAACCCTTCGCTGCAAAATGTTGATGAAGGTGCTCTGCCTCAAGCAAACAAGAGAAGGTGGCATTGTACTCTATAACCAGTGAGCCCTGGTTTCCTACAACCACCTTTGAGCCTGCATAGGAAAGCCCCGCATCTGCAAACACATAAAAATTGTCAATAGCTGCATTTGTTTACAACATACATAGATGCATGCATATTAAATACATACGTCTGTGCACAAGTTTAAGGTCTGATTGGATGCATCAGAAATTCCAAAAAATAGACCAACCTTTGAGGAGATCTCTGACTGCCAGTTCAGCAGCAACTCCTACACGGAAATTGGAGGACTCCCTTGGTAATGCATTGTGAACTACTACTGCTGGAGGCCATAAAATCAAATCCTCCTTGTTAGCCTTTGCCTCTTCAGCAGTGATGCGTTGATAAGTTTTACCAATGCTTGGCTCTAGGGTAATACTCCAGCCCATCACTGTGCAGATTGCTTTTTGTAAACCCAAATGCTCTCCACGCAAGCCCCTTTTCCTTGACATGAAGGTGTGCATAACCAGACTGTGCGTGTCTGAATACGGCTTTGAGAACCTGCATGCAAGAAAGCAACAAGCAATAGAAAGCTTAAAATGAACTTCCCTTAGCCTAGCACATCCAAGAGTACCGATAACAACTATCCATATAGTGGATACTAATCCTATTCACCTTGATAAACAAGAAACGCAAAGACCAAGGACAACTATAAGAATGGTTAATTTCAAGATTCCTTTAAGTTCTTTTCCAGTTATAGTCCACAATGCACATGAGTTACTAAAAATATTTGGCCAATTCTAATTAGAAAGGTTTTTTCCCAGGAAAAAATCCTTAGTTTGTCATAAAAGAGACATACCTGGAACGCAAACGACAAAACAGCCCCAAAGACGAGCCTGATATGTACATCCCTCAAAAGAGATAGAGTCGAGAGAAAATACGAGGGCGGGCTCCCTCTCCAACGGGCCGTTCTCGGAGAGAGACTGCATCTCCAGGAGGGGGGGGGGGGGGGGGGGGGTGCACACTAGAAGCCGAGCCTGATATGTACGTACCTCAAAAGAGGTAAGAGTGGAGAGAAAAAAGAGGGAGGGCTCCCTCTCCAACTGGCCACTCTCGGAGAGAGACTACATCATGTGTTCTTTTTTTTTCTTTTTCTTTTTCCTCTTTTTTTTTTTTTTTTGGGGGGGGGGGGGGGGTGGGGGGGGCGAGACACTAGGGCCTAGAGCGCCAGGTCGGTCCCTCACCCTTTCTAAACTCTACTGAGGAAAGGGCACAGGCTCCAACTGCGAAGGAAGGCAGCGCTGCTTCTGCTCTGAGCCCAATGCTGAGGTTTCACTTATATAGGTCACTGGGCTTTGCCCTAGTGCTTTTATAAGCTTTTAACCCTATAATTACTTATAACTATGTCTCCATTTATATGCCTCTTCCCACATTAGGGATATCTCCCCACTAGGCACCCCATGTCCGACCTCCAGCCTGACCATGTGCTACTGTGCACCTGTCCTGGATGTAACATACTTCCCCCCTTCACGACCATTGATGTCCTCAGCAATGAAGCCATGGAATTGGGCTTTGAGATTCCTCATGGATTCCCACATAGCCTCCCTCTCAAATCTCCCTCTCCACTTAATCAAGTCCTCATCATAAGTATAACGTCTTGAATGCTTAGTATGTTGATCCACTTATAAGCCTCTTCCCACGTCAGGGATATCTCCCCACTAGGCGCCTCATGAACGGACCCTAGCCTGACCATGCCCTAGTGTTGTGCACTTGTCCTGGACGTAGCATACTCCCCCCCTTGAGGACCATTGATTCCCTCAACAATGAAGCCAGGGAATTGGGCTTTGAGATTCCTCAGATTCCCAGGTAGCCTCCCTCTTAGATCTCCTCCTCCACATAATCAAGTACTCATCATAAGCAAAACGTCTTGAATGCTTAGTACGTTGATCGGGTTCTGAGGGACTATACTTGGTTCGCTCTTCCTGAACTGATTCCTGGATAGGAACAACCGTATTGAAATCACTTAACAATGCTTTCAATCTGCTGACATGAAAGATAGGACGAACCATTATTTCTTGAGGAAGTTCTAGGTGGCACACAACACTAATCTTCCTTTCAATCCTAAACAAACCGCAAAACTTGGAAGATAGCTTGTAATGTTTCCCAGTACGCATAGTATTAGAATCCTTAGGTATCCTCAAGTACACACAAGTATCTACGTCGAAGACCCTAGGATATCTTTTTTGGTTAGCACTCTCCCTAGCAAGTTTAAGTGTCTCCTGCATATCATGCAAGAAGCCTCTCGCTTGCAGATCTTCGATCTTACCCAATCCAATTGTAATCGGTGTGTCCGAGGTCGAAAACCATAAATACGCATAAAAGAACTAAAGCCTGTCGTTGAATGCTTATTACTGTTGTACATGAATTCAATTTGTGAAAGGCACCTTTCCCACTCCGATTGGCTTTTTGAAACAAAGTCCGTAGCATGTCCTCGTAAGTTTGATTAACACACTCAGCTTAACCGTCACTCTCTAGATGATCAGAGGAAGACATACTTCACCTAGTTATTTAGCTAATACCGCTCGCTAGAATCCTACAGTGAACTTAGGATCGCAATCACTGACTATCTCTTCAAGCAAACCATAAAGCTTGTACGATTGTCCGAGTGTGAGTATCATGGGCTGCATCTTCATCATGTACATCACCTCCATAACGAGAAAATTTCAGCCCATGTTCAATAGGACAAGTTCCATGTCCTGCACAACGGTCATGTTTTGATGAAAGGCATAACCTACATGTGCATTATCACCAAGCTGTCCACCCTCTCTTTGGCATATGCATATCTTTCATCCTTGATCCATGAGGTGAATAGGCATGGCAAGAAGTCACCAGAGGCTCCTCTCTATTGACCAAAGACTTTATCTTGCGAGAAATAGCACCACCCGACGCTATGCGAGGCGGTTTCTTGAATTCCAGCTCACCTGCTTCACCCTCCACGTCTCCATTGCAAATGAGATATGTAAGAGCTAGCTCCCTTGGCTTCACACCCAACTCCTTTGCCATTACGGGTGAGATATGTAAGAGCTAGCTCCCTACCATAGATTCAGCTTTTGTGGCTTCAATGAGCCTGCGAACCTATTAAATATTAGTAGTGATTAATGTGGGAATAAACAAGTGCTAGGTGGTTGAGTAAACTAGCACTGAATGTAAGCCTTAAATAAAGTGGTTCCAATGTGTGCGAACAACCACTAGTATGTATAAGTCTCTTGTGTAGGAACAGCCTCTTAAAAGGCATATGTGGTGGCATCATATTTGGCATATGTGATTGAATCATATTTACCATATGTAATTGAATCATATTTAGCATATGTGGTTGAATGGAAGAATTAGGGTTAGAGTAATTCATGTGGGAGACATACACAGAGAAACAAGGGAGAGAGAGAGAGAGAGTTGTGGGGATAAGTCAACTCATGATATGAGTGTGTGACTCCCCTATCACACATGTATATTGCACTAGTACACAGTGCACTTAGTACATTAAAAGTACTAAGTGTACTATGTACTATAACTTATGGGCTTGTACACACTATAAGGGTGGGCATAGTGCCTTTATCCCAACAACCTCCCACTTAAAGGCAAAGTGCCCTTAAGTAAAGGAAAAGAAAAAATCAGCATGTACATGATAATATACAAGGCCATATCAAGGCTGAAACTGGCCTCATCCAATGCCCATCAAGTGTCTGCAATGAGCAAACCGCTCTGGAGGCAAACTCTTTGTCAACAGATCAGCCGGGTTGTCATCCGTATGAATCTTAACAAGCTGAATTTGCTTGTTCTCTATCACCTCTCTGATGAAGTGATACTTCACATCCACATGCTTCGTCTTTGCATGAAAAACAGGGTTCTTTGCCAACTGAATGGCACTCTGATTGTCACAATGCAACAATGGAATATCCCCTGTATAACCCAAATCAACCACTAACCGAGATAGCCATAATGCCTCCTTGCAAGCCTCTGTGGCTGCAATATACTCGGCCTCTGTAGTAGATAAGGCAGTGCACTTCTGCATCCTGGATATCCATGACACAGCACCTCCTGTGAATGTAAACACATAACCGGTAGTAGACTTTCGGTTATCTGGATGACCGGCATAATCCGAATCCGTGTAACCATGCACTAATGCATCCTGTTTGCCAAAGCAAATGCACATATCCTGTGTGCCCTTCAGGTATCTCATGACACCTTTCACTACTTCCCAATGCTTCTTGCCAGGGTTGGCCATGTATCTAGAAACCACTCCCACTGCAAATGCAATGTCCGGCCTAGTAGCAACCATGGCATACATGAGACTGCCACAAGCTGAAGCATACGGAACCTTGGCCATATCAGCCCTGTCTCTATCCGACTGTGGGCTGTCCATAGCACTGAGTTTCACATATGGAGGCAAAGGAGTACTAGTCTTCTTCCCCCCGTCCATATTGAACCTCTGCAAGACTTTGCCAATGTATTCCTTCTGAGACAAATACAACACATGCTGATTTCTGTCCCGAAGTATCCGCATACCCAAAATGTGATTTGCATCACCCAAATCCTTCATATCAAAGGTTTGATGCAACCTCTGCTTCAAGGTATCCATCTCCTTACGAGATTTCCCGGCAATCAACATATCATCAACATACAAGATGAGGATCAATAGACTGCCATCCAAAGCTTTCTTGGTGTACAAGCAGTGATCTATGTCACTTCTCCTGAATTTCTGGGATTTCATGAATGTATCAAATTTATGATACCATTCTCTTGGTGCCTGTTTGAGCCCATAAAGACTCTTTTTCAGCTTGCATACAAGCTTCTCCTTTCCACTCACTGCATAACCCTCTGGCTGCTGCATATATATCTCCTCATGGAGATCACCGTGAAGAAAAGCAGTCTTCACATCCATCTGAATCAAGTCCAGATCATCATGTGCAACCAAAGCTAACACAGCTCTAAGTGTGGTCATTTTGACCACTGGAGAGAAGATTTCCTCAAAGTCCACACCATATTCCTGCTTGAAGCCCTTAGCCACTAACCTGGCTTTGTACCTTGGCTTTGCATCAAGTGCAACTTTGAGCCTGTAAACCCACTTGCATGGCAAAACCTTCTTGCCTGCAGGCAAAGGCACCAACTTCCATGTTCCATTTTTGTGCAGAGAATCCATCTCTGACTTCATGGCACGCTCCCAAAGAGCCTTGTCTGCCCTCTGTAAAGCCTCCTTATAACATGAGGGCTCCCCACAGTCAATGAGCATCAAGTAGTCAACCCCTGGAACAAACCTGTCAGGGGCTCTGGAGGGTCTTGTGGACCTCCGTACCCAATGACCATCATTTGCAGGTTGCTGTCCAGCCTGCATATCACCCATTGGTGGCTCTTGTTCCATGCCATAAGGCTGAAATATCATGCCCGGTATTTCTTCTAACTGTGGTATATCCATAGGGATATCTTCTACCATCTCTGGCTGTCCATTTGGACCATTTTCAGCACCAATTAAGGGCTGGTTTTGCTGCTGTAATGGCTGATTTACAGCCCTTGGTTGTTGTCCATGATGTCCATCATCATCAAAGATGACTCTGCCAGGCTCCTGTTGCCTTGCAAGCTCCTTATACATGCATGTTTCATCAAAAATTACATCATTGCTGCGTATAATCTTTCTATTCACGGGATCCCAAAGTCTATACCCCATTTCACCTCTGTCACCATATCCTAGGAATATGCATTTGTGAGACTTGGGATCAAGTTTGGTGCGCATTTCCCTGCGTATGTGCACGTACGCAACGCAACCAAACACTCTCAAGTGCTTGTATGACGGAGGCTTCCTTGTCCATACTTCCTCTGGCACTTTCCCACCAAGCCTCGTGTTAGGTGACCTGTTTATAAGGTGAACGGCTGTCATAACAGCTTCAGCCCAAAAACCATGAGGTAATGCAGCATGTGACAACATAGAACGGACCTTCTCCTGTATGGTCCTGTTCATCCTCTCTGCTGTCCCGTTTTGTGGAGGATCATAAGAAGTAGAGAGCTCCCTCTTGATGCCTTTAGCATCACAAAAGTCCTGAAACTGTTTGGACATATACTCTCCACCATTGTCGGAACGCAAAGCTTTCAGTGTTTTGCCAGTTTGATTCTCAACAAGAGCAACAAACTTCTGAAACACTGAGAATGTATCACTCTTCAAACGAAGAGGCTAGACCCACACCTTGCGTGTGGCATCATCAATAAAAGACACAAAGTATTTTGCCCCTCCCAAAGAAAGCTGAGGCATCTCACATACATCTGTATGCACAAGCTCTAACTGAGCATCTTTCTGTCCAAGAGCTTTCTTGTGGGGGCACTGCAGTTGCCTGCCATATATACAATGCTCACAAAACTGAAAACTTGAAAACTTTAGAGAAGGCAAGTAACCCAAACGAGACAATTGCTCCATTCCCTTGACACTCATGTGTCCCAACCGGCTATGCCACATAGAAATTTCCGGCAGCTCGGTTGCATTTACATTAGCATGGTGACAAACACCTGCATGCATGAAATAAAGAGTGTCCACCTTAGAGCCTCTGGCAACAACCAGTGAGCCCTTACTAATCTTCCACTTTCCACGACCAAATGTGGTAACATAATCAGCATCATCAAGCTGTCCAATAGAAAGCAGATTCTTCTTGATCTCAGGCACATGCCTGACATCATGGAGCATAAGCTGTGAGCCATCTGAAAACACAAGCCTCACATCACCTCTGCCAAGAATCTTGCATGCATGGTTATCACCCAAATAAACCACTCCTTCATTGCCAGCAGTATACCTGACAAACAAGTCTCTGCAACCTGTGACATGAAAGGAGGCACCTGGATCAATGATCCATGAGTGCATACCATGACCACCTGTAAGAAGTGAATGGGCATCAAGTGAAGACGTAAAGAGGACCTCATCCTCACTGCCACCTGCATGTGACACATTGATTTCTTCAATCTTGACTCCACTTTTGCCCTTTGGCTTTACATCTTTGGCTTCATCTTTCTCTTTGTCTTTGCCTTTTCCCTTTTCCTTTTGATCATTTTTCCATTTGTAGCATTGCTTTTTAATGTGTCCCTTCTTGCCACAATAATGGCATTCCAAATCCTTTTTGGAGCGAGACTTGCTCCTTCCCCTTTCTTGGCTTTTTCCCCTTTGCTGGGATCTCCCACGTGCATTCATTGCATTGGACTTTCCAACAGAGTTGTTTTTCCTGTTCATCTCTTCTTAAAGAAGAGCACCCTCAACATCTGCATATGACAGCATAGCATGCGAATTGCTAGTGGCTGTCCTGAATGTGTCCCAACTCTCTGGCAAAGTGCATAACAGAAAAGTGGCTTTGAACTCATCGTCCATTGCCAATTTTTGATTAATGACCTGGCTGACAATACCATTAAACTCATTTAGATGGGCTGTCATAGACACCGAATCAATGGCTCGTGAAGTGGGCAAGAAACCAAGGGAGTTGGCACTTGCCTATCTCCTTCGCAAAGGTGATATCAAAGAGGGGGATGACGGAGAGCTGAAATTCAGAAATCCACCTCGTTTGAAGCATGGAGATCCCGCATCCCAGAGGCTGAAATCTTTTATGCAAAAGGAAGAGGTGACTGTCACCTCTCGACATGCATCCTCTCCCCAAGGCACTAAGCCTGATAGATATATGTATGCCAGTGCTCATGGAGGGCATGAAAGTCACATGCATGCCAGACATGTATCTCATGGTGACAGGTCTACTTCCAGAAAAATTTTGCCTTCTGAGTTGTCTCATGGAGAGACCATGCCATATGCGGGTAAGTCACATGCATCTGAGTTTCGAGTTCGTGGAGCACATGCCACCGTGCCCCATGAAGTTTCTATGACGGCCCATGGAGCCCATGCAGATAGGGCTACCCCGTTGGATAAGGGGAAAAGAAAAAGAGAAGACCATGAGCCTCATGCCAGGAAGCTCAAGGAGTTCAAAGCAGGTGATAAATCTGTCAAATTTGATGTCTTTCATGGTGAACATGATGCTTCTAAGGTGTTAGCATTTGTGGCACAGTTCGACATTGCTTTTAGCGATGAGGATTTCACAGAAAAGTCAAAGGTGCGCCATGCTAGCATGTTTTTGAAAGGGACTGCTGCTCATTGGTGGATCACTGAAAAGATCACCAAGGATCCCATTTCTACTTGGAAGGAATTCAAAGATAGATTTTATGCTCAGTTCCTGCCACCCAATGCAGAGCAAACTCTCACTCAAAAGTGGGACAGGCTGGAACAAAAAGATAATGAGAGTGTGCAACAGCATGTTAACAAATTTTGGAAAGTGTTGCTGGAAGTGACTCCCTTCATGCAAATCACAGAAGATGAAAGACAGAGGAAGTTTCGTTCTAGACTGTAACCAGCATATAGGTCGGGTATTGAATTGCACCCAAAACATACGTTGCAACAACTCACAGCTTCTGCTCTTGCTACGGAGCAATTGGTGCTCAAGATTAAGCAGGATCAAGGAGGTTCCAAGGGGAAGGACAAGGCTGTCCCAAATCAGCAAAAGGGTGGACAGCCACCTAAAAAGAACTTCCGGGAACCTTACAAGGGTGGTAAAGCTGAAAATAACACATCTAAAGAACAGGGCCCAAGGAAGAATAAATTTAGATTAACCCCGGAGCAAAGAGAGCAATATGCTAAGGATGGAAAATGCTTTTCTTGTGGTAGCAAAGACCACATGTTTCGGCAATGCCCAGATCGCAAATCAAAGCACGAGGACAAGCACACCAAAGCTAATGTACATGCAGTTCCTGATGTGCAAGGAAATACAGGTCATGATGCAAAAGAGCGAATGGTTTGCAAGGCTTGGGGGCAAATCAAGGATCAGCCCGCACTTTTCATGTTTGATGACTGTGCAACTGACAATTTCATCTCTATGCAAATGGCAGCTGCATTGGGAATTGAGGTTGAAAACATGGGACCTCAGATTGAAGCCGAAGCTGCATTTATTGGTAAAGAGGTGCAGGTTACCCCTTTGATTGGGAAGTTGCGCATCCATATCCAGGGCTACCTTGACAATGAGCATTTTCTAGTTGCTCCACTGAATGGATGTGATGTATTGTTGGGCAAGCCGTGGCACCATAGGCTTGAGCCCCGCAAAGACTACAAGTCTAATATGATTTCTTTTATGCATAAAGGCCGCATGCATTTTATTGATGCTGGCAAAGAAGGGGATTCCATCCCAGTTGTATCACACATCCAAATTAATAAAGCAATGAAAAAGAGTCTTTCAGCGTACTTGGTTTTTGTGCGTGATAATCTTGTGCCAAATCATCAAAATATGGATACTATATCTAATGATAGGCTGAATTTTCTTAATGCATTCAAAGACTGTTTTGCTGACTCGTTGCCAGGTGAATTACCTCCCCAAAGGCCTAAAGATCACCGTATAGATCTTGTGCCAGGTAGTTCTCCACCTAACAAACCCGCATATCGAGTGAGTGCTGCACAACAAGAAGAAATTATGAAGCAGGTAAACGAGCTTTTAGAGAAAGGTTTGGTTCAGCCCAGTTCCTCACCTTACTGCTCTCCTGTGCTTCTTGTTCAAAAGAAGGACGGATCATTCCGTATGTGTGTGGACTACAGAGCTTTGAACAAGCTTACCATCAAGAACAGATTCCCAATTCCACGTATTAATGATATCTTGGATAAGCTTGATGGCTCAGCTTGCTTTAGCAGACTTGATTTGAAGAGTGGTTATCACCAGATACGTGTGGTGCCACAAGATGTCCATAAGACTGCATTCAGGACAGCCTTCGGATTATATGAATTCTTGGTAATGCCTTTTGGTCTCACCAATGCTCCTGCTACTTTTAATCGTATGATGGATAGGATATTCCGACCCCATCGCAAGTTTACAGGAGTCTTCTTTGATGATATCTTGGTTTTCTCCAAGAATGAGCAGGAACACAGAACTCATTTGGTCACAGTGTTCGAAGAGTTGCGGAAGCATAAACTTTTCGTCAATGCCAAGAAAAGTGAGTTTTTCCTTTCAGAGATTCATTATCTGGGTCATATTGTATCCAAGGATGGAGTTACAATGGATCCTGCAAAGATAGAGACTATTCGGAATTGGCCCGAATTGCAAAACGTACATCAAGTACGTAGTTTTCTGGGATTATGTTCGTACTATAGGCGTTTCATAAGGCATTTTGCTATGATTGCCACTCCTTTACATGATCTCACAAAGAAGAAAACTGCTTTCAAATGGACTTCGAAGGAACAGGACGCTTTCTTGCAGCTCAAGCATGCGATCATATGTGGTCCAGTATTGATTGTTCCTGACTTGCACAAGTCATTCGTGGTTGAATGTGATGCTTGTGGTGATTGCATAGGAGCTGTCCTAAATCAAGAAGGGCATGCAGTTGCATACGAGAGCCGTCGTTTGCATGATGCTGAGCTTCATATGGATATCTATGAGAAAGAGCTCTTGGCTGTAATTCACGCCTTAAAGATTTGGAAACATTACCTTCTTGGGGCTGAATTTGTAGTCAAGACAGATCATCAAAGCTTGAGATACTTTCTATCTCAAACCAAGCTTTCAGAGAAGCAGATGAGAATGGCAAATTTTCTTTCCATGTTTCATTTTCAGATTGTGCATACTCCAGGAAAGAAAAATGTAGTGGCCAATGCACTATCTAGGAGGCCTTATGTTGCTGCAGTCTCAGTGGCCTCTCATGGAGATCTATCTGCTATGAGAGATTTGTATCATTTGGATGCTGATTTTTGCCATATATGGACTGATTTGATGGCTGGTCATTCACATGCCTCTTATGTTATCAATGAGGGTTATCTCATGAAGGATAATTGCCTATGTGTGGTGAAGGATTTGCGTTCAAAGGTTATGGACGAATGTCACGCTCCACCTTATGCTGGTCATAGAGGTATTATGCCTACTACTCGCATGATTCAGAGGTATTTCTTTTGGCCAAGCATGCGTAAAGACATTGAGGCTTATGTGCGTGCATGTATTACTTGTCAAAAGGTGAAATTTGATAGGCAAAAGCCTCCAGGTTTGCTTCAGCCATTGCCTATTCCCTCGCAACCTTGGGAAAGTATCACGATGGATTTTATTATGGATTTGCCTAGATCCCAGCATGGGAATGATGCTATTTGGACTATTGTGGACAGGTTTAGCAAGCAAGCTCACTTCTTGCCCGTCAAGAAAACCATTAAAGCTGATCATATGGTAAAGCTTTTTCTTGCTAATATTTTCAAGCATCATGGTATGCCTCAATCCATTGTTGGGGATAGAGATCCCAGGACTACAAGCCTATTTTAGAGAGCTTTGTTTGATAATATGGGTACTAAGCTTGAGTTTTCATCACCTTATCATCCCCAAACGGATGGCCAAAGTGAAGCTGCAAATTCAGCTGTGTTGGATTTATTGAAATGTTATGTGGCAGATCAAAAGAGTGCATGGGAGAAGTATCTTCCACTTGTTGAGTTTGCCTACAACAATACAATCCATGCTTCCACAGGAAAGGCTCCGTTTGAGATTATTTATGGCAGAGTGGTCTTGCCACCCATCCTTCGTACCAAGGATGAGATTTTTACAGCTGATGAATATGTTCGTGACTTGGATGTTGCCTTTGGTCAGGTCCGGACAGCCATTGCAAGATCTCAGGATAAGCATAAAATGGCTGCTGACAAGCATAGAAGGGACATGGAGGTCAAAGAAGGTGATTGGGTATTGCTGAAATTTGAGAAGGCTAGGCTTCGGAAGAGGCCACGACGAGAAGGATCATATCCTAAGCTTTCTCCTCGCTATTATTGACCCTTCAAGGTGATTCACAAAATCAATGAAGTGTCCTACAGGCTTGCTTTACCTAGTCATTGGAAGATTCACAATGCTTTTCATGTGAGTCTATTTCGGAAATATGTGGGGCCAGATCCTGATGAGCCTATCACAGAAGATCCCCCAGAGATTGAAGAGCTTGAGGAGATCCTCCAGCCAGAACAGATTGTTTTTCACAAGGAGAGAAAGCTACCTGCAGGAAAGCTTTCCAGGAGATACCTTGTGAAGTTTAAGAATTATTTGCCTATTGATGCCAAATGGGTAAATGAGGATTATTTTGCAGATTATCCACAATTGTTGCAGGCATATCTTGAGGCTTTTCAGTTGAGGTCAACTCTTTAGAAGCCCGGGGGGATGTCACCAATTGGCCGACCATTTGGTCCATCTCCAGTTTTTGCGTCTCGTTCACTTGAGGCCAGGCCGGTGTCTCATGTGAAGAGGCCAGTATTTTGCTGACATGGACGGGAACCAGACTGGTGCCACCCGTGTGTTAGCAGGATGGTGTCGTATGGACGGGAGCCAGACCAGTGCCACCCGTGTATGACCTGGACTGTGTTCGACCCATGGGATTGTCACGCCATGGAAGAGCTAGTATTCGTGCCGTGTTTTGCCTATGGGACTGTCACACCATAGGGAAACTCGTGCCTGGAACTGTGTCTTACCTATGTGACTGTCACTCCATAGGAAGACCAGGTTTTTATGTTTTTTATGTCGTGCCAGTTTTGTGCCGACAGATATTTTGTACTTGTTCCATGAACGGGAGATATGTCCATGTTACTATTTGCACATGCACACATATTTTGCATGTTTGAAACTGTTTTCGCATGACATGTATTTGTGTGTTTGCCTGCCTGACGTGTTACTTACTGAGCGGGGACGCCTGCCAGTGAGTCGTGAAGTCTGCTCTGTATTCTGACGAGTTTTAGTGCATGTGAACAGGTGGTAAGTATGTTACACATGTTGTTTTAATATTTTATTCTAACACCTTTGTTTTATAAGGTTAGGTGTTCACATTTATTTAAAAGTGGGCACCCACTTTGGGGCCAAGGTGGGGAGCCCCACTTTTAAGTGAATGTGGGGGTGGGCATGGTCACCTACTCCCACTAGTTCCCCCACATGCAAACGTGGGTATCACCAAGGTTAACTCCACATGAATATTATTAAAAAAAGCTCCCTCCTTCAAGCGTGGAAACAAATCGCTTCCTTCAGGCGTTTATTTCACCAAGCTGCGCCTCCTCTCTTACAAGCGACTGTTGCCCCTGCACTACTGGCTGCAACCAAACATGCTCCCAGGCGGCTGCTGCTGAATTTATATGTGCTTCTGCTCCCACAGCAACCTGATGCGCCTACTGTTTTCCCTTAACGCATGCTACCTCTACTGCTGGCGACTGCACCTCTGGATGCTGGCTGCGCTTCTGAAAAACCAGGCGGATACCTCATCAAGCTACGCTGCCCACAATAGTTCAGGCAGCTGTGCGATCATCGCCAGTAACTGTGCCTCAACAGTTCAGGCAGCTGTGCACTACTACCTGACGGCTGCAGCACCTACTATTGGTGGCTGCGCATGTTCTCTCCAACACCCTGCACTTCCGCCTCACAGGCTGCTGCCCCTCTCATGCAAGCAGCGTTCTAACTTCAGCAGGCGGCTGTCCACCGAGTGTGTGTGCACTCTCGCAAACGATACTCTATAGGCCGGTGGCTGTAAGTTGCCATCTTTTCTTCACTGGTATTCTACAAGGGGATTTCGCATCTCCTGGGTGACTTCAGCATACCACAAGTATTGGTTTTCTATCAACCATCTACAAGTAAGTGATTTTCAGATTTGAATAAAGTATTTTATGTTTAAATCTGATAAAAGATTCATCCCGCTCGGCCAACACCCGTTCGGTGCCGGGTTGTCCAAGCTATATTGGCGAACCTCGGTCCAAAGGTGCTGAGATCGGGAGAGCCAAGCGTTAGTACGAGAGCGCCTGTTTGTGCGTGGTCTCGGAACACCAGTGAGGCGCTCTCCGCGGAGTCCAGTGAAAGCACAAGACCGTAGCGATTGGACCACACTAGTGGTCGTTCTGCTTCGAGCTTCTACATCGAAATTCGAGCCTACTTGTTTGGTGCTGTTTTCATATGTACATGGACATTATCTGGTTCTTGGAACCCATGGAGCATTGTATTTATTAAATACTCCCAATAAATATATCATATATTGAGGGGGGGGTCGGCCCGTTCCGGCCCCAGTGCTGGTGTCCATCTTTCCATTTCATTTCATTTAAATTTCAAGTTGTTTTAAGTTGTCCATTTCATATTTGTGGTTTTAAAGTTGTGCTATTAAGCGTGTGGGTGTCCAACGGAGTCTTTCCCACTTGACGGGATCGGTTTCAGCTACTGTCAGGCAGCCTGCCTAGAGCATCCCTTACAAGCGCCTACCATGCACACACAACCCCTTACAAACTTGCAAAGCAACACTCCAACTAGTGGAGCTGTCGAGCAGAGAGAAGAAAGGGAAAATCAGTGTAACATGACTACTAAGCGGAAGCGTGCTTAATGATGATTAACGCAAAGCAATAAAGATTAATGCTAATCACATGCTCATGACATAGAGTAGAGAGAAGGAGAAGAGAGAGACTCTTTACCTAACCTACTCCTACTATATATTACTGAATGAATGAGTAATTACAATGATTGTCATAGATCCAATGTAGATCTAGACTATGAATGCTATGAATGAACGTATGCTTACTGTTCTCCACTGTGCGTTAATGGAAAACGCTGATTTGGAGATGTACTTGGCTAATCCAAACTGTTAGACTGCATGTCCTTGGTCTTGGCTCTGCAATCTCTGTCTCTGAATGATTATGAATGATCCATGACTTGCCTTTATATAGGAAAGTGATAGCAAGTCGTAATCAGGTCGGTTTTCACTTTTCAAGCCATAAAAAGTCATCAAAAATGTCATAAAATGTGTTCATATTGTGCCCATAATATGTCCCAACCATTGGTACATGTCCTCGGCACCTTCGAGCACCTATAGGGCCACCAAATTGGCTCCAAACTGCCCATATACGACCTCTAACTTTGCCCTTAAGGCAGCTGTAAGGAATAGTCATGTCTACGTGGCACCAGATTAACGTGTGCACGTGACATTCCCTCCTGCTGAACTTGGAGCACTGGCACATGATGCGCCTTTGCTCTACTCCCGTATGGGTCCTCGAAAATGCGGGAACTTTGTTGTTGTGGAGGCACCCACACAATCTTCGAAACTGACTTAGGTAGCACGGCTACCAAATCTGCTTGCTTCTTGGATGTCTTTGCCATTGCCTCCTTGGAAACTGCAGGCGCTGGAACTGGCCCCTCTAACTTAGGATGCTTTGCTGGCACGGTAGACTCCATGGAAACTATGGGGTTGACCTCATCCTCCTTCGAATAGGATTTGGTGAGATCTACCTCCTCTGGAACTACTGAAACACTTAACTCATCCTCCTCCTCAATGGATTTGGAGAGAATTGCTGAAACTTTGGAGATTGTGATGACCTCGAAGATTGGCTCGAGGACTGTTAGTGGCTCTGCATAACTAGACAATTGTCGTTCTTGGTTGACCTCGACCTGTGGATCCAACACTGTGTCTTGTGTCTCTATGGTATCCCTTTGTCTTTGGTCCTTGTACTTCACCACACCTGCTTCCTCTATTTGAGCTTCCTCCATGGGTGGACTCACCGCGGTTCTTGCTGCCTTTCTTGCTTGAATCTCCTGTTGGCATTCTATCAACTGTTTCTCCAAATAATGATCTTTGAATTCGATTCCGTACTTCTTTCCCACTTCGTGAGAACAAGAAATTTCATTCTTGCAATACTCCACCTCAAATTGAAGATACTCCATGCTCACTTTGCTAAGGTCGTTGTATTAATAGGAATCCATGAAGAGCTGCTTGCTGTTTTTATGCAAAAATCAACCCAAAAACCCTAATTCTAGGCTTCTACATGCATGCTAGACTCCCTAGACTCATACTAGGCTGAAATCCGCAAACCCTAATTTTGCATGCAAACCCTAAAACGCAAACCCTAATTCAGCATACACAACTCCTACCTAGGATAGACCTAGATGCTCTGATACCAATGTAACATGACTACTTTGCGGAAGCGTGCTTAATGATGATTAACGTAAAGCAATAAAGATTAACGCTAATCACATGCTCATGACATAGAGTAGAGAGAAGGAGAAGAGAGAGACTCTCTACCTAACCTACTCCTACTATATATTACTGAATGAATGAGTAATTACAATGATTGTCATAGATCCAATGTAGATCTAGACTATGAATGCTATGAATGAACGTATGCTTACTATTCTCCACTGTGCGTTAATGGAAAACGCTGATTTGGAGATGTACTTGCTCTTGCTTGAAAGAATCTTCGTTGTCTTCTTCAATGACACTGAGAAGAGCTGTCGAAGTGGAATTCTTCTTTTTGTCAGGGCAGTCTTGCGCGAGGTGTCCTTCCTTATGACAGTAGTAGCATCTGACGATTTGATTCTTTGGTTGTCCATTTGAAGGTTAGTTGTTGTTGTTGTCTTTCTAAAAACCTCCTTTAGTCACATTTGAAGGTTTGTTGTTGTCTTTCTGAAAACCTCCTTTAGTCACATCTTTACCCTTTTGCAGCTGGTCTCTATTTTGCGCCTGATTTCTGCAGCGTGAGGCCTCCTTTAGTCACATCTTTGCCCTTTTCCCTGAAATTCTGGGTCCACCATAAAAGCAGCTGCATGTAAAGGAGAGGAATATGAGCTCCATCTCGCCACACAAAGCGAGTGGATCTCCTCATATCTATCTACGTCTGGCTCAAGCTTCTCAAGACTCTCTATCATCTGGTCCATGGCTTCATATACTTTGCCGATGCATGGCTGCATAGCATCAACAATCCTGAGGAAGTGGACAATGGGATGCACCATGGCGTCAGTGCGCTTGAGGTCCTCCCAAAAATCAGCATCGTCGACCTTTTTCTTGCATGAAATCCCTACCTGTGTACGTGCAAAAGATGAGGAGCAAAACTCATCACTGATGAATAGTTGCCGCACGGCACCCTGACAATCCTTCAAGCGATGCAACATAAGAAAGTTGTATGCAAAGCGAGTGTCCGAGTACTTGAGAAGGACCTTTGTGGACCTCTTCCCAAACTCGGATCGAAGGTATGTGTGATTATTGATGAAGGTCACAATTGCACATGCATCATCAATCACCGATTCAATCCATGACAATTTCCCAATATCTTTCAAAAGATTATTGAGACAATGTGCCATGCAAAAAGAGACGGTGATTTGAGGATACATACTCTCAAGAATAGCTCCCGCTGCTCTATTTGTCGCCTCACCATCCGTGACGAAACCGATCACACATTCGGGGCCGATAATCTCGACAGCACTACTCCACTCAGCAGCAAGTACATCCGCACTCTTTCCCGTCCCTAAAGCATCATGTGAGGAGACAAAGTACACCCCCCCCCCCCCCCCCCCCCCCCCGTGAGTATGCCACAATGCCATGGATAGACCTTTTCCGCGTGTCACTCCATCCGTCTGCAATCAAAGAGACTCCATTGCGAGCCCATTGTCTCTTTGTGTTTGCCGCCGCTTGCTCAACAAGGCGTTTCTCCTTGTCAAGCATAGTGGTCCGCAAGGTTTCGGAGGATGGAGGTGTGTAGTGAGGACCGTACTCGCCAATCTTCTTCACCATCGTTTTGAAGTAGTCGGACCTATGTATCATTTCAAAAAAAAGGAGGGTAAGTAATTAGAATAGCAAAATGGTGACCCGTGAGACATGATGATGAAATCATGTGAGTGAAATACGTACCGTGCCACACGAAAAGCAATGTGGTCATGAAAAAAGAAGCGGGCCACCGCGGCATCAACCTCCTCCTTTTTGGGATCCCAACTCCCCTCAAGAGTACTTTGCCGACGAGAGAGAGAGGGTGGACTAGGTTGCGGCATTGAGAAGGCGGCTTGTGTGAAGCCTGGAGTAGTGCCACGAGGAGGACGTGATAGAGGGGTAGATGAAGATGCACCACCACCCGATGTAGAACCTGATGTCTGGGTTGGAGTGACATAAGTGTTGGGATCCACTCCACACACCCTTTGGCTTGCACTCAAAGCTTGATGGGCGGCAAGCTTTGCAAGAAGCTCCTTTCTTATCTCCGGTGTGACCCGCTCACAAAATTTCACCTCATGACCGGGCTCATGCAACAAATGGGCCCTCACCCTATTGGCCCCACCCACACGCTTATATGGGAAAAGCTTGCATGCCCACGGACGTGCACCCCCCGCATGAGTAGGAGGCTCGAAGTTGACCTCATCCCACCATGACCACCCATCCGTTCTACTCCTACCGCCCGCACGAGAAGAGGATGCCATGAATAGTTAGTAACTTAGTAGTAGTCTAGTAGAAGAGGGTGGAGAGAGCTTAGAGGGTAGAGTAGGAGAAGAGGTAGAGGGAAGATTGAAGTAGTCTAGTAGGAGAGGGTGGAGAGGAAGGTGGTGGAGTAGGAGAGGGTGGAGAGGAAGGTGGTGGAGTAGGAGAGGGAGATAGTGGAGAGGAAAGCTTGAGTAGGAGAGGGAGATGGTGGAGAGCCTAGAGGTACTCAAGTCTTGGAAGTTGGAAGGCTTGAGTAGAAGAGGAGTAGCAGGAAGCCCATTATATAGCATATGGCAGCTCTCTCTCTCTCTCTCTCTCTCTCTCTCTCTCAAACTCTCAAACGGCCAGCCGCCAACGGCTAGTAGCCGTTACCTGAAAAAAAAAACGGCTCGAATTTGTAGCCATTGCACCGTTGCAAACGTCCCCCCGTCCCGGCTGACAACGTCCCCCCGTCCCCCCGGGCGGGGACGCTCGTCCCCTGGTCACGTCTCGGCCGTCCCGTCCCCCAGGCCGTCCCGCCGCTGTTACGCAACTGCCGTTAGTCGGGACGGCGTTCCCACGTCCCACGTGGGCGTCCTGCCGTTCCCCTGTCACTATGGTCCTTTCAATTAATAAGAGATTAAGGAGTAATTAAGGAGAGATTAAGAGAGTTAGTCACAATCGTGACAGATTGGAGCTTTCTGGAGGGCACTATGAGCTAAATGGGATTCCCAATGGAGTGGATTTGTGGAGTCTCGGGCCTTTATTCAACATCTCACAGCTAGGTTCTCATTCAAGGAGCCCGAGGCGACAGTTTTCCCCTTTTCCGCTCGGTTCGACATGGCTGTCCTCTGGCACCGTATCTCTTTCTATTTGTCGCCGAGGCCATGGGTGGTTTTCTCTCCGCCCAGGAGACCAAACTTCAAGGATTGCGCCTTCCCCTCCGCACGCAGAAGGAGCTGCTGGACTTAGAGTTTACAGATGACACAACAGCCTACCTTGCTGGAGATGTTGGGAATCTCCAGAGATTCGCGGAGGCGATAGAGATTTTCTACAGTGCATCAGGAGCACAGATCAACTGGCACAAGTCGTGTGGTTTTTGGGTAGGCTCAGCACCCACCCCGACTTGGTGACTAGTTGAGGCTTTCCAATGGATCCCGAGGGGCACTCCAGTCCAATACCTCGGTTGCCAAGTTGGCATTGATACCTCTCCCGAGCAGCAACTCGCTTCGCTTCTTCTGAGTATTCACAAGAAGATTTTATACTAGAGCTTGGTGAGGCTATCCCTGGCGAATCAAGTACTGCTTGCATAGTTGTCACGGTATGAAAATACGATACCGTACGGGAATTTTTGGTATGATATGAAATTTTCGAATACCATACGATAAAATACGGTTTTTTTTTTTAACACTTACAAACTATGGAGCTTTAAGCTTGAATGTGAGGGAAGGTTGGGGGGGAGGAGTCTACAGTGCTTGAGGAACCAGAACATGGAGATGTGTCTCGAGATATGTCTCTCCTAGTTGGATCTCCCAATTGTCTCCACAAAAGAACCTGCATGGGTAATGCAATACCAAACATCTCCCAGTGTAGCGTTTATGACTAGGGGACCGTCCTTGCACAAATACAAGCAGTGCATCTAGGGTGATTGTGACATGTGAGAGATTGATCGTAGTAATCACAACCTTAGGCTAACTAAACTTCACTTAATGATGCTTAACAGATAGACAAATAGTGTCAATGCAATGCAATGCAGCTATATTAGATGAATGGGTTACAATGAGATCTAATAGATCTATGATGCTATCCTAGATGAAGATCCTTCTCGGGATGAGAGGAATATGGTGAATGCTGATGATGAGGACTGTTCCTTGCTCCAATGCTGAGGTCCACCCTTCGATGCCGGCTTCCCTCTATGTAGGAGGTAGGAATGATGAACTATGTGCTGAATATGCTGGCTAAACTGCTGATATGCTTCTCCCTTGCTCCATGGATGAGAAACGCTGAGGAGAGATGAGATCATGGACTGAATATGCTGCCTATGATGACTATATGCTGAGTGAACTGCTGTCCCGTTGACTTCCCTTGTTTCCGGGGAAGGAAACGCTGAAGAGAAGCTGAGATGCTTGGACTGAGCTGATGCGCTTCTATATATATGGGTAAGTGCTGCTGGTCGGGCAGATAAACTGTTGTCGGCCAAGTATCTGGACTCCACGACCTGCAATAAATGCTGTCAGCTGCTGTAGAGGTGCTGTCAGCTCATCATAACGGCCCCGACTACATGCCATAAATGTTCTAAATGCCTTTATGTGCTGAAGATGGCTAATGTACTGATGTTGGCACTGAAAACAGCCCCAAACATATGTTTGCATATGCTGAATATGCCTGAATAACGCTTAAATGTCCTGATTAATGTTTATGGATGCTTAATGATGCCATGCTACTTGTACACCTGATGGGTGTGCACGTGACAGTGATAGGTTTAGGGACTCCTCTCTAGATCAAAATGGCCATGTCCAAATCTTCTCCCTCGTATATAACTTGAGGATCTGGCTGTCTAGCCTACCTATACCAGGGATCTCCAAGTGATGTACCAAGATTCTCTCATCCTACCAATCAATGTACACTACCAGTCTACCTTGCCAGATTTTTTAGGTCTCTCAGCAACCCCATATGGAATACTGAGTGGACATGAAAGTTACGAAGTATTGCGGGCATTTGGGATCTTCGTTAAGCAGAGTTTCTTTTTTTTCTAGCATTTGGAATTTTTTTCTCATGGTTGGGGGGGAACAATAAAAATAAAAATAAAAATAAAAAAATCGTACCGAACGATATCGTAAGGTACCGTATCATTCGAACCGTACGGTTCGAATGGATTCGAGAAAGTGATGGGAGGCCGGTCAGGGCCAAGGTGGCATGGAGAGTGATCATTCAGCCACGTAGCAGAGGGGGGCTTAGCCTCATTGATCCAACTATACAGAGCCGTGCCTTGCTGAGCAAGTTGATTGTCAGAGGACTCGTACCCGGTGGTGGGCCATGGAAGGATTTCCTCTTGGCCCAGATTTCAGCCCGCACTCCGAGCCTTGGAGGCTCGTGGCCGCAGAGTACTAGATGGATCTTCACAGAGATGCAAGCCCGTGGTTTCAGTCCAGCCTTTGAGGACAGATTCGCAGCCAATCTACTTCGTGCTTGGGCTCATCTTAGGCCAGCCCTCAGACAGATTGTTCCAGCAACCTCAGAGGAGCAGCTTCGGCAACCTTTGATCTGGAACCCCTGATCCGTTTACCCAATGGCCACATGTTAGGGGGGTCAACCGCACATATCCTAGGGCGCCTTGAGCATGGGACCAGCTAGGTCTCGTGGAGATTGGATTGCACACAGGCAGTTACCTCAAGAGGAGTAGGAGAGAGGCATGACAGGGATCTGGGGTAGAGACAGGCTCAGCATCGACATTCGACTCAGCTATTCCTGAGGAGTGGTTGACTCCTATTCCAAAGCCGACCCCCTAGTGTGGCTAGGCATGTTTACCAAACACGATATCCTCGTGGTGGTTCATGGAGCAGATGAGGACAGTGGTCTGCTCACTTTTTCTATTGGATTACATGGCAAATTAGAGAGATCAGAGCACCCCTTGGAGGATTTCAGAGGTTGCACCTTGCAAAGGGTGAGGGTGATTGGTTTTCAGGCACGGGCATGGCACATAGATCCAGCACCAGCCAAGGTGGCCAAGGAGAGATTTTGGCGGTTATGGATTTGGGAGTGCCGACCTCTCACGCGGTTGCAGTGGGACCCTGGAGAGTGGACTTGGCATGATCCCACAGATCGGGTGGAGACTCTGGAATCTGGATGCCCCTTTCTTTGCATATACAGTGCGGCTTGGCTCAGTGATGGGAGATTTGAAGTAGCATAGCCGCCTCGCACATCTGGCGTGCTAGATGTAACGAGGCCATCAAGGGCACCCACTCTCCGCCAACTAAGACCATCAGGAGCATATGGCTCGACATCATTCACACCCTCTGCAACTAGTGGGGGAAGCTGCAGGGAGGTTCTGACCGCATGCGGAAGCGGCAGAAAGCCTTCTTGAGACTTTGGAGGCATGGCCCTTTCCTCACAGATAGAGGCGGTGACCCCATTTGGCATTACAGAACACCTCTATGGTTGTCCCCCCCCCCCCCCCCCCCCCCCGCCCCTTCCCCCCCCTCACAGAGCGGCCAGCCAGAGGAGAAGCATCTCTTTCCCTTTGATCATTTGTCTCCCGCCCATATATGAGGTAAGGCTGCATTTAGCCCGTCGTGGTTATACTTAGCCCTTTGCGGCTGTGTTTTCTTTAACTAATTGAAGGATCTTTTTCCCGGGAAAAAAATGGGAAAAAAAAGTGTGATTGTATGCACGTGTGTGTGTGTGTGTGTGTGTGTGTGTGTGTGTGTGTGTGTGAACCAATTTCTACTTTTTTGGCAAAACCACATATCCCCAGTGATAGATGTTGCAGATGTGGACAACATGCAGAGTCTGTTCCCCATCTTCCTCGACATTGTACGGAGTCTACGAATTTCTTGCAAATATTGATTCACAACCACGTTTTCCATCATTCAAAGGAGGAAAAGCCTTCTAGATTTTTGGTGTTTAGCCATCTTGCGTGGCTAGATTTGACACCTTCATCATTTGGATGAGATACTAGGCACTTAGGGCTATTTGGAAGGCTAGGAATCGTATTATGTTTCGGCAGCCATCTCTGGATGCTTATGCTTTCTTTCATGCCAATCTTCGCCAAACCCTACATGACTGTCGACAACTAGAGGCTATTGATATCCCACAGTTTGAAGTCTTTTCTATTGTTTTTAGCTTTCTTCCTTGGATGACTTCTCCCTAAAGTACATCCTCCCCATGTATATTGTTTCTTGGTAATAGAACCCTGGCTTTTACAAACAAACAAAAAAAAATGTGTCTGTGTGTATGTGAGAGAGAGAGAGAGAGAGAGACGGTGTTCACATCCACGTGAGACAATCTGTCATCTTCTATGGTCTTGTCCCGTTCCTATGCTCTTCTAGACAGATTGTCAAGACACCTTCATGTTAGATTTGTGGACAGATCTTTTGGCAAATTTTTTTGGGTATTTGGCAACATTTCCCCCACTTAGATTTTGGGCCCTATGGTCCATTTATCATGTAAGAAATTAGCTGATCTTTGCCACACAAGATATTCCCAATTTTCCTTTCTTCAAGAGATCCCTTCTTTTATCTCTTCGGGATTCTTCCCTTGTACCAACTACAAGTGTTCTTTGATTGCTTTTGAATTTTAGCTATCTCATAGTTGGATAGCTGGGATTGTAATGTGTGTGTGTGTGTGTGTGTGTGTGTGAGAGAGAGAGAGAGAGAGAGAGAGAGATCACTAAATTCAATTCGCTTACCTCTTGCACGTTAAGCAAAGTAATGTCCCCACCTTTCCTTGCTTTTCAAGTTTGATTCTTTCTTCAGGATTCTCGTTCAAAGCCTTCATATAATTCATGAAATACCTGTATACCTGCTTCTCTAGTTCCGAAGAATCTTCTAATAGGTCAGGCCTTTGATGCTGCATAATATTGTCATGCTGCAACATACTTTTGTCTACCAAAGCACCACCATCTATCTGCCGTCTAAAAAAGTGATCATCAAGGTCATTGAAACCCATCTGTCTCCTGTCATCTGCATGATATCGAGGAAAACCCCTTGGCAAGATGAGAGAAGTGTTACTTTCTCTACTTGCCCTATCAACAACTTGGATCCCATGGGAAAGCTCATTTAATTCCCTTTGTAATCTTCTTTCAAACTGTCCATCATCAGGCCTTTGCAACCCTACTATCCTTCTCTCATGCAAATCATTGTCGGCATGCAAATCTCCTCTATTCTTCAATTCAGGTTCAAAGGGTTGAAATGGTCTTAAATAGTCCTCTGCCAGTTCAGTGTAGCTTCTCATCCGAGCTCGGGACCCATCTCCAATGGATTCTTCTTGAAAGTTTGTAGCAGCCAATGATCTTCCTCTCCTCTGGGTAGAATCAGCACCAGATGATGATGACAAATCTACATAAGGGGACAGGAGCTTTCGACTTAGGCTATGATCAGTTGGGTCTTGCAAGAAATCTGACGTGGACTCCCGAGGCAGGGAGTAGAATGTTCTGACACTGCCATCTTCCAGCGTGATTTGACGAGGCACCAACATTGCGTGGCTGTCAAAAGAATCCTGTTCTTTATGGCTTTCATATAAATCTCCCATTTCTTTCATTCCAGTTGAGGACGAGTATGTGGGCAGTTGCCTCTCAAAGGTATATGAATCTTCTGCTGCACTTTTTTCCCAAGATGGGTATAATGTGGCAAAGTGCTTCTCTGACCTTTCATTCATGCTGTCACTGATGAGCAGGGCCTCTGACATGTGTCTATCTCCTGTGAATCTTCCCTGGAGGCCAAATGCCGATGTTGCTGTTGCCACCCCTGTTGAGAAATCTTGGCTCGAAGTCAGTAGCGATAGAGCCTGCGATGTCACTTGACATGACATGTGTGGCATCTCTCTGGACGGTAACCTAGGCTCTGCTGACATGTACGGCCACACTGACATATCTCTGGATGATGACCTAAGCTCTCCTGGCATGTACGGCCACGCCAACATGTCTCTGGATGATGACCTAGGCTCTCCAGGCATGTACGGCAACTCTGGCGTGTCTCTGGATAATGACCTAAGCTCTGCTGACATGTGCCAGTCACGGCCGTACAAGGTTGAGTTGTGTGTGTGATTGTCTTCATCAATGCCTCTGACAGGAGATCTGGAGACCCTTCGCCAAGGAGGTGACTCTTGCAGGCCATCTCTGTTTCTACGGCCAAGAGGAGGGTACCTTGAGTCACTGTCCCCATGTGATAACCTCCCATCTCTAAGAGCGTCGCGATCTCTGATGTCCAATTCCCTTTGAATCATCGCCAACTCGCTGTGAGAGGTGTTCTCCTAATTCCTTTGGAATTTGAAGTGCATCAGCTGACAAGCTCTGCTAACAAGCTCTATGAAAAATGGAGGCAAATGTGCTGTTTTTCTTGATGATATAGATTTGCCTATAGGGGTGGTTGAATCGTCCTGATGTTGATGATATAGATTTGCCTTTAGGGGTGGTAAATGGTTGAATACATTAAGATTTGGGGGTGGTAAGTGGTTGAATCCATTAAAATTTAGTCCTTTAGGGGTGGTACCATCAAATAAATGGTTGAATCCATTAACATTTGAGCCTTTAGGGGTGGTCACTAGTACCATCAAATAAATGGTTGAATCCATTAAGATCCTCGGAGGGAGACGAAGGCAAACGTAGAAAAAAAAACTCCAACATCTCTCATCGAGTTAAAAATAGCAAAACCTTTCCAAAGAAGCATTAACGAAAACAAATAAAATGTGCATACTATATATGTGCAGCCTCTCTCTCTCTCTCTCTCTCTCTCTCTCCATTGAAACAACCAACATAGCAGCACATGATGATTCTTGGATCACGACAGTGGGGCTTCTAGGCATATGACTAGTCACAACGGTTATGGGAGATAACATCATGGTGGTAGTGGGTAATGATGCATATTATCTCACTCATGTTTAAAGAAGGTTCTATAAAAGTCTTTCAAATGATCTTTGGATCCTAGCTACGAAGAGGAATCTTCTTTTTATCTTGGCTATCATGAATTATGACTTACCAGTTTACTTTGAGCAAAATATGGCTGTTATTCTTGAGAATTTATATTTGATAAATTCTTCGTTTTGTAAAGAAAGAGGCTTCATAAAGCAGCTTGCTCTACTGCCATAGCAAAATGATACAAGAATTACACTCTTATCAAAATGGCAAGGAATGCATATGCTTAAAGGGAAAAAAATCTTCCTAAATTCTTTTCAATTGAGGTAATTGACACAATTGCTTACATTACTTAATGGCTGTCAAACAGGCCTACCCGAGTAAGAAACTTTCAATTGTTCATTAAAGAGTTTTTTATGAATGTTATAATCAAATTAGATGCTAGAAGCTAGAAATGCATTGTTAACCACTTCGCATGTTAACATGATTTCAATTGCCGGACCTACCGTAAAAGCACTTTGCCATCTTGCCTGCTCGAACAGACATTTGATGGCACTAGACTTTATTAAACGGCCTTACCATAATGCCAAATAGGGAACTTCATGTACATACTTGCTTTTGACGAGAACTAGTGGCTTGAGACTATTTTCAAGTTTTATCTGGCCTAGTGTGAAAGCTAATCACTTGTATTTAAGTCATTTTTTACATTGATCAATAGGTATTCATTCCCTTGCAATAGAATGAAGAACTAGAGGTCTTTTTACGACCCTTTGGAACAAAATCAATCCATACTACTTATTAGAAACAATAATCCAATCGATTGTAGTCCATCAAATCATACCTCATGACCTAAATTCATTAAGTGGCTAGACCTAACAACCCCACCAGTCACTCCTCAAGTAGCACAACTCTAGTGTCTACCTACCAAAACTCCTTACCGAGAGGTAGACTGCCATAATCGCCATATACACACCTCCAGTATTACCACATCAACCAGTTCCTCTAAGGACTGCACTAATACAATGGTTTTAGGGATACTACCTATAGAAACAGAAACTCGAGAATAAGAGAGTTACGAGTCCTATGAACGGCAAGACCCATATGAGCAACAATATGATCCCTATCGGTATCCCGAACGAGGCTCTAACTCCAGATTATGCCTCCACATTCATGGTGCAACAAAGAGAGAGAGACTTCAACAATATGCATGTAGACCATTGATGTGATGTTTTTGATATAAAGGCCCGCATCATATTGTGGAGTTTCTTGGCAAGAACCTTACACCTAATCCCTCGTGTGATCCAAGTACTCCGAATCCCGTGCCAAATACCAATGTCATTCCTTATGGAGGTACATATTATACGTGCATATTGGGCCATGCTTATAAGGGTTGTCCTAAAAAAGTGATAATCTCCCCAATGTAGAAGCATCAATAACCACTTCAAAAAGCCTTTTGTTGAGTGTACAAGGTGGACTTATTCATATATTCCCCTTTAATGCCATCATAAGGCTCTAAGCTGAGATGAGGGCAGGACCAAGGGAACATCCAAAGCTACTAATAAGCTTTATTCTTGAAGTAAGCAGCCTAGGTGCAAGCCCCAAAGGCTGTAGTAGCCCCTTAAAAGGCTATTGAAATAGAACTAGAGGTTTATAATAAGAAGAAGACCTCAAAGAGCATGCAAAAATGGAGTGCATAATAATCAGTGTCAAGAACAACTAATCATGAGTATCAAAGATGATTTGGATGAGAGCTTTGAACCCCTTATAGGGATAGCGAGTGATCTCTTGCTCAAATAGCTAGCTCTTCCCAAAGAACAAAAGACCATTGATTAAAACACTTCTAAAGAAACTCAAGGAGTATTGCAACCTTGTGTTGGAGCATATGAAATAAGCCCAAGAACTTGTGAGGAAGGTGTAGGCTGAATTAGGGTCAGGTTAAATCCGAACCACTAACCCCACCTAAGCATATTCCAGGGCCTCCTATTCCAAAGACATCATAGAACCTATGAGGAGCCTCATAGTGAACCGAATGCCTTGACAAAACCCTTAACGGTAATCATTCTTAAGAGGCTGTAGAAAGAGTCAGTTCGAAGCTTTTGTCCTAGAAACAGTTTAGCCAGACCCTATGCATTGCTAGTTGTAGTGAAGGATGACTAACTAGGAGATAAAGGTTAGCCTTCCATGGCTCATCATAGTCATCACAACATTTTCTCCGAGGTGAGCGACGAATTCATTTTGTCCCCTCTCAAAGGTATTGAATCCTACTACAGAAGACATATCTTACACATTGGCAGGTCTAAGCCCATCTCCAAGTGAGTACAAAAAATAAAGTGAGTGTGAATATCACCTGTCGTGGAACATACCATGCCTCATAGACTTCCTGTTCTCGAAAGTCCGAGTCCTAATAAGTTCTCTTTTATAAGAAAATTCCCATCTTTGGAGAGACTTATCAAACTAGATGAATGGGAACCTAAGAGCTCACACACGTGAACCTAAACTTGAAGAGGAGGAGGATGTGTTGTGCCACATTGAGCACTCTCCTTCCATACTCAAAGCTAAAGGATACCCAACAGTGCCCATAAACAAGCTGGGGCACTACTTTGAAAGTAATGAAATGAACGTCATTTACCTTTCATGTATAAAAAGGAATTTTAAAAGGCATGATGGTCTCTATAGCCTTAGATGGTGGTGCTAGTGTGAACATAATCACCAAGGAGATTGTTGGGAGGCCAAAGGGAAGCCCACACTCATAGGCACACGCTTACCAACGGGAACATACCAAACCCTTGGGAATTCCTATAAGATGCAATTAAGACATTCGAATTTAGTTTTCACCACACATTCTTAGTGATGGATTCCCAGAGAAGAGGATCATAAACCATTATCATTTTGGGAGGCCTTACATGAGAGACACAAGAAGGCTTGTACATATTAGGAAACGTTACATTTGCAAAGGCAACCAATCCTTGAAAATAGACTTAAAAACATGGAAGATTTTATCTAACATAGCTATTCTAATTGGTTCAGTCAGCATGTGCAAATGTTGCAACAAGTTGTTAGATAGTGAAGATGAGAACAAGGATTATGTGCCTCTTACAGAGCTTGACAACTTTGAGGATTAAATTCATACCTTGGAACACTCTCTCATGGAAGCTTGGAATAAAGTTTGCAAGATTGGACATACAAAAATAAGCTCGCTCCTTCTTGAACTAGGGGTAGTTTTTGATTCATCATCTAGCAAGGACTCCTCCATGGGCAGAAGGACTAACTTCTACATCACCCATAGTAGCCAAGAAGGAGAAAACCACATAGAAAGCCTAAGAAGTATCTTGGAGACTGATCTTTATTGGGTTGAGGCCATAGATTCACAGGAGACCTACTCTAGATAATGGGAAGCTCAACTAAATAAGATCACCCTTTCACGCCAAGACAGTGGCCAATTAAGGTGAGGAGAAGCCCACAACCTTCGAGCAAGCCAATCTTTACTAAGCTACTAGACACAAGCTCAATAAAGTCAAGGATGAGGCTAAGAAGTAAGCTAAACTCAAAAAGCTTGCCGAGCCTCAAGAAGAAGGTCTGAGGTAAGTGCTTGAGCACTTTAAGTCCTACAACATTGAAGACATAGTGGTAAATGGTGAGAAGGCTCAAAGAAGCCGAGATCGGAAGCCTTATGATGCTCAGGTAACATGCGATTCATCCCTCTCAAAATAGGGCCCTAGCTTGTTCATGGAAACTTTTGGTTATCCTTTGGTTTTGGTTATGGAGGGAGGGTGCTCGATGGGGCACCGCTCATCCTCCTTCTCTTCAAGTTTAGGTTCAGTTGTGTGGGCTCCTAGGTTCCCCTTCATCCACTCAGATAAGTCTTGCCAAAGTTAGGAATTTCCTTACAAAAGTAAGCTTATTAGAACTCAAACTTTTGAGGATACGAAGGCTGTGAGGCCTACTATTTCTCGTGGGTAATATTTACACTTGCTAGGTGGGCTAGGACCTGACAATGTGCAAGGGATATACATTAATCCTTCCCTAGGAGGCAATACCTTTGAAAGGGCCAAAATAAACTCATCTTGCTAATAACCTTAAAGAAAATGTTATGGTGGTGACTATGACTACCCATGGAAGGCCAACTTTCTCCTCCCTTTGAGTCCTCCTTTATTGCATCTAGCAATGTGGGATCTTGTTAAAGGTGAAGGCTCATAACTAGTTCTTTTTTGAGACAACTTTCTCCTTTATTACATCTAGCAATGTGGTTACTCATATAGTCCCTCTTAATGCCATCATAAGGCTCTAGTCTAGGACGAGGGAAGCTTCTAAGGAAATATCTAGTAATGTGGTTATTCATATGGTCCCTCTTAATTCCATCATAAGGCTCTAAGTCTAGGATGATAAATATCTAGTAATGTGGTTATTCATATGGTCCCTCTTAATTCCATCATAAGGCTCTAAGTCTAGGATGAGGGAATTTGCCAAGGAAATATCCAAGGTAGCTAAGAAGCAAAAATCTCAATCTAAGATGAGGGAAGTTGCCAAGGAAACATCCAAGGTAGCTAAGAAGTAAAAATCTCAGGCTCAAACTCAAAGCGAGTAGCCAAAGAGCTTGAGGCATAAGCCCTAAAAACTAATGTAGCCCCAAGGACCAAAACCAAAGATCCAAGAGAAGAAAACCTTAAAGCATGTGAAAATGCAATGCATGATTAATTTTCCAATGATATCATGACCATTGAGTGAAAGCAATTCGAATGAGAGCTCTGAAGCCTTCCTCGTGTGGAGACAACAAGTAACTCAAACCAGCTCTTCTTAAAGCAAAGAAACCTAGTTATATACAAACCTTCCAAAGAAACTCAAGCATTACCCCAACCCCATGTTGAGTAAAAAATGTATAGGCTAAACTAGAGCAAGTCCTTGAATAAGTGGTCAAGTACAAACCATTGACCTCGCCTAAGCGTATCCTAACCATATTCTAGAGCCAATAATAGAGCCTGTGAGGGAACCTCAGAGCATGCCAAAGGCCTTGACGAAGCGTATAACCATTCTCAAGAGGCCCCAAAAAGAGCTAGTTCCAATGCCTCTTTCTCTGGAACTAATCCAACCAGATCCCACATTGCTAGATGTGCTGAATGAGGACTCTTTAGTGGGAGGCAAAAGAGCTAGCCTTCCATGGGTGATCATAGTCAACACAATATTTTTTCTACGGTGATTGGTGGATGACTTTTTTTGACCCCTTCAGAGGCATTAATTACCTCTTAGGGCAGATTGAGTGCATATTCCTTACATGACCGACAGAACCAAGTGTGCACCTCAGAGTGAGTACGAACCAAGTGAGAGTGAATATCACTTGAGGGACATAGGTGTGAGCCTACATTCACTATACTAGATCAACTTAGAAGGCTTTGGTTGTCTTGTCATATGAATTCATTGTATGAAGTAACAAAGGTAATTTGTCTCCCCCGGGGTTGCAATTTTAAAAAACTAAGGCCCACTTTCTTGAGTAGCTGACTAGTTTCTGCATCATGCACTAAACGATAACTCTCAAATCAACGTGACCATTGCATAGTAATGTTTGTCACACTGTGGCTGTCTTTAATATGAAATTTAAGCATGCATCCCACCATCTCCTCCAACTCTTCTATGTGGAAGTATCCCACCTTGTTGTGGCAGTAATCTAATATATAAGATGTAGGGGGGTATTGGCTCCCTAGTCACTTGGGCCTTGGACTTTCCAATCTTTCAAGACCCGATTGTGTTGCATATCACAGACATGTTTATGTTGTGTTCTCTAAGCTTGGCACTAGCTGCTAGTTGCCTATCCCCTTCTTCTTATTTCAAACCCTAATTTCCTTTTTTTTATAACCCTTCTTTGAAATGTTATGTGTGCCTTGAGACATTGAAGTATACAATCATTGCTAAGAAATGCAACCACTAATCTAAAATTTTAAGCATATAGGCTTTTTGCATAAATTTTGGTAGAGTTTCTCCTTGGGTTGACCCAATGTCAAATTTGCGGGATGCCTTCAAACACATGTGAACTATATCAATCTTAGGCATACAAGGCACATTCTGCCACCATCATGCTAATCATTAAATCTATGCAAAAAAACTTTGATGCAATTGTGCAAGAGAAAATACCTTAAATGAGGGAGCGATTGTAACCTTGGATATGCAGATCGTTGTAGACTGTTGTTGAGCTATAGACCAAGGAATGTGTAATGTTGAGTGCACTTACACTTGTTGATGGCAATTTGGATGCTATGTGAGAATTCTAGCATCATGTAGGGTCTCCCCAGGTTTAGATTGTTGATAAATGATCTATAGACTCTAGTTTTTATGTTTTTAAAAATCCTAATCAGATTGTCGATGCTGATGTGGTAAGTGGGTTGGATTAGTGATTTGACCGTGTGGTGATCTGCACCCAGATGATCCAAAATCTGGCGATCACAACTAATAATTTTGGGATCGGTGATCCAAACATTGGCAATTTGATCTATGTGACAATTTGAAAACGAGATCGGTAATCCAAAAACATTAAAGATCAAAATTTTGATAATTTTGGGACCAACGATCAAAACAGTGGTAATCTGAAATTGGGATCGGTGATCCAAAAGAATAATGATATGAGACTTGGTAGTATCAGTGATCTAGAAATGAAGATGATCCAAAATGTGGGATTGTTGGTGTGAATTTGGAGCGATGATCATGATTCTAGATTAGCAATCAAAAACATGGTTGTATTGATTTTCCTTTTAGTTGTTTTTTCTACCTTGATCAAGGTGTCTATATGTGGTTTTTTTTCTTGACTAAGGTGTCCGTGTGGGTCTAAATAAATTTGAGGTGCCTAATGTATATGCCACATGAAGTGACACCCTAGGATGCTTTGTTAATTCTAAGGTGATAATTATAGTACAAGAAAGAATAATGTGATGGGTCATATACTAGGCTAAGTAGAGAAAGGTTATCTATGTGTAGGTCATACAGTAGGCCTTGATCAGGGTGTCTATGTGTGGGTACCAATAATTTTAAGGTGTCTAATGCATGTGCCACGTGAAGTGACACCCTAGGATGCTTTGTTAGTTCTATTAAGGTGATAATTGTGAGAAAGAATAAAACATGGAGTTCTTATGGGTTATACACTAGGCAAAGTAGAGAAAGGTTTCCCTTTCATCATCTCGTTAGTGCCCCCTATCCAGAAATGTATTTGAGAGGTGCTCAGAGTTGAGATTTTGCTTAAAAGTTTTCTATGAATAGATAAGTGGGACATATCATTGTCACTCCTTCAACTCAGACATGGACTTTATCCTTATGCTGATCGCATCCCATATTAAGCGACTTGACTTGACATTTAGGCTTGCCCCTTTAGCACAAGCGATTGGATGATTGGACTTTGAAAATGTTGTGATGAACATGACATGGTGTAGGATTTATGGTTGGGCTCATTTTAGCCTTTCATCGTAACCGAACTCTAGACTCTTATGCCCTTAGCATGTTTTGGCATCCGATTACTTGACACTCTTGTGTTTTACACAGTTGACTTTCCTTTTTGCTTTGTGTTGCTATTGGGTAAATGGCTTCTTTTGCCCTTTAATCTGATGTGTAGCCATCAACCTCTTTATCAATAAGGCTTGAGTCCATGTAAGAAATAAATACTTGAGGGGGGGTCTTGGGGCTTCCTAGGAATGGGATTTGCTTGCCAACATGCTCTTTATCAATAAGGCTTGAGTCCATGTAAGAAATAAATACTTGAGGGGGGGTCTTGGGGCTTCCTAGGAATGAGATTTGCTTGCCAACATGCTCTTTGTAGCCATATTTGGTAGTGATGTGTGTGAACACACTAGGATCAGCTAGGGCACTTTTTCCCTCTTTAGGTGGTTTTTTCCCTCGTGCTAGTATACACCTCTCTTGGGGTATACTTATCATCTTTGTGCATGGCTTCTTCTTCCCTTTAATTCGATGTGTAGTAGCCATCAACCTCTTTATCAATAAGGCTTTAGTCCATGTAAGAAATAAAGACTTGAGGGGGGTCTTAGGGCTTTCTAGGAATGATATTTTCTTGCCAACATTCTCTTTGTGGCCATATTTGGTAGTGATATGTGTGAACACACTAGGACCAACCGCCGGGGAACTTTTTCCCTCTTTAGGGTTTTTTCCCCTCCATGCTAGTATACACCTATCTTGGGGTATACTTATCATCTTTGTGTAGCACATATTCATTATCTATCTATCATCTCATTGTGTGCTCCCTTGAGCTTCTTCACTATTTGTGTGTGTGTGTGTGCGCATTCCTGCAACCTTATTTCCAACATTTGGTATCAGAGCATACGCTCCTTGCTCCTACGTTGCATACCCTTCACCCTGAGTCGCCTGTCTTCTTGAATCAGATCAATTTTGGTACTTTGTCTCATGGCCTTTACAGACTAGATGCATATGAAAGGCAAAGGCATGCTGTATGTACAGTTTCTACCACAAAGGCAATCGGTGATGCTAAGATGTGGCATGCACGCTTTGGTCACTTGAACTTTGGTAGTTTGCTATGTTTTCATAAACATGACATGGTGTCTGCGTTACCACATCTTAAAGCCCCTATCAAACATGTTTGTGAGGATTGTATTCTTGGAAAATGCAGAACATTGACTATCAACAATTCTTGCAGGAGACCATGGAAGGACTTGACGAGCTACTTAACCAACCACATACTGGGATGGAGACAGAATCAAGCACAAATGCAATGTAGGAACAGGAAAAAAAGGTTTGGCGGTGCCACCTCCTGACAACACATATGCTCCATGACCGTAACACTACCCTCTAGAAGCAGGTAAAAGATACCTCCATAGAAGTACAAAGGTTAAAAGCAAACTTGGAAGCGGCTGAGACTACCCACAAAGAGGTCATCATCATGAAGAGTTTGAAAGCTACATAGGAGCAGGAGAAAATGTACAATGCCATGGAGAATAATAACATGGTCTTAAGCCAAACAATAGTACAAAGGATCAAGGTGAATGCTGACTTTAACACCAAATTGGAACAAGCAAAGGAACAGCTCTAGAAAGAAGTCACCCACACAAAGGAACTCATAACACTCCATGCACAACAAGTACAGGACTTCCAAGCCAATCTCAAGGCCAAGGAAGAAGCATTGCAATACCAAATCACACAGCTAACAGCACAGCTCAAAGCAGAGGAGGAGAGGGCAAACCATCTACAACATGAAAGGGAACAAACCAACAAGGCTCATACATAGAAGATTAGAGCTCTTAATGAAACAATAAGTGCAAGCCAGGCAGAAGCACACAAAAAGGAGTTGGCACACTAAGAGACAGTGACACAGCTTACACAACAACTAGGAGACACTTAGAGGCTGGCGGCCCAAAGACTCCAATAGATTACCGAAGCTCAGGCAAGGGGAGCAATCGCCCGGTGGGCCCAAGAAGATGCAACACGAAGATTTGAAGAATTAGATGCTGCAAGGATGGTTAGAGAAACGCCAATTTCAAACCTCCTTAGCAACACAGACTCCTGCCTCTACAAGCATTAGAGCATCGCTAGCAATCCAAGAAAGAATTCAATGGCCGAAACCTAGTGCTAATCTTTGTCTCCTCCTTGAGCGCGCCTCCGAGTTGGGACAGCAACTCCTCGAGCCCCTCCTCAAACTCTTTCTTTGTTTTTGTCTACACTGCTGACCCTCTCTCTACTTCAATATGACATCAATATATTTGAAGATATAGGCCTAGGAGAACTAACATTAATCAAACAAAATACGGAAGAGACACTGATCCTACTGTAATCACGAGAATTTTGAGGGGAGACTTAGTATTGACTAATCCTCACATCTTTTTTTACCCTCTACATCCTATCGTGCTAAAACTTCATAGTTGGTGTTGCATTCTCCAAAGCTCAGAAATTCTTTACAACATTGTCAAAAAATTAGACCTATTTGTCCCAAATGACATTCTAGAGATGCCCGCCAAATATGAAGTAGTAGCACATAGTTACCAATGGGTTATAAGTCATGGCTGGCTAGAGGTATATAACACTCACCAACATCTAAATCTATGTGAGTCCACTCTCTATCATGCTTTTGGCATTCTAAAACTCTACACTAATATCTACAAACATTGAGAAGCTATGCTAACAAATGTACAATACAATTTTGATGCTACCCATATAGAGTATCCCACTATAAACGAAGAAGAAATTCCAAACTTACGAGAGATTATTAAGTCTCATAAGCCTAGCCACCCACCCCCTAGCACAGGTCAGGGTCAAGAAGAATCTTCTTCTTCATTTTCAAAATCAACTTACCATGTCTATTCTAACATTGCTAGTAAGCTACTTAACCCATATCCTAACACGCCACCTACTAACACCTCTCAGGCTGCTGACTGCATTTTCTCATCTTTCTATCCTCCCAAGATAGATTTTTCCACTAACACCCATCTCCAACACGGCACTCTCAAGAGGTACAACACACCATCCCGCAAGATAATCTTGAAGCATTTACTGATGATACCATCTTGGATTCTTTGTCAGCTGTAGAGTACGAGGGGTTCATATGTGCGGGCAATCCTCTTTTCAAGCCAAAGTTAATCTTCAAGGTACTCATGGCAGATCATTCCATTTGAGCCCACACGCCGGATCATGCTAGAAGCATATTCAGAAGTCACTCCAACAAAACAGCGTAATGTACCATACCCTCTCTGCGCCCCATGACCTGAATTAGAAGAACTACTTCCATTGGCTAGAGAGGGCACATTATGGGCGAATGTGGCAAAGCACACAAAGCTGGCCAATCCTCAGTTAGCTGATTTGCTGGAGATACGGATAGTTACATTTATGATCAACTACTATTTCCGCCCGCAGGTGGAGGAACGCAAACCCTATGAACACAAGAGGTGGCTACGCCACTGAAGAGCACCCCCGCCTAGAAGATTTTGGAATTCAGCCCGACTGGAGAAAGGAGAGTACCTGGCAATTCCAGAATACAGCCAAGTGTACATAACTGTGCCACCACCACTACGGGTCGATCCATTATACATGCCAGTTAAAAGAAGATGGACACCACTAGAATTTTAGGAAGCCAAAAGGCACGACTCGCATGTGTGCTACAACTTCCCCATCTTTATACCAACAACATTTGCACACATTCGGGAACAAAGACTTCAGATACTTACATGGATCATGGCATGGCGCAGAATTCTAGACCCCGATATTGTAGCTAGCATCCAATTTTTGAAATTGGTCATCGTGGTGCTGAGATAAACCAACCAAAGGAGCCTTATGATGGCTATGAAGCAGAACACCTGAAGTTCGACATGAACCAAGGGCCATCAGATAGGGGAATCATGCTTTATTATTACCAACTTCGATGTCTTCTTCGATGTCTTCCAGGCTACATACAGATCACTTTCAAAGACATGGTGGATATAGGATTCTGGAGATCACATTCAACATTCCGACGTACACTCAAGAAGCTCCAATCCAGGAGGAACTTCTACCGCCATGAGTTTGGTGACTAGGTCTTAAGACCTCGGTAATAGGTTCTGTGGACAGAACCTACATCAGGAAGGGGGGGATGTTAATCCCATTTTGGATTAACAAACATGATCCTCCAATTGAGGACATTAATAAGTGTCATGAAACAGCACTATAAAAGTTGTACATTATGAGTTATTGGCCACCCAATGCCTAGTAAGTAAGTTTTTGGATGCCCAAGTGTGAATAAGGGCCAAATGTATATAAGGCATTTTCTAATGAAAAGACATAATCCCCTTTGTGCTATAGAGAACTCTCCCTTGAGAGAGATGTAAGGAGAGAGAGCATTCTAGCATTGTGCCTCTTTTATGCTTGTGTGATTTATGCTTGTGTGAGAGAGTGAGAGAGAGAGTGATTGCCTTATGCTATGGTGTGAGCGACTCTACAGTGACAACGTGGAGGTGGAGGTTGGAGGTTGGAGCTTAACAAGCGAGCTTGGAGGCCTCAAGGGACTCAAGTTCGAAGCATTGGTAAGTGCCCTACGGTAGTTGTGATCTATTGCTCATCCTTTAGGTGAATGTATAGAGTTCCCCCTTGGAGGTGAGGTAGCCCATAACAATGTGTGTGAACATACCCTACCAACCGGGGTACTTTTTTCCTCTTTAGGAGTTTTTTTTCCTCGTGCGAGCATACACCCATCGTGGGTATACTTATCATCTTTGTACAATATACATTCATTATCTATTTATCATCTCATTGTGTGCTCCCTTGAGCTTCCACACTCTGTGTGTGTGTGTGTGTGTGCGCGCGCACGTGCATTTATGCCACCCTATTTCCAACACTATTTTGCTTCTACTATTAGTGTGAAAGTAGGGATTGCTAGCATCTCTTCCAAAGGAATCTCCTTGAGGATAGAGGTTGATGGGAGTTCTTGGATTTACTTTTGGAGTTGTTCCCTTTCTCCTTTGGTCCATGGCTCCTCTACCTTGTTCTTTGCATTTGTTGATCTTTTAAAGCACCCGTACCTATTTTGATGAGGCCTATTGGTGTATCTTCTTTAAGCACATTGATGATTTTTAATGCATTTTGGTTCTCATACTTTTTGTTGGTTACACCCTTTAGATGGCTTCATCTTTGGTACCCAAATCAATCTTTGTCCTTAGTAGTATCCTTGGGCTTTGAAAGAGAATTATGTGGCTACCCAACCTTGTGTGGCTAGATCACCGCCCTTTGGATTGCTTCTCCCTTTCTTTTGGGATCTATATTACCTTGTCACTTGCCATCTGTGTAGACTCAGAGTATTGGCTTTTAGGATCCATACCTACTTTGGTCTTTTGACCGTGGTTTTTAGAGAAGTAGAGGGCGGGTGCATACATATTATGAGCGGTAACCCTTGAGCGGATTATCCGAGCAACACTCAATGGAGTTATACTTGAATGAATGTTTTTTTATGGAATATCTTTTTTTAAAAACCTCAATCGACAGCGCTCATATTAGCACATGTTTTTTTAATTGATTTTATAGTAAACCTCTAGGTATTTTTGCAACTTTGGAAGTTGCTAATTTATTGCACATAATAAAAATCTTACTAGGGATTAAAATAGAGGCAAGCTTATGCAAAGATAAGGTCTTATGGATAATTTTCTTACTTAGATGTCCAAATTGAGTGACATAAAAATAGCCGTATTGGTCTACTTTAACTTTAATCTTGCATGCATGTACCAAGGTACAAAGAGCCAAAGACATATACCCTTGGTTTGAATGCTCTCATGATGCAATTGTGTGTATTATATTTGCACATTCATTGTATTTTCTATAAGCCTCAACATGCCATGTTAAGTGTCAATACCTATTAAACATTTGCCAATACTCCTAGGGCTATTCCAAGAACAAAATTAGGACTAGTGGCATTGTTCACTTTTAAGTAGATATGCCTATTAATACCTCCCCTCAAGCTTGTGAGATTGCCAACAATTATTTTTTTTCAGTCTTTCTAAGTTCTAACTCACTAGAGGGATGGACATATATTTTAACAATCAAAGATGTAAACTATGAATTCAGAATTTGCAAACTGCAAACTCTAAATTTAGAGTTCACAAACTACAAATTTATCTCTACATTAAGGTATGAGAATTTAGAATTTCCAAACTGTAGATTCAAACCTAAAAATTACAACTTGCAATACATTTCCAAAACAACTATGACATGTTCATATTATTAGGTCAAAGAACATTAAAATCACATGATTCAGAAGCCATAATCTATCAATCCATAAGAAGTTAAGGTTTGCATAAGAAGGTAATGGCTATCCATCCATAAGAAAGCAGGTCTACATGAGATGATAATGAAAACATGAGAAATTAAGTTTTGCATCAATCCATAAAAAGCCAGGACATGCTCTCTAGACCTCATTAGCCAAGTCATCTATGTAGTCTAGATGTCCATGATGCCTCTCCACCAACTCATAATCGAATGTGCTATCTCCTGCCATTTGGGTAGCCACATCTTCTGCATAGCAAGGCAAAACACTAAGCCCAATTAGTCAGTATCTAACCATGCTTAAATTATACACATAGATCAAATAAATTACTCACTAATCAAGAGGTGCATCAAAGTCATAGTTTGTCTCCTCATCATCTATCATGAGGACTACTTGATTCACACTTGAAGGCCCTGCCTCTGTGAAGTTGTCTCTAAGAATGCCTTCCAAGTATCTTGTGCAAATCTCTTTGTCATTGTCCACTGCCATGCATGGACGTCCTGAGTGAATTGCTGCTTTTATCCCAGGTGCTATACCTACACCAAGCTCAAGCACATAGCCTCCAATCGAACACAACAACTCCATGAACATCAACATCATGGAGCTACTCTTCTCCAACCCACCATGCCACTGTCCACCCTTTCCCTCTTTTATGCACCGTACACTTGAAGGCAAGTAATGAGTGATGAAATAATTGTCCATGCACACCTTAAGGGATTGGGAAACTTTATTTGCCCTATCAAGATAGTGATGTGCCTTCTTGCCAATCCTAGAGAACAATAGGATTTGAAAGGCGGTAATCTACATGAAACATAGATTGAAAAAGTTAATGGAGAAAAATAAAATACGAACAAACAAGAACATGACAATCATGTAAATAGCCAAATGACATACCTTGACACCAAAGCCAACATTATCCGCAACATCAATGCAATCTCCCATCTCCACGATCCATCTACATGTACTAACTATAAGATACCAATAGCTGAATGTAATTCACATAAACAGACATTATCAATTGTGATATATTGCTCACCTACAAGAAACCTCTAGTCTCATTTGTCTTGTCAAACACTCAACGAATGAAGTGGATACAGGTGAACACATCACCAATGTTCATCCATAATCATCCATCACAGATGAAGCAATAGCAAGTGAGCATGAGATATGCTCCTCATTTAGAATGTTCCATCCAGGGATTCCACCCTTGATTCCACTCACTATAGATCCTGTAGGAAGGTCAATCAAGCAAAAATCCACACTCCATACAGCATTTTTTCCATTGCGTGACTTCTTCATGCCACCAAGTTCATCGTAGAAATTTCTTATGACTTGAAAAGCCCCATTGTACTTGTATTGCTTAACTTCTTTTCCAAGTGATACATAATCATACTCCCAAACTTTGTAGTTTTCTTGTGAGATACGAGTTGCAAATGATGAGAAAGTGGACAAAGGAACATAAACCATATCCGTATTACACACTTTCTTGCTAAGAAGAGACTCCTCCTTTCATGGATCATTGTCTAGAATAACAAAGGACCCTAAATTAAATTTGTAGGAAGCTTCTAGTAATCACTTTGAAACATGAAAGAAAGAGTTATAAGAAAATAAACCTGTGTTAGAAGTGCCCGTTGGTTTAGGTCTTCCACCTCGTTTGTTATTTGGAGTGACATGACTTGCCTTTTGCTTTTCTACTATTGCTTTTTGCTCCTCTTCAAGCCTCTTCTTTTGTGCCTCATCCATGTTGCCCGACAAACCCGAGTTTGACTTGCACTCACCTTTTAAGGCGATCATAAGTTTCCTTCTCTTCCTCAATACATGTTCCAGCCTTCATCTCGATCCACCAAGGGCAGTGCTTCCTCTCCCACTCCGTAAGCAATATAGGACCATCCTTATGCTTATTCTCTCTAAAAATATGAGAGGTGTACATGCAATAAGTAGCAGGTGCAAGCATAGTCCAAGCCTTGCAAATGGATGGTACCACATTAAGACTCTTATTTGCAGCCAAATAATGGAGATACCTGAATTATTTTTAGGATAATATAAGAGAATGCAAGGTAATACAAAGATATCTTTCCATTGAATTCGAAAGCCAAAACGCACCTAGAAACCAATCGTCTGCTGGAATTTGTAAGATCAACTTGCTTGGATGGAACAACAGCAACTGTCATCAATGAAGCAAGAGGCTCAAACAAAAAAGGCCTATGTCTCACTATAATGCCATCAAAGTATTCTAGAATAGAAGGACTGTCTGGAAGTGTAGCTGCACCCTCAATGCTTGATGATTTCATCACTTGGTCAAGCAATCGCCCAGCATCTGTCAACACATGGTCCATCCATACTTCTTTTGCAAGCCAAGGTATGAAACCATGGTCAGTCACATAGGCATCCCATAACTCTCCTTTAGATTGTCATCTGCACCAAGAAGAGAAAGAATAGATAGTTGCTTTGCCTTGGAACAGGTTGCAATTGATACTTGGTAAAGCTTCTCCAAAGTGATCTTCATTGATGTATCCTCAAATGGTAAATTCCAAAGGATATTAAACCACTCCTTGCCATGGGAAGGATTGACTATTGAAAGCATCTGCCAAATAGTAAAGTTTTAGAAGAGACTTTGATACACACCACAAACCATATATTAAGGTTTTCAAAGTACAAACTAAAAATTTACAAGTTGTAACTATAGATTTATAATTTTTAAATCATATATTATGGTTTATGAGTTGTAAAATTAGAATTTGAAAACTATAAATTCAAATTTGCAAACTATAAATTCAGATATCTGAGATATAAAACGTAGACTTTTGTGGACTACAAATTCAAATTTGTGATCTATAAATACAAATTTTTGTAAATTGAAAACTTACCTGTGTAATTTTTCTTCGATATGTTGCTCCCACAGTCTTTTTAATCTCATGAATCTTGGACTCTCTCTCATCCTTTGGCATGGAAGAATGTAATTTCTTGCATTGAGCCTCAAAATCGGATCTCCATTTCCCCTTTCAACATAAATAGATAATCTCATCATAATGTTATTGGAACACAAAGCAAAGTCACAAAAAAAGAAATATATAAACTAAAGAACTAATACTTATAGCAAATACCATCCTCCCAAGAATAGTTTGGGTGAGGGGATACCATACCCTTCGTCCACTTCCATCCTCTTTCTGTCTTGCCAACTCAATAGCTTTTTTCTCCTCCTCACTAAAATCCTGAGTAAAATATTGGGCATCACAAGATACAAGTGTGCTTGTGTGGTACAAATAATCCTTGAGATTAGTAACAACAATTGCATCTTCATTAAGCCTGCAACCATTGACTTAAATGGATCAAAATTGGTTTCATTTACAAGCACTTACCATCTCTTAGCAACAATCCAACCCTCTTGCTCAATATAGTGAACATAAACAACAAGGCTTACAAGTTAAATCTTTGTAGAGCAGCAACAAGCTTAAGCTCATCCTTTGCTTCCGGTTCAATAATTTGAGCTTGCACTCTAATGTGTCTAGACTTGATATTTGTGTAAAGCTCTTCTATGCTTTCCATCCAAGATGCCATACAATGATTTCCTTTTTCCCACACGAAGAACATTTTGTTTGATAGAAAGCTCCATGGTGTGCCAATTATCTCTGATTCAAACTCATCATTAACTAAGCTCTAATTCTTGTCCCAACATTCTCTTGTGACATCATCAACATCCTTGGAAGACCCATCAGGCATTTTGATAGATAGAATAAAAGACCCTTTTGTCGGAATGTATCCCTCTGTTTCAAATGCTCTTTTCAAAATGGTCAAATCATTCCTAATTTGACGCACAACTGGGTTTATGAGACAACGACACAAGGGAATTCGAGGAGGTGGAATTTCTTTAGTTACTATAAGAAGCTCTAAAATATCTGCACACCTGATGGTCTCTCAACACACTCTGGAATGATATCCTCCACATCATCTTTAACTCCTGCTTTGTTGGATGGATCATCTATAGTTTTATCCTTGTTGTCCCTAGGATCCTCAATATCATTTTCAATGTCAACTTGCTCAAGCTCCTTCAGTTCATTATTGACCTCTGACTCTTGCTTCTTCCTTTTGCTACCTTTCCTTGTGATAGGACTAGACACATCACGTTTCTTTCTCTGCATGATTGAAGAACTCAATTACAAGATTTGCAAAAATGCAAAGGTGAAATGCAACTAGAAAAAGAAAAAGAAACCAAACTTACTGGAGGCATTTGTTGCAAAACTTTCGATAAGCTCACCTGCACAAGAAGAAAAACAAATAAATGACACAGTGAAACCATCTTTGAAATGATTAAATTAAAAACGACAGAGTGAAACCATCTTTCAAATGATTAAATAAAAATGGTTTCGCTGGCGAAACCATATCACTATAGGAGTGAGAGTCTCTGGTAGTATGATGGAGCGGAGGGGCAGAGAAAAGAAGGCTCCAAACTAATTTCGCCAGCGAAACTAGTTTCGTGTGGTCAGAATGCGTTAGGGCCTTGCGTGGGCGTGGAGGCCTGGATGAGGAAGGAAAATGTGGAAGGCACAATCCAGGCGAGCTGGCAGAGCAAGAGGCATTGTGGGGGGGAAGCAAGGGAGTGGTTGTCACTCATGGCGCTCTTTTTCCTTTCTTATCACAATCTCTTGACGATTTCTATGCTCACAAGCAGTGAGCAATTTCTAGCAAGTATGCAACCCGGCCTTTTAACTAGTGGAGGGCACTATTGTAGCAGACACCAACAGTGCAATGTTCGCATTGACGAACATGGCGCATTCTGGCTCTCCTGCAACACAATTGCCTCGTATATAAGCATGTGTTAGAATCTTGCATGTGAGAGACATAGACCACACACCAACAATGGAGTCCAACCAGTCAGGAGCCCCATGTGTGAGGAGAGGACATGCATATTCTCTTTCAGCAATGTAGCTAACTTGGAGCAGAGGACATTGCATTCTCTTTCGGCTGCGACAACAGACCACATATGATCCATAACACAAACACCCAAGTGCAGAGAATATGAATTTAACACCCAAAGAAAGGGCAAGAAACCAAATCGTTGGGAGGGAAGGAAGGAAAAGATTGGGGAGGAAAGCAGGGGTAATGCACGGAGAGGAATGGGGAAGAGGAGAAGAAAGGGAAGGGGAAACCCGTGAGAGGTCGGCGATGGCAGTAGCAAGCAAGCAAGGAAAGCAAGAAGACTGCTGCTGCTGCTACTTATGGAGTTGCAGGCATCGCAAGACGAGGCAGGGCGAGGGCAAAACCTTGCAAACTTCACCTCCCTCATCTACTTCGACATATCAAAGTTTCCCATTCGGTGTGGTATACTTGAGAACCAAATTCGATCAACAAGAAATACTTGAGTGGGATTCACGCATCTCCCATTTTCCAAGACAGGATCGTGCAACAGTTTCTTCCTGATACTGGTGAACTTGCAAACTCCAGTTTTAAATTGCCAACGAAACTATAGTTTTACTACATCTAGCAAACTCAACATGAGATGTTTCTTGTTACCTCCCGCATAGTTTTGCCAGCGAAACTATAGTTTTGCTACTTCTTGTTACCTCCCACAGTTTCGCCAGCGAAACTATAGTTGTGAACTCCAAATGAAATGGCCTCCAATAGTGTTTCGCTAGCGAAACCATGATGTCTTTACTTTTTGCTACCACCTTCAATCCATTAACCTTCTTGAGCTCTATTATTTCATTAGATCTAATGATGGCATCATGTCCATGATTTTTCTCTCCCAACTATTCCATCCTTTGGTATGATTGCTTGGGACGTGGCGGTGGCAATGAATGTGGTTATATTATGAGTTTGATCTTCTAGTTGATTTAGTATCAAAGAACAATGATGGCCTCTTTCTATGCTTTTGCACTGCAAGTGCAGAGTTGGTCAGTATAGAGTTCGAAAGGAGACAAGTGAATGAACTACTGTTGCTCACATGCTTACACACAGAATCTTCAAACTCGGCTACTCACTTGTGCCTCGTTTGCTAGTAATAGATCTCAACACTGGTAATAATGACTAATTTTCCTTTCACTTGAAGGAAGGGAGATTGTGTTCCACAAGTTCCATGGATTTTGCAATCGTGTCCAATGACAATAGGTCGAAGACACTGCAGGTTGCAACAACTAATGGTGTTGCACGCATTAGTAGGGAATACCTTCAGTTAGCATTTGGACTTTCACCCAGCTCAATCTCTTTGCATCAACTACTTGATAGCAAGTGTGACGACGACCTTCGAGGTTCCCTTTGTAGGTGAGGAGAACCTGTTTCATCTTGACACTCAGTTTGGAACCACCTTCATTGTTAGAGGTGTAAAGCTTTTGACAAGCATCAGTAAGGAAGTGTCGGATAAAAAACAAGTAGATGAACAATCCGATAAGACCATGAGTTTGGTTCCTCTCTTGAAAAAACTTCCTTTAAGAAGTGCACTCAAAAAAGCTATGGACATTGTAACAACAATACAAGAAGTTGATGCACTTCCAGTAAAGTATGATGGCAATATTTTGTTTGAGCTTCCTGCTTCGGACCTCCCTAACCATGCTGAGGGGACAGAAAGCAAATACGACAGCCATGTTTGGACGGATGATATAACAAGTAATATGACAGGATTTGATGGTTTAGTTAGAATTCAAAGATGTGGTGGTGGGCATCTGCAATGCAAAAACATATTTTGTCCTCACTTGGAGAGAACCAAAGAGGCCAATGAGAAGCATTGGTTGGCAAGGGAGACTTTCACAAGTGTGTCCTCAAAGATCATATGTTGGCGAAAATAGTACTCTTAAGTGTTTGCATTGTGGAGCTCGTCCTTTCTGTGAGCAAGAGTGCCCATGTAGGCTATTCTTATGTTACCCACACCCCAAGGGTGATACACAATTTACGAGGTGTGTTATACACTCAGGGTATCATTTGCATCCTGTTGTTGGTGAAGGAAGTTCCAGAGGTGCTGTGAAGGAAGTCAAGGCTAGGTTGACTAAGCTCATACAAAGAGATGGGATGGGAAGACCTAAAGCCTTGCAAAAAACTTTAGCCAAAAAAAAAATATTGGATGCCGTCATTCAAGATGATCCGAAAGCCATGAGTGATGCTGAATTGACATCATTACTAGAGAAGATTACTCCGACTTTGGACAAGAGAAGGTATGTGCATATTTGTCCTTTTAATGTGATTAAAAGTACTCAATTTTGAAAAATAAGTAATGGGATTTTGATGCTACATGTTCTTAACTGTAGGCTCACACGTTGGAAAAGGGAGGCCCAAATTGAAAGTGGATCCTTTGCAGATGGTTATGATGCTCTTTTACAACTGAAAAGAAAGTGTGTATATGATTATTTTCAGAGCATGGTGTTCCCTGGACAACTTGAATTTTCTTCATTTGAAAGATGTCATGTTTTTAAGATGTCTACTAAGGGACATGGTAGTGGTGTTGATCTAGTGAACAAGATGAGGCCAAGTGGTGGAGAGTTAGGATCATGCTGGGTTTGCTTTGATTTTGTCAAACGTATGCATGATTGGAATACAATGGCATGCCATGTTTACAAACCTTTTGTTCAAGAGCTAGAAACTATTGCTATTGGGGATTTCAAGGTTGAGGATATAGAAGCCCAGATCCTTTTTTGGGAACTGTTAAATAGAGTCATGGAGAAGGAGGGATTCCCAAAGCCTCAATTTAAAGGGTTTATGGCTGATGAGGCACAAGCAAATTGGTGTGCAATTAGAATGGTATTCAATGGTGATGCTAATAAGGTGCTCAAAGAAAAAGAGAGATCTTGCTTATTCCATTGGGAGCAAAGCTTGGAAAACCATGCTAAGTTCCTTCCATCATTTGATCGTGAGGAGTTCAAGCTAAGGCGTAGACAGTGGAAGAATGCTCCATCTCAAGAAGGTGCAGACATTGAGTTGAAAAACCTCCATCATGCACATAAGAAGGACATCTCCATTTTAGAAACATGGATTGTGTGGTGGCATGCAAGAGTGGCACATTGGGGAGAATACATTCTCAAGGTAGGTCTATTGTTATTTCATTCACAACTTTATTGTTTTTTGTTTATTGGAAACTAATCTATGCTGTGACACAGGGCATGGAGGGATCTGACCAGTTTTTAGGTCC